>NC_134208.1:191103469-191409094 GCF_965140235.1 Caretta caretta | reverse complement strand
ATCACGCCCAGTGTCCTCAATGCTTTTCTTGACAGTTTCTCTTTTGATTTTGCCTTTTGGGGCTATTTTCTTTCTAGTTAGATTAACAGTTAATTAGCACAGTCTTTCTTCAGTCCAAAAAATAAAGAAGAAACAGTACAGCAACGCTGTAAGGCAAACTGCTATCTGTAAGGTGGCATTGGCATTATATCAACCCTTTTCATGCAACAAAACCCAGCTCTGTTCTATCACTCCAGTTAATCACAAGTATCCACAAGATACTTTGCTTTTAAAACAGCATTAAAAAAATTGAGAACGCTCCTATCCTGTCCTTACTGTCTCAGACGTCAAATCATTCATGCAAAAATGTCTATTTTTAGACTTTGGTCTACAGATAGGTCCTTATCAGTATAACTGATGATACCTTTTCTCCAAGCCTTTGTATGGCCTCCATAAGATTGATTACAAAGGGAAGCATGCCTTATTGATGCTACTTACACCTGGGCCATTCGAGATGCAGAAGGTAAAGATAACGCATGCTCATCACGAGATTTCTTTCTTGCTTCCCTTACTATCGACAGGGGTATTTCCAGATGGAGTAAGATGGTCATCTTGTTCTCAACCATTTTACAGAATATGGTCACTGTTGGAAATTAAAGCTTCTACCTTAGGGTTCTGGAGTTGAAAACAGTTTGTCTAGCCTGTAAAACTTTCTCCCATTGATCAAGACCAGAGACTCATCTGCCAAAAATACCAATGTCTGTCTTAGGTCTCTGCCAGGTATTATATAAAGGGAAAGTTTATATAATACCTGGCCTGTTCATTACCAAGCCCATCACCCCTTATCTCCAGTTCTACTTCGGGGTCAGACAAAAGCCAGTGTCACTGGCAAAATCCGTTTCTCAGCTGGAATCAGGAATTCCACTACATATTCCCTCTAGTTCCATTGGTTCAGGGGATCTGTCTGCAGATCAGATGAGACTCAGCCAAGATGTTGCAATAACTGTAATAGAATCTTGGCAATTTGGTTCAAGTATCCTTTGTCTGATGTTAGCACCACTTTCCAGATTACTAGATCTTTGTGGTAAGGTTGGATTAAGACTCTCCACCTCATCCTGAATTGTCAAGAGTTGACACCCTGACTTCTAGATTTTTGAACATTCCAGAACCATATTTCGAATAGCAGCGTTTGTGATTTCAGCTTCCCTCAGATGCTTGGGACAGTGGGCCTCCCTCACTTTGTAATACCCTAGTTTATTGAAGGATTTGTCCATGGACCAGTACAGTTACTTACTGCTTTGGCTTCATGACTGCACTAAGGAATCTGGATTTCTTTATTGTGCTGTGAGTATTACAGTAGGTGGTGTTCATTCCAGGGTTATTCCCTGTAGCGTATGTATTTCTTTTCAATTGGAATTGGAGTCTTCTTTCTCAAAGCTCTCTGGATCTCTGGTCTTCTATTGTCAGATTATCATCTGTACCGTAAAGTGTAGAAGAGGAATTTCTCATATCCATAGCTACTTCCTGGACTTCGTTAGATACATACCAAATGGCCAGTTCTCTATAAACAGGAGTCCGTATGAGAAGTGTGACATGCTTAGTGCCATCAATCCCCATTTGGAGTCTTAAATCATCTCCATTTCCATCTCAAATAGACCACTAACTTGTCTGTTTCCTCAGTTCTCTTTTACACCCTTGTTAAGACTTGTCAGATTTTCAGTCACCTGCATATATCAAAAGATATCCAATTAACCCAAAAGCAGCAGCTGTTGCTGGCCTTTTTCACAGCATTTCCAAGCTGTTTCTTTTAGCTCTATATGTGTCTCATGACCTCACAGAGGTCCCATGAGAGAGTGGAATGGTGGCCAGCATATTCTCTTGACCTGCCATATAGAGCTTATGCTAGTTTTGGTAGTTCTCATCCTCCTTGTTCACCTAGAATTTCCTAGGGGTTGTACTCTTTGCTAATCTCCCATGAGCGGGACTGTGCAGAGGCTACTCAAAGAAGATTGGGGGGTTACTTACAAGTAACTGTTCTTCCGGAATGTAGCCTCTGCATACTCACACCTTCTGCCCACTTTCACCACTTCTTCAGAATCTCAGCTAATGAATTCCTAAATTAGGAAACAGACTGAAGGGTAATTGGGGCTACTCCAATCCTCCAGGGGAGGGGAGATAGAGGAACTAGTGGCTCCAACAGACAGTGCTCGATAGTAATATTTCACAGCTCGATGCCAGAGGCACCATATCGCACAAATGTGAATATGTGGAGGCCATGCTCTTCAAGAACAACAATTACTGGTGAGTAACCCCTCTTTACTATAGTTTGTGACCATAAAAACTGTGAATTTAAATTTCTATCATTATTCGTGGCTGAGGCCTCCCGAGATCTGGCTCCTGTCCCCTCTTGCAGCAGATCTCGACCAGTGCCACTGTCGGAGGACCCTTTACACTCACAGAAGAGGGGGCAGTAGTTGTTTTGCAGGCCAGGGGAGATGGATCTCAGTAAATACACACTACTCCTGACAAACTTCCATCCTCACATAAAATGAGGTGAATCAAAGAACACCTTTGAGATGATAACTCAGATTAATTTCTTTTTGTCCTTAGTAGTAGTTTATTTTAATTTAATGCCAGGCAAACATTTTCAGTATGAATGAATTGATTAGCAGACCCAGTTAGTTAGTTAGGATAATTAATGTTGCAGGCATTATTCCCGATGGTGCCTATTCTTTCAGTTGCCCTTAATAGATAAATATGTACAATGCTCTCACAAGTGTCATAATTTCAGTGCTAATTTTGCAGCATTAAATTGCAAAGTTTTTTTCTTTCCTCTTTAGTCTGCTATGTCAAAGAACTGTATTAAGCTCCTGTGTGAAGATCCAGTTTTTGCAGAATACATTAAATGTATTCTAATGGATGAAAGAACTTTTCTTAACAACAATATTGTGTACACATTCTTGACGCACTTTCTTCTAAAGGTATGTGGTATTTTAAGTGTTCGTATTTAATGGAAATGCAGTTATTATGCATCACATTAGTTTAGGGTATTACTTTGCACAATTCAAGTCTTCATAGCTTTGAAATAAATGCATTCTCTTACAGGTCCAGGGGCAGGTGTTTTCTGAAGCAAACTGTGCCAATTTAATCAATACTCTGGTTACAAATCTAATAAATCAATATCAAAGCCTTGAATCCGATTTCGGCAGCCAGCGAGTTGAAATTTCCAAAGCAAGCTCTACCTTAAATGGGGTAAGACTTTTCAAAGCCATTAAAATAATAAAACCTTTTAAAAACAAGTTTACTTTCTATGGCAGAGCTTCAGTAGATTGTATCCAGTGTGAGGATTTGCCTTAGAGAGCGGGCATATTGATTGAAACTATATGCATAGGCAGGGTCCCCTTTGCCAGCTGTTCAGAGACAGCAGAAGGTGTCCATCAGGTTGAACCCTGGATAAGGGGGCTGCTCACAAACTCCCTGCTAGAAATCTCTGCTCTGCTAAGGAAATAGGCAGATAGCTCTGGAATGCCATTCTGATCTCTTCAAAATTCATCTGTCTTTTTTAGCTCTCTGCTACCTACTTTTTCACTTTCTGTTTCCCCTTGTTCTCTTTCTGTGCATCATATGGATGGGCTGCTGTCACTCCAGCCCCAGGGACCCCTTCCTATGAATGGAGTCAAGCGCTGATAAAAGTCATTCCTGAGTCCCCCCTGTGATCATATGGAAAAAGAGTTTACTCTCTCTGCCCTCCATCCAACACCTCTGATTATTTCTCTGAAACAGACATTAGATCATCCCAAAGATTGAAAAATGTAGGAAAACATTAAAGAAGTTTAGGAAGCGCCCATTCTGTTTTTATTTCTCTTTGCATATTTTGTCAACCAAAAAAGGTAAACTCTCCAAATCTTGTTCCAAGAATTCCAGGGCTGTTTTCCCTGGGCCACTTTCTCAGAATAAAACAAGTTCTTCTTCAAGTGATTCCACATGTCCATTCCACTATAGGTGTGTGCATGCCTTGTGCACACTTGTCAGAGATTTTTCCCTTAGCCGTACCTGTCAGTACACTATGAACTCCCTCTGATACCTCTTACCACTGCACACAGGTATAAAGGGCCACACTGCCCTCAAAACCTCTCAGTTCCTTCCTATTGTCAGTGACAGTGGTTGTTGGAGCTGCAATCTTTGTTTCTTCATATCTTTCCTCTCTCAGTGTATGTAGTACCTATAATATTAGTTTTAGTCTTATATAGTAATTCTGTAAATAGTATTGTAAACTTATACCTAGAACTGTCTTTTTAGTTTGGGGTTACCAGTCCCTGGTTGGGTACCGGTATTGATACCCCCCCCTCATTCTCCTGGCTTCAAGGCCTGTCATTCATGTAACGTCTCTGCCAGTGCGTGACCCTCCTCCCAGCTTCCTTAAGTGTCTGAGAGAGGTGCATGTGAGAGACAAACATCATTCAAAAAAGGAGAAGGCTGCCAGACTCAAGTACCTGCTCATGGATTCTGCACAATCCACCATCAGAACTCACCCGCTCTGAGTGAGTACCAAGCATGTCCATGTCTATCAGGAGTGCTCCTCCTGTTCTTACGAAGTCATCAGCCAGTTCTGTATTGCCGGTGCTTAAGAAGAGATTGCATAAGTCTCCTAGGGATTCAGTACCAGAAACTGCCAAGTGTTCACAAGAACTCATAGGAGTTCCCTAAAAAGTCCCCAGGAGCAGTCTGTGAGCCAGCAGGGATTGCTGATTTCGGAACCAGCAAACCCAGGAAGGGTTTGTTGAGACCAGTCCCCGAAGCATCAACACACCTCTCAATCCTGCAGGCTCAAAAACACCTTTTGGTGCTATTGACACCTGAGGCATTTGAGGCAGCCAGGGAGTTATTCAGCTTGTTGGTACTGGCTTCTCCCGTGATTCAAGAGCCTCACAAGGAACCGACTTTGGAACCACATGCTCCTGCGATCCCGACTGAAGCCCCAGAGCATCACTTGGTACTGGTCACTTCTATGCTCACGTTTCCTCTGTGTAGGATTACATCTAGAGGCAAGCCAGTGATGATTTCATTGGTTCCCCCTTTTCCAGACTCTCAGCCCCACTCCCTGAAACTGATGAGATCATCTCTCCCAGGGGTGGAGGAAATGGACTCCTCATTGGACTCAAAAGTCAGATCTGTTGTGTCCGGTTGTAAGCTTGCCCAACAGCTCCAGTGGGGTGTCTGTCCACCTCAGCATTTTAGGAGTCAGTGGCCTTCTCAGAACTGCATCCCACCTCCATGCCGTTGGCCCTTCTGCCTCACAGTTCAGAACTGCCTCAGAGTTCTAGGACGCATGGCGGTGCACACCTACGTGGTACAGCTACAGACTGCACTTCAAGCATTTGCAGGGTTGGGTGGCCTCTGTGTACTCAATGGCCCATTGTCATATAGACATGGTGATTCAGGTACCCCTCCAGTTCTTATCCTTTCTGAACTGGTAGATAAAATCTAGGAGTTTGCGAGGGAGTTCCCTTTGCCCCTACACAGCCTATTCTCACCCTAGTTACAGATGCATTGGATAACGGTTGGTATCTTAGATCACTTTCAGACTCTGTGCCTTCGGTCTTTCCCCCCCATATCTTTTAATATTCCTCTCTTGTTACATAACTTCCATGTGGAAAACATTCACCCATCTATTGAATATTTAGTAATCAATAAAAAGTTCTGTTTCCATTGTTCTAACTGAAATTGGTTCTACAAGAAAAAAGGGATTATTCCCTTTTCTTTTTATTTTTCTTCATTTTACTTGTTCTTCATTGATACAAAAAGTCATCACCATCGAAAAGAGGTCAGTAACATACTTTAATTAACAGTGGTCTAGACCCAGTATTAGTGACTTAACAAGTGGAATTTGCTAAAGTTTGCATAACAGAATAATGTAGACAAGCCAATGTATATTGTGATATCTTACAATTAACAACCCTCTCCACCCCTACCCCCACCCCGGGCAACAGGATCTTTTGGGTTTAGGAGCCCATACTTAATGAATGGTCTGGAGACTAAAAGTGGAACAACCTTTCCAGCATTCTCAACGTGCAGAGCACACTGGTCACACAGGAAATCAGTGCACGTGCAAACTCCTCTACTCCTGGCGCTTAGATACCAGCAGTGGTATGAAATAGCTGGGGTTTGACAGAAACACTCAAATAATTCTACATTTTGTTTATTCTTCCTATTCATTGCCACTTCTAAAGAACACAGCATTTCCAAAACTGTTGCTGCGTTTTCCACGGTCAGGTTGTCAACCATAATGTGTTTTATTCGTTGTTCAGAACTAGTGTAAAACGCATTGGAATTAAGCATTAAGAAATCCTAACCAAGGGGGTTAATTCTGTTGTGTACAACTTAATATTGTCAACTCTTTCACAGTAGGTCTTTGTCTACATTAAGGATATTGCTAATACTAGTGGGAAAGTTTTGGGAAATTTCGGTAGTGTAAACAAAGTTTAGGAATCTATTCTGTTGGAAGCAGAAAAGCATTCAGAACATCTGGTAAGGTCTCTGCTTATTACACAAATCAACCTATTTCAATTGCAAATAGTGTGTGTGTAGGATTAATGTAAATTTAAAGTTTGAAGTATTTTAGTAATTGTGTTTGTTTATGATGTTTCTAGGACCTTCGAGCACTTGCTTTGTTACTTTCAGTGCACACCCCTAAGCAGCTGAATTCGGCCTTGATTCCAACTTTGCAAGAACTGCTAAACAAATGCAGGGCTTGTCAACAGAGGAACTCGTTACAAGAGCAAGAAGCCAAAGAAAGAAAAACTAAAGGTTTGCCTTTTATAACCTTGGTGTAATCACACACCCACTCCCTCTCCTTTACCTCACATATCCACACTGTTGCTGTATCCTGCCAGTTCTTCCTCCATATATCTCCAGCTCAATCATAAGACTACAGCAGCCACCACCTCTCTGGTTTACCTGACTCCTGCCTTGCCACCCCTCTGGATAATCCAAAATACTTCTGCTAAAGTCATTTTTCTTGCCCACTGCTTTTACTATATCATCCCCATCACCGGTTCACATTTGCAGCATGAAATTAAAACCTTTGTCCACACTTTCAAAGCTCCTCATACTACTCTTGTTTCATCCCCAACTGCTCCCGTCCCCCATACTTTGTGTCTTTCTCCTGTGTCATCCCTGAAATAACCTGCTAACTATGGAGCCTACCTCCCCTTTTAAAATATTCTAACACCGACTTCCTTGGACTAGCTTTCTAGTGCTGATTCCACTCCTGTGCCATAAAAAGAAGAGAAAAAAGCACAATCCTAATTTTGACAAATTTGCATACCGAAATGAGATAAACGAACAGGAACTGACACAGTATGTATGTGATGCAATAAATAACCTCATGAGGCTATAGTATGTAAATCTCACTTACCGGTTTCTTTGTGTGATACTTCTCACACACATCTCTTCCTGTTGTAATGTGTAAACTAGATTGTAAGCTTCTCGGGTAAGGGACCTGATTTTATTTGCTGTACTGTATCATCTGACTAATAATGCTGTACATGTAATAACATTATGCATTGTCAATCCAAAACACACGGGTGAAATCCTGGTTGTATAGAAATCAAAAAGAGTTTTACCATTGACCTCAGTGGGACCAGGGTTAATTCCTTGGACCAGAACAATTACACTTAGTGTGGAGAGGAAAACCTTTTACAAATCAGAGCATATTAAAGAGAGGTTATTTAATGAAATCTGTTTAAACAAACAACAATATAATTATTATTATCATCATTATTTATTATTTGTATTGTGGCAGAGCTTAGGAGCACTAGTCATGGACCAGGACCCCATGACTCTAGGTGATGTACAAACAGAACAAAAAGACAGTCCTTGCTGTAAAGATATTATGTTACCCGCTTAACACTGGAGCTTCAGATTTGCTGATTCTAACCCCTAATGCAACACACAAGAATCTAAGGAAGTGAAATTTTAAGCAGGCAGTTACAGTTAATGAATCTCTCCAATCTGATGAGCCTCTGAGGAGATCTCTAGTGAGCGCTGTTTGCCTACATACAGAAGAGTATATGAAAGTGAAAAACATAAAATAAAAGACCTCAAGACTTGAATGTAAATATAAAACAAATCTGATAAATGTACTTCACTGCAAACTGTATGTTGGTTTTACAGATGATGAAGGAGCTACTCCTGTAAAAAGAAGACGGGTTAGCAGCGATGAGGAGCATACTGTAGACAGCTGCATCAGTGATATGAAAACTGAACCAAGGGAGGCATTGACTCCAACAAGCACTTCAGATAATGAGACAAGAGACTCTTCTATCATTGATCCTGGCACTGAGCAAGATCCTCCTTCCCCTGAAAATAGTTCTGTTAAAGAATACAGAATGGAAGTTCCATCTTCCTTTTCAGAAGACATGATGTTAACTACCAGGTCACAACACACAGAAGAGCAGTCAGGCAATGGTAAATTTGAAGAGTGCAAGGAATTTAAAGATCTGCAGAGTTCCAAGGATCCCAATGCAGTTGAGGATGACTCTGAGTTCCCCACCACATCAATTTCAGCAGTTCTATCTGACCTAGCAGATCTAAGAGGCTGCGACGGTCAAGCCTTACCATCCCAGGACCCTGAAAATAGTTTATCAATCAGTTGCGGCCATTCCAGAGGACTTTTTAGTCACATGCAGCAGCATGACATTTTAGACATCCTGTGTAGGACCATTGAGTCTACAATTCATGTGGTCACAAGGATATCTGGCAAAGGAAACCAAGCTGCTTCTTGACATTAGATGGAGCATGTCTGCTTTTAAGTCTTTTTTTTCTTTTTTCTTTTTTTTTTTCTTTTTTTTTTTTTCCAAAAAATGCTGTTTGTATAAGTTTTGCTTATTTCTGTTTTGTGCTTCAGTTTGTCCAGTGCTCTCTGCTTGAATGGCAAGATAGATTTATATGCTTAATTCTTGGTCAGGCAGAACTCCAGATTAAAACATTTTTTGCATCTACCGTACTTTTCTTAAAGGGCAATCAGATAATGGATATGTTTTATGTAATTAAGAGTTCACTGTAGTGGCTTTCATTTAATATGGCTGTATGGGAGAACAGGGCCTCCTTGCCCTGTATGATGTAATTTAAACTTATGGCATTTTTACTGTGTATAATATGGTGTCCTCTGTGCCAGTTTTGTACCTTATAATAGAGGCAGATTGCCTCAGATCGCTGTGGTTCTTATTATCAAAATTAAGTTTACTTGTATACTAAACAACCACAAGAAATTTGATTCTGTAAAGAATCCTCTTTAGCTGTGGCCTGGCAGTATATATATGGTGCTTTATTTAACAGAATACCTGTGGAGGAAATAAAGCACACTTGATGTAATATTAATTGTTTTATTTTTATTGACATGATCAATCGCTATTCTGTGCACTTCATTAAACTGATTGTGATGACTTTTCATTTGTTTACATACGTTGCTTCAGTCTTCAGATTTCTAACCAAAGACAACTTGAGAACTGTGAAATAGTTGCAGAATAAGAAATGCTTCTCAAATACATTCTAAGCTGTGTAAATCTCAGTTCTTTCCCATTCGTTTTGTCCACTTCGCATTAACTTTACAATTGGGCAGTTCAGTAAAATGTACCTCATTCCAACAACTTAAAAATACAAAGAATCCAACTGAATCTTTTACCACTTTCCTCAATATTGACCTGTCAGCTAGGACTTGAGCCTTTGCTCCATTCTGGCCTCCTCTTCTCCCCCTCTTGCCATTTTCAGTCCCTCTTTCTGCTGCCCAGTGTCTCCCACAATTCTGATACGAATGGGCTATTCCCCTCCTGTACAAAGTTTTCATAAACTGCTGCACAGCCTGTGCTAGCCACACTCCCTTTTCCTGCTTGGTGCTAGATCTTCTGTCTCCGTGACAATAGTCAAATGGTGGTTTGCTTCGCTCCCGTCCTTTTCTTGTAGATTCATTATTTTGAGTGGTTAAATTGTTTGTTTTCAAGCCTCACTGTAGCATCTCCCTGCCAAGCTCATCTGCCCCCTTTCAAGGCATGACACAGCAGCTATGCAAGTACTGGCATCTGGGCAGCATGGTGATCATAGCCACCTGTCACCTCCGCTGCATGCATCCCACTGAGCTCCTCTGCCCCGGTCAGGCCTGGCAGAGCAGCTGTGCAAGCACCAGGCAGCCAGCCAGCTTGACCCTATCTCTGCAAGGGCACAGGGCTCTAAGTCAGACAGGCAGGTTTGGGCCTCTACCCCATAACTCCACCCCGCAAGTAGCTGCGACTCCACTGCAGAAAAACCCAACCAGGAGAGACAGAGCAGAACAGGAAGAGGCTCTGAGGACGAGGAGGACTTTATCCAGACAACTGGGGTAAGTCCTGCGACAACAAAGAATTATAAAGAAGAGATGCTTTCTGGGCTACTGGTGCCGCCCACAAGTCCAAAAGTGGGTACTAGAATCCCTGGGGAGAGAAGCAGGGCTCCTACACAGCTCCCCTTCCTCGCACTGTGAATTGGGGGATTCTCCTGGTACTATAAGGTAAGTACCGCAAACCCCAGAGATTCTGGGTCCCAAAAAAGCAGAAGGCTGGCTCCACATTAAAGCTTTGTGCACTTCAGGCAGCCTGTGACCAAAACAGAGGAATTTGAGGATTCCACTCCCTATGAAACTGCACCTTTGTGGGATTAGAAAGGGGTAAGTGAGAAATCTTTCCCCTTTTTAGAATGATCCTGATTTCCTGATCAAAGCTCCAGGTGGTACTAGTCTTCGCCTACAGCACTTACTTGGATGCTAGCCTGGGGTAGCAGGCAGGCAGCCTTTCTGGCTCGCAGGGACAGCTAACAAGACATTTTCACATTGTGTCAGTACCCCTCCACTTGTGTGTGGTCCCTAGTCCAGGATGAATAATAAACTACATTCCCCCTGTAAATGGCATGGGGAAGAAGTACCACACATACAAAACAACCAAACAAAAACCCACACCAGCAACAACCTACAAGACTTTCCAAAGACAGGATACCAGTCAGTGGCCTGCAAGGAACTTATTTAATGTCAATACAGTATCTCTCCTTGTGAGCATTATTGTGATGCATGTTTTCCATTGCTGCATCTTTTGAAGTTATCATAAGATCCAAATGAGGACACCTGATTAAACCACAATATGGTTTGGGAATCTAAGATTGGCGCAGCAGTATCTCCACCAGTGAAAGACAGTGTCCACACCTTCAGAAGGAAACTTCCTTCCAAAAGACCCGACAGTGATGACTGTATCACTGCACCAATAGTCTTCATAGTGATATTAGTATGATATTATATTGTAATTATGATGTATTTATGTAAGATAAGACATGTGAGGTGTAATTGGAAAGGTTATGGTTTGCTGAATATGATTAACCTATTTGTATGCATGAATCATTTTTGTATCCAAAGTTATGAATATTGACTATGTATCTATTTCAAATGTAGCTATTCCTAGGCAACACCCACTAGGCAAAATGCTCTGTCTAGATAGCTAGCTGGGAAGGGTCCATTCAGATTAATGGGCCATTAAGAAGAAATAATAGGCCGTAGGAGAAGCTTATCTCCCACCTGGTGAGCCTTCCTGTGAATGCTCCAAACGGCCAGTGGGGGATGGCTTGTGTGTCTACAGGGACATGTGACCAGGTCACCTGGTGCTGGACTCCATCTTGGGATGTCAGTATTTTTCCACTGACTGGCATGGAAACTAAGCTTTGAAACAAAGGGTTCCCGCGATATGCAAAACCTATATAAGGCAGGGGAGTTACATCATCTAGGTTCTTCACTGACTCCCCACCCAAGAAGACTCCTGGAAACACGTGAGGAACAAAGATTGAACTGGAGGAAGTGCTGGACCCAGGCAAAAGGGATTTTTAGCCTGTGACTGGAACACCTGGGGATTCCAAGCTTTAAGCTAGTGCAGCTTGCCCCTTAAGAATCTGCAGCCTGCTTGTATCATCACTTAGGGTGAGAATCTGCTATTCATATCCAGTCTATTTAGCATATTAAGCTTAGTTTGCATTTTTTGTTTATTCACTAGGTGATCTGTTTGCTATCACTTATAATCACTTAAAATCTATCTTTTGTAGTTAATAAACTTATTTTTGCTCTATCTAAACCCATGTGTGGGAATCATAACTCAGGGCAAAAGACTGTAGCATATTCCTCTCCACGTTGAGGAAGGGGGAGAATTTTATGAGCTTACACTGTACAGTTCCCCTATGCAGCGCAAGATGGTATAATTTTGGGTTTACACTCCAGAGGAGGTGTGTGCCTGAGGAGCTGGGAGGTGCCTTAGCTGGAGCCTTCCCATGCAGGGGCTGGTCAGGAGTACTACAGGGGGCATGTAACTGCAGCTGGCTGTGTTCCTAACTGTATATGTGGTGAAATTGCAGGCTAGAAAGGGCTTTGCAGCTTGTCACAGCAGTATAGTGTAAAAGGGACCCCAGGCTGGCTAGTGGGTAGGGGGGCTCAGCGGTACCCCAGTTTCAGGTGGCACCTCGGGGGGCGGGGGGGAGAGCCAGTCACAGTGACACACAGCACACTGAGGCTATTGCCATTCAGACCAAAGTTTTTACATATATATAAAAAAGGAAACCCTACTTCATGTTAAATAAGCAGCTCATTTTCTAGGGGTATGATCCTTGCTTGGAGTGAGACATCTCGGATCCTGCCTTGGTCAAACCCTTGATGTGATTTGTGATGAGCAATGGATGCTAACTTGGTGTGGAAAAGGGCCTTCAACCTAGCATTGTAGTACTACATTTCAGCGCTAAGTAGTGTACTGTTGATAGTATCCTTGGACTCATGGGCAAAACCCTCAGGTATCCAGATTTCTCAGAGCACTCAGTCTGCCAGATTAACAGTCAGACCAATCTTCCCTAAGTGGGACCTACCACTGGTGCTGAAAGCTCTAACCATCCATTCCATTGAGATTCTGACTTCCTTCATTCTGCCAATGGCCACAGCACCCAAATGAATGCTAGCGGCACACCCTGAATATCAGAAAAGCACTTATATCAAGCATACAGAATCTACAAGGAAGTCAGCTCTCTGTTCATTTCCTTTCATTCTGCAGTACCAAGGGCTTAAGAATGGCCAAATTATTAGATGGAGCATAAGAATAGCCATACTGGGTCAGACCAAAGGTCCATCTAGCCCAGTATCCTGTCTTCTGACAGTGGCAAATGCTAGATGCACCAGAGGGAAAGAACAGAACAGATAATCATGAGGTGATCCATCCCGTTGTCCACTCCCAGCTTCTGGCAAACAGGCTAGGGACACCATCCCTGCCCATCCTGGCTAATAGCTATTGATGGACCTATCCTCCATGAACTTATCTAGTTTTTTGAACTCTGTTATAGTCTTCGCGTTCACAACATCCTCTGGCAAGGAGTTCCACAGGTTGACTGTGTGTTGTGTGAAGAAATAATTCCTTTTGTTTGTTTTAAACCTGCTACCTATTAATTTCATTTGGTCACCCCTAGTTCTTGTGTCATGAGAAGGAGTAAATAACACTTCCTTATTTACTTTCTCTACACCAGTCATGATTTTATAGACCTCCATCATATCCCCGTTTACTCGTCTCCTTTCCAAGCTGAAAAGTCCCAGATTCATTAATCTCTCCTCATATGACAGCCATTCCATACCCCTAATCATTTTTGGTGCCCTTTACTGAACCTTTTCCAATTCCATTATATCTTTTTTGAGATGGGGCGACCACATCTGAACGCAGTATTCAAGATGTGGGCGTACCATCGATTTATATAGAAGCAATATGATATTTTCTGTCTTCTTATCTGTCCCTTTCTTAATGATATCCCAACACTCTGTTTGCTTTTTTGACTGCCGCTGCACATTGAGTGGATGTTTTCAGAGAACTATCCACAGTGACTCCAAGATCTTTCTTGAGTGGTGACAGCTAATTTAGACCACATTATTTTATGTGTATAATTGACATTATGTTTGCCAATATGCATTACTTTGCATTTATCAGCATTGAATTTCATCTGCCATTTTGTTGCCCAGTCACCCCATTTTGAGAGATCCTTTTGTAGCTTGGGACTTAACTATGGTCAGTAGTTTTCTATCCTCTGCAAATTTTGCCACTTCACTGTTTACCCCTTTTTCCAGATCATTCATGAATAGGTCTGGTTGAATATGTTGAATAGGACTGGTCCTAGTACAGCCCCCTGGGGGACACCACTATTTATCTCTCTCCATTCAGAAAACTGACCATTTATTCCTACCCTTTGTTTCCTATCTTTTAACCAATTACTGATCCAGGAGAGGACCTTCCCTCTTACCCCATGACAGATTATTTTGCTTAAGAGCGTTTGGTGAGGGACCTTGCCAAAGGCTTTCTGAATTCTAAGTACACTATATCCACTGGATCCCCCTTGTCCACATGCTTGTTGACCCCCTCAAAGAATTCTAGTAGATTGGTGAGGCATAATTTCCCTTTACTAAAACCATGTTGACTCCTCCTCAACAAATTATGTTCATCTATGCGTCGGACAACTTAGTTCTTTATATTGTTTCAACCAGTTTGCTTGGTACTGAAGTCAGGTTTAGCAGCTTATAATTGTCGGGATCACCTCTGGTGCCCTTTTTAAAAATTGGAGTCACATTAGCTATCCTCCAGTCATTTGGTACAGAAGCTGTGGGGGCAAAAGATCTATCTGGCTTTAAGATTAAACTCGATAAATTCATGGAAGAGATGGTATGATGGGATAACATGATTTTGGTAATTAATTGATCCTTAAATATTCATGGTAAAAAGGCCTAATGGCCTGTGATGGGATGGGATCTGAGTTACCCAGGAAAGAATTTTCTGTAGTATCTGGCTGTGAATCTTGCCCATATGCTCAGGGTTTATTTGGGGTCAGGAAGGAATTTTCCTCCAGGGCAGATTGGAAGAGGCCCTGGAGGTTTTTCGGGCACGAGTCACTTGCTGGAGGATTCTCTGCTCCTTGAAGTCTTTAAACCACGATTTGAGGACTTCAATAGCTCAGACATAGGTGAGGTTTTTCACAGGAGGGGGTGGGTAAGATTCTGTGGCCTGCGTTGTGCAGGAGCTCAGACTAGATGATCATAATGGTCCCTTCTGACCTTAGTATCTATGAATCTATGATTTAAATGATAGGTTACAAACTAGAGTTAGTAGTTCTGCAATTTCACATTTGAGTTCCTTCAGAACTTTTGGGTGAATACCGTCTGGTCCTGGTGGCTTATTACTATTCAGTTTATAAGTTTATTCCAAAACCTCCTCTAATGACACCTCAATCTGGGACAGTTCCTCAGATTTGTCACCTAAAAAGAATGGCTCAGGTGTGGGAATCTCCCTCACATCCTCGGCCGTGACAGATGCAAACAATTCATTTAGGGCTGTCAAGCGATTAAAAAGATTAATTGTGATTAATCGCAGTTAAACAATAATAGAATACCATTTATTTAAATATTTTTGACATTTTCTACATTTTCAAATATATTGATTTCAATTACAACACGATAAAGTGTACAGTGCTCACTTTATTTTTTACAAATATTTGCACTGTAAAAAACAAAAGAAATAGTATTTTTCAATTCACCTAATACAAGTACTGTAGTGCAATGTCTTTATAATGAAAGTTGAACTTACAAATGTAGAATTATGTACAAAAATAACTGCATTCAAAAATAAAACAATGTAAAACTTTAAAACCTACAGGTCTACTCAGTCCTACTTCAGCCAATCACTCAGAGAAACAAGTTTGGTTACAATGTAACCTCACGTCTTGGTTACAATGTAACCTGAAAGTGAGGACAGGTGTTGGCATGGCACTGTTGTAGCTGGCATCGCAAGATATTTACATGTCAGATGCGCTAAAGATTCGTATGTCCCTTCATGCTTCAACCACCATTCCAGAAGATATTGTCCATGCTGATGACGGGTTCTGCTCGATAACAATCCAAAGCAGAGCGGACCGATGCACGTTCATTTTCATCATCTGAATCAGCTGCCACTAGCAGAAGGTTGATTTTCTTTTTTGGTGGTTCGGGTTCTGTAGTTTCCACATTGGAGTGTTGCTCTTTTAAGACATATGAAAGCATGCTCCACACCTCATCCCTCTCAGATTTCGGAAGGTGCTTCAGGTTCTTAAACCTTGGGTCAAGTGCTGTATCTATCCTTAGAAATCTCTCACTGCTATCTTCTTTGCGTTTTGTCAAATGTGCTGTGAAAGTGTTCTTAAAATGAACATGTACTGGGTCATCATCCAAGATTGCTATCAAATGAAATATATGGCAGAAAGTGGGTAAAAGAGAACAGGAGACATACAATTCTCCCCAAGGAGTTCAGTCACAAATTTAACTAATGCATTATATTTTTAATGAGCATCATCAGCATGGAAGCATTTCTTCTGGAATGGTGGCCGAACCATGACGGGTCATATGAATGTTTAGCATATCTGGCACGTAAATACCTTGCAATGCTGGCTACAAAAGTGCCATGTGAACACCTGTTCTTACTTTCAGGTGACATTGTAAATAAGAATCAGTCAGCAGTATCTCCCGTAAATGTAAACAAACTTGTTTGTCTTAGCCATTGGCTGAACAAGAAATAGGACTGAGTGGACTTGTAAGCTCTAAAGTTTTACATTGTTTTGTTTCTGAGTGCAGTTATGTAACAAAAAAAGTCTCTTTGTAAGTTACACTTTCACGATAAAGAGATTGCACTACAGTACTTGTATGAGGTGAATTGAAAAATACTATTTCCTTTATTTATCATTTTTACAGTGCAAATATTTGTACACTTTGTATTTTGTGTTGTAATAGAAATCAATATATTTGAAAATGTAGAAAAACATCTAAAATATTTAATAAATTTTAATTGGTATTCTGTTGTTTAACATTGCGATTAATCATGATTAATTTTTTTAATCACAGTTAATTTGTTTAATTAATAATGTGTTAACTGCGATTAATTGTCAGCCCTAAATTCATTTAGTTTCTCTGCAATGGTCTTATTGTCCTTGAGTCTCCTTTAGCATCTCGATCATCCAGTGGCCCCACTGGTTGCTTAGCAGGCTTCCTACTTCTGATATACTTACATTTTTTTTCCTTTAAAGTCTTTAGCTAGTTGTTCTTCAGATTCTTTTTTTGGCCTTTCTACTTATATTTTTACATTTCCTTTGCCAGAGTTTATGCTCCTTTCTATTTTCCTCACTAGGATTTAAATTCCACTTTTTAAAGCAGGTGGGCAAACTTTTTGGCCCAAGGGCCACATCTGGGTATGGAAATTGTATGGCGGGCCTTGAATGCTTGCAAAACTGGGGATGGGGGTGAGGGCTCTGGGCTCTGGGGTGGGTCTAGAAATAAGGAGTTCAGTGTGCAGGAAGAGGCTCTGGGCTGAGGTGGGGGTGAGGGCTCTGGCTGGGGGTGCAGGCTCTGGGGTGGGGCTGAGGATGAGGCTTTGTGGTGCAGGAGGATGCGCCGGTCTGGGACCAAGGGGTTCAGAGGGCAGGAGGGGGATCAGGGCTGTGGCAGGGGGTTAGGGTGTGGGAGGGGTTCAGGTGCAGGCGCCAGGCAGCACTTACCTCAAGCAGCTCCCAGAGGCGGCAGCATGTCCCCCCTCTGGCTCCTACGCAGAGGCACAGCCATGCAGCTCTGCACACTGCCCTGTCTGCAGGCGCCGCCCCGGCAGGTCCCATTGGTCATGGTTCCTGGCCAATGGAAGCTGCGGGGGTGATGCTTGGGGCGGGGGCAGCGTGTGGAGCTCCTTGGCTGCCCCTATGTGTAGGAGCCGAAGGGGGAACATGCCACTGCTTCCAGGAGCTGCGCGCAGGCACAGTTCACGTGGAGAGGGGAAAGCCCCCGACCCTGCTCCCTGGCGGGAGCTCAAGGGCCAGATTAAAATGTCTGGAGGGCCAGATGTGGCCCCCAGGCTATAGTTTGCCCAACCCTGTTTTAAAGGATGCCTTTTTGTCTCTCACTGTTTCTTCTACTTTGTTGTTTAGCCACGGTAACACTTTTTGGGTCTTACTGTGTTTTTTAATTTGGGGTATACATTTAAGTTGAGCCTCTATTATGGTGTCTTGAAAAAGTTTCCTTGCAGTTTGCAGGGATTTCACTTTTGGCACTGTACCTTTTAATTTCTGTTTAACTAACTTCCTCATTATAGTGTAGTCCCCCTTTCTGAAATTAAATGCTACCATGTTGGGCTGCTGTGGTGTTTTCCCTGCCACAGGGATGTTAAATTTAATTATATTACTGTCATTATTACCAAGCGGTCCAGCTATATTCACCTCTTGGACCACATCCTGTGCTCCATTTAGGACTAAATCAAGAATTGCCTCTTCTCTTGTGGGTTCCAGGACTAGCTGCCCCAAAAAGCAGTCATTTAAGGTGTCAATAAACTTTAACTCTGCATCCTGTCCTGAGGTGACATGTAGCAAGTCATATCAGGATAGTTGAAATCCCCCATTATTATTGAGTTTTTTATTTTTATAGCCTCTCTAATCCCCCTGAGCATTTCACAGTCACTATCACCATCCTGATCAGGTGGTTGGTAATATATCCCTACTGCTATATTCTTATTATTAGAGCATGGAATTACTAGCCATAGAGATTCTGCGGTACAGTTTGGTTCATTTAAGATTTTTACTACATTTGTTTCTATGCTTTCTTTCACATGTAGTGCCACTTCCCCACCAGCACGAATTGTTCTGTCCTTCCGATATATTTTGTACCCTGGTATTACTGTCCCCCATTGATTATCCTCATTCCACCAAGTTTCTGTTATGCTTTTTATAGCAATGTTCTCATTTAATACGAGGCACTCTAGTTTACCCATCTTATTATTTAGACTTCTAGCATTTGTATATAAGCACTTCAAAAACTTGTCACTTTTTAGCTGTCTGCTACTACATGATGTAATTGAATGGGCCTCTTTCATTTGACTGTTTCTCATCAAATCCTACCCATATTTTATCATTTTCCCTCCTCCTTACTAGGACAGAGAGAATCTCCATTAATAGATCCTCCCCTAAGGGATGTCTCTGTCCAAACCATGTGCTCCTCCACACCTGTCGGCTTTCCCCCAGCCCTTAGTTTAAAAACTGCTCTACGACCTTTTTAACTTTAAGTGCCAGCAATCTGGTTCCATTTTGGTTTAGGAGAAGCCCATCCTTCCTGTATATACTACACGTTGTTGAGGTATAAAAGCCATCCGGCACATCTGTCCCAGAAGGAATCAAGTTGCATTCTGAAAGAGCTTGTGCTTTCTCCACAGACATCTGCAAAGCAGCCACATACTCACCGGCTTACACCTCTATCAGACACTATAAGGTGGACTTGCTGATTTAACGGATGCCTTGTTTAGCAGGAAGATGCTGCAGATGGTGGTGGTTCAGAATAACCTTGCCATTTGACAGGTTTCAGAGTAGCAGCTGCGTTAGTTTGTATTCGCAAAAAGAAAAGGAGTACTTGTGGCACCTTAGAGACGAACAAATTTATTTGAGCATAAGCTTTCGTGAGCTACAGCTCAATTCATCGGCTGTAGCTCACGAAAGCTTATGCTCAAATAAATTTGTTAGTCTCTAAGGTGCCACAAGTACTTGCCATTTGAGCAATTCAAAAAGGGAGATCTTTCCTGTTTATGTTCACTTTTCTATCCCTTTCTGCTCCGGTTAACTGCTCGCTACTTCCCATATGTATCAGAATTGTGGGAGACCCTAGGCTGCAGCATGGAAAAGTTCTTAACTGATAATTTCCCTTCTGCTAGCAGCATCTCCCACAATTCTTCCCAACATGAGTAGCTTTACAGTCTGGGTCAGTAATTTATTTGGATAGTTGCTCCACAGGTAGTGGTCTACTGTACATAGTTAATTAGTTGGCACTGAAGTTATTGTTACTAATCATTGTCTAAGAGTTTTTACAGGTTTGGAATGAATCCTCTGGCAGCAAACAGGAGAAAGGGGTATAACCTAGGACAGGCTGTGCTGCAGCTTTGAACCCGCTCTGGAGACAGGCAGGGAGTAACCCGTACGTCTCAGAGTTATGGGAGACGCTGCTAGCAGAAAGGAAATTATCAGTTAAGAAATTTTCCATTCTTCCATCTGTGCCTTCTTTGAGGTCCGTTCCCATCTCACTCTACTACTTCATTCTCCTTGCAACTCATCCTCCTTTTAACCTGATATGAACTATCTCTCTCATTGCACTGCCTTATCCTCATCCTGGGAGATTTCAGTTTCCACATTGACCCACTTGATTCTTGGTTCCCCTCCTTTAACTGGCCCGTTCAGTCTCCATTTTTGGACTGACTCCGCTACTCATCATCTCATTCACTTTCCTGGCTTGGGTCTTCTGCAAACACTGTTGTCTTTCTGATCCAGCTACCTCTGAATTCCCTCTTTCTGACTGCAAGTTACTGTCCTCCATTATCACTCGCTCCCCTCCCCCATTCTATCCCAAAGGGACTTAGGCTTTGAGACGCTCAGCATTGCAACGCCTAACGTTTAGACCCCTAGAAAACTCACAAGAACAACATTGTGATCCAAAGCCTGAATTAGGTGCCTACGCTCCTCAGGCAATGCATGGGATGGGATCTTAGGGGTCTTAGGATGGGATCCACAAAAGCCAACATGCTAGGCGGAGAGCTGCCTCAACCAGTTGACGGGAAATGGCCCAACCTGATGCTCACTTTAGATAAGCTATTACCAGCAGGACAGTGGGGTGGGAGGAGGTATTGTTTCATATTCTCTGTGTGTATATAAAGTCTGCTGCAGTTTCCACGGTATGCATCCGATGAAGTGAGCTGTAGCTCACGAAAGCTCATGCTCAAATAAACTGGTTAGTCTCTAAGGTGCCACAAGTACTCCTTTTCTTTTTGAGAAGAAGGTTGTGTCTTTACTGCCCCCCTCCTTCCCTCACAGAGTTAGGTGCCTAAATCAGGGCTGCAGGGAGATGCCTATCTCTACTAGTGATCCACAAATAGCAACCCCTATCCTGGAATCAAGCGGTTTAGGCACCTAAATCATTTCCTGTGAGAATGGGTTTTGTGCCTCCCTCTGTCCGCACAAACCAGGAGGAGGTCGCGGTGGTGTTCTTGTGAGAATGAGTTACGTGCTGGCCTCACTCCACACAAACCAGGAGGAGGTGGGGTTCCCACCTTATAACTTTTAGCCCAGTGGTTAGAACACTCACCTGGGAGACCCAGTTCAATTCTCGGCCAATGGGAGCTGCAATCTGGGCTGAGGCAGCACGTAGAGCTGCCTGGCCATGCCTCCACCTAGCAGCTGAGCAAGGGGATGTCGCCACTTCCAGGGAGCCCCCCAGGTAAGCGCCACCCAGAGCCTGCCTCACCCTGTCCCGTGCCCCAACCCCCTGCCCCCTCCCACACCCAAACTCTGTTGCTGGGGGGAGGGTGTGGGTGCCCAAGACTGCCCCAGCAGCGGCCGGTGCACCTGGCACAGGGGCTGCTTGAGCTGCCCCTGAGCCAGGCAGTCACAGAATCCGCAACGTCTGTGAAACTCGCAGCCTTAGATATGACAATCCAGATTCTCAAAGGTATTTAGGTGCCTATCTCCCACTGATTTCAATGGCTTTTGGAGCATTCATAAACCATGCAATAATTACCCAAATAATGCTTTAGGACATATTAGAGAAGGCCTGGGTTCCCTCTGATTTGCAAAACACCTTTTATATACCACACCACATGGAAAGTTTCATTAGTACCTGCTCCTGATCCCATTGAAATTGATCCAAAAAGAGTAAATTATTCCCTTTTCCTTTGGGCCTTAGATAGTCCCACCATTGAAAGAAGGTTGGCCTCTAAATTGAATTAATAAATACTAGAAAGGGTATCAGTGACTTAACCAGTGGGACTTCATAGTTTATGTAAAAGAAAAATGTAGGTTAGTTGATATATCTTGTGATGGCATGCAGTACATCCCTCAGTTTATCCCTGGGTTTGAGAGCCAACAGTCAAAGAAGTTCCCAGTGCTTAGATACCAGCACTGGTATAAAATGTTTGTTATTACTCGTTTGTTCAGTGCCATTGATAGGCAACGTGGTAGGGAAACTGCAATTTGTTATGGAAGGAGAGTAGGAGCCATTGGAAGGATGTGCTGGGGAGGGGGAAGAATATTTTTACCAAGAAAAATTGGATCTACTTGAAAGATGCTGTGAGAAGTGGGCAGTCCAGCGATGAGGTTGCAGTAGTAAAAATGATAAATAACTGGAGAATATCTGGCAGTGGGAACAGTGATGAAATGAGGGATTTTTGGAGAGAGAGAGGAAGAATTGGCATGATTTTCCAGCAGCTCAGTTAGGAAGGAAGAAAAATTGGATGAGAGAAGACAACTGTGACATACAGGCTGTAAACGTGATTGACTGAAGAGGGTGACATTTCCAGCCATGATAGAATGGAGAGTTTGGGGCAAGCTAAGAAGTTCAGTTTGCCATGTGTAATCTGAGTTTGTGGCTGGACATCTAGGAGGAGATGTAACAGTTGCAGGTGTGAGGGAGGTCAGATGTGGAGACGGGTAGTCAATAGGCGGACCATGGTCCCAATCTAGGCAGCCAGATGCTTTTCCATGGACCACATGGGTTGAAGCTGAGCTGGAGCTCTGCCTGCTCCCCAGCACAGGGACCCCCAGCAGGGAGAACTGGCTGCAGGGTGGAGTCATGTCTCCAGGCAGCTACTTCTGCAGGCTCAGCAGCACAGGGCTGGGGGGGCATTTCCCCCCACACACACACCCGCCCCCTGCGGGGAGCCTAATGTGTCTCCATGACGCCCTGCCCTTCCAATCAGGGAGTGATAGGGTGTCAGGTGCTCACTCTGCAGCCCAATCAGAGCACTATAGGGGCCCTAATGCAAATCCTTTTCTGCTTGCTGTTGAGACTGCATGGGTGGCTGGGCCAAGGAGCTGAGACTCCTGGGCCCTACCAGGTAACCTGGCTGGTAAGTGCCTGACAGGTCCTGTACCATCCCTTCGTGCAGGGGCCCCCTACCTGCAGACCTCCCCTCCCCCTGGCCTCATACTCCCTGTCCCCAAGCATTCCACAGGCTCCCAAGCCCCCCACCCCACCCTTGTGCACCCCCCAATGGTCCCTAGAGCTCCCACCCCCGCCTTGTGTCCTCCCCGTGCCTCGTCCTTTGGGCCCTGTCTCCTGCCCCCAACTCCACCCTGCCGCTTTCCCTCCTCCGGTTGCCTGCTTCTGCCACATACTGGCCTCCGCCCTCCCCAGGGCTGCTACCTGGAGGCTCCTTGGTCGCTACCCGAAGCCTCCTTCCTGCCAGTCAGCTATCCCAGCCCCAAAAGGGGAATCATCCCACTAGCTGGATCATAGTCCAATACTTCACCTCCGAGCTCAAAAGTACTCTCACACACACCTTGCTTTGGTGCCCAGATCCCAGCCCATACTCATTCTTCCTCCCCCTGCTTCCATGTCTGCTATCTGACATGCCTGGAGGAACATTTAGGAGAGCAAGCAGCAATGCCAGGTAGCTTGGGCCAGCCCCGCATGTCCCATTTTCAATGTAGGGAAATATAGTCACCCTACTCTCCAGGCGGGGCGGGTAGGGAGCTGGCAGGCAATTGGGGAGTTTGGAGGGGCACTTGCAATGTGAACCATGATTCTCTGGAGTCTGCACCTTCACTATATCTTGACAAAAAATAATCACAGCATACTGATGGCAGTTGAAAGAACAGATGAAGATATCCAGGGATGGGGTCTAAAGGATGAGCCCAACAGAGGGAAGGGGGGAGGAGGGGAACCATTTGAAGGAGTGATCAGAGAACCATAAAAATCCAAAGAGAAGACAGAATCAAGGAGTCAAGTAATCCATGGAGCCTGAGGCCGTAACACACTGAGGAAGATGGCCATAAAGCCCATGGACCCAGTCAGAAGCAGAACATTAATTACCTTAGAGGACTCCTGTTAAGAGTGAAGCACAGGGGATCCAGAAGAGAGACAAGAGGCACAGAAAGAGCTTGGGAATGGGAGACGGTTAGTGGTTGCAAAAGAAGAAAGGGGGTTAAACCAGGATGATGTAAGGGAAAAATCCACATAAGCGAGTGAGGACTACAGAGGGAGCAAAAGAAGCCAGAAGATTGGAGGGGATAGTGTCAAAGGGATATCTCAACCTGTTAGAGAACAACTTCATGTAAGACAAAGGGGAACAGAGCTCCCGCCTGCTGGTATCCATTTGTTCCTAAAAATAAGTGCTCTCGGTCCTTCTCTCTTTGCACTTGAACCAGGATTTCATCCAAGAGAGTCAACAAGGACTGTAGACAGAGCTGGTCAAAAAAGGTTGATGGGAAACGTTTCTCCTGAAAAAGCAAAGTCGTAATGTTCCATAGGGAATGTGTCAATATTTTTTTAAAAATTACCTTTTATCTTATGGAAACAGAATGTTTAGATTTTGTTTTGGAATATATTTGTTAAAATTTAAAAAAATAATTTTTAAAAATCAAAACAATGATTTTGGTTGTTGCAAAGTGTGGTTTTTTTGTTTGTTTTTTCAAATTTTGTTTCAAGAGAAATTTTGAAATTCAACACTTCATTCTGATTCAGAATAGAAATTTCCATTCGCCACCAGGACTTAACCAGCAGAAGGTAGAGTGGCTTAGTAAAGAAGAGGCTGGAAATGTACCACAAAAGTGGTGCAAGCAGGTATTCTGCTATAGTAATTCCTCACTTAAAGTCGTCCCGGTTAACACTATTTTATTAGATTGCTGATCTACTAGAGAACATACTCATTTAAAGTCACACAATGTTCTATTATAAGGTTGCTTGCCCCATTTCACCCGCTTGGTGCTCCTGCTGGGGAGCAGGGTCGGGGCATGGGGGCTTGCCCCTTTCTGCCTGCCCGGTGTTTAAGGAGTCAGGGCACAGGGCCTTACCCCACTCACCCGGCATTCCACCCAGGTAGCGGGCAAGCCCCTGACCCCATTCCCCAGCAGGAGTGCCGGGTGTGCGAACAGGGCAAGCCCCCACACCCCGGCTGAATAGCGGGCAGAGCGGGGCAAGCCCCTGGGCCTTGACCCTGCCTCAACCAAGTTTCACAGTCATCATTGGGGAGGACAGTATTAATTTGTTTAAAACTTATACTGTACATGTCTTTTGACTGGCAAAAAAAATTCCCTGGAACCTAACCCCCCCTTTTACATTAATTCTTAGGGGGAAATTAGATTCACTTAATATGCAAATAGAAGGGTTTAATTTAAACTTAGTTTGCAATGTCTTTGTAAAAGTTTCTGGTTTTCATTGCCCAAGCACTTTCAGTGCTTGCTGTGTTGCTCTCAATGGACATTCCGAACAACTAAATTCAGCCTTGATTCTATTTTATAAAACTGCTAAAGAAATGTACAATTAACCACTGGTTAAGAGAGTCATGATATCTCAAGCCTGCTCTCCTAAAAATCATGCTAATACCTTAAAAAGAGTGACTGAAATTTTTTTAATCAATTGCATTTTGGGGGGGGTCTGACTCAGTTTTTTTTTTTTTAACACACCATCCCATTTCAGGATGAAAACCACAGTGTACAATAAACATGGAATTCTCTACTTTCCCCTCTCATCACAATGCTGCTCTTTCCCTGTCCTCCTCCCCTGCTCTACTTGAGGCTGTCAGGGAGAAAAAACTTTCTCGTCCTGTATGTCATTTAAATTTACACACAATGTAAATGTCATATGGTATCCTGTCCAAATTTGTGTGGTCTTAGTCTTATCACAATAAAACTGTATGCCGGAAACTTGATTCTCTAAAGAATCCTTTAAGCAGGGAGGGAGGGAGGGAGGGAGGAGGAGGAGGAAGGAACTGGTCATATGCATGTGGTAGTTTATTGAACAGCATACATTAGAGGAAACAAAGCACACTCACTGTACAATTTTGTTTATTAACATGGCTGACTGCTATTCTGTGCATTTGATTAAAATGCAGTCTGTCACCTCTGTCACAATTTTGCCTTAAGTTCAGTATTGCACAGGTAAGTAATTTTTTATTCCAATTGTTTACAAAATTACTCAATGCATTTAAGAATTCTGCCCCATTCTTGCTAAACTGTTATAGCTTCACTATTAACCCATCATGGTTAACCCTTATGGTGCATTTGTGTCAAACGGTTGGGGTTTTATTTGCTTTGCTTTCATTACATTCCCATGGGTGGAATGGTTCATTAAGGTGAACTGAAAGGGTCTAAGCTAAAAACATTTTCAGAATTCCAAGAGAAGAAAACAGTCCAAGTCAGAATGGCTCTTTAAATAAATATGGAAATTGCTGAAATACAAAATTAAGTTACTTCCCTTACAGCCTTCCTGGCATCTCTGAGAGAGCATCAACTCCCATCACAGGTACCATTGACAGAGAAAAGATGAAGACAGGAGTTTAGAAAAACAGATCAAAATAATAGCATCTCCCACAGTCAACAAGGGTTGCTCTAATTTTGTTAACCCTCAGGACCAACAGCAAAGACTTAGGTGACTGAGTCTTTCAAAGTTGTAGCGGTGCTGTTTGAAAAGATAAGCCTGCAGCTTGTTTTGTTATGGTTTGAGATTAAATGCTTTATTTTAAGTGGCTGTATAATTCACTCATTTGATTTTACAGGCTCAAACTACGTCTGGGGTATTTTTTTAAGACTTTCCAGTTCACCTTTTAATCAGGAGTGCATTTAAACACAGTATTCTACCCACCAGGAATGGATTCTTACTAAACAATGCATATGTCACTTATTTGCTCTAGCTACTAAGTAGGCCTAGTCCAGGCCCAAATTAGTCTCTACTAAATGGCCTTGCCAGTATGATGTAATACCATGAAGTCTATAGCATCTGAGTCACATTCACATTTAAGTTATAGATAAAACAGGGATCACGTCTCAAACTGAAGGTGTCTAAATACATAATCTCACTTATGGAAGAGGCCATTTAATTCACTGAAGATCCATAAATAGTACTTAAATTATATACAGTATCACAGATGTGGATCTTTATTCATCCCCTGTAAATAAATTAATTTTCTTAAAAAAAGAGGGGGGGGCCAAAAAAGGGAGAAACTTTTTTATATATATATAAAAAAAGTAATGCGTTAATAAAACTACAGTGCTATCGTCATTCAGCATTTACTTTGGTCTGTTCCAGTAAAACATGTATTTCTTTAAAATGCTGCTTCTGCCAACACTGTCTTGTACTGTCTTCATTACAGACAGGGACTCCTTTGCACTCTACCTGTAACTCAGTTTGAGTTGCCCGATCCTTGAAATTCAAAGCAACCGTTGCATAATGTTCTGGAAGAAGAGACGGTACAATAGTCAGTAATATGTTTATTAATAACCTTTGTTTTAACACCTGATTAATGAAAGTTTGCTTTACTATACTACTAAATAAAATTCAATCTTTCATGAACTCAGCTGTTGTATTATGTACATAAATGTACTTACAAGAACAAAGACAGAACAAACTCCTTACCTCAGGGGGACTAACAGCAGGCATTACATTGTGCTTTCTCAAACTTTAGCCACAATTTAAACTGGGCTTAGGCCCCTAAGAAAATCCAACCCGTAAATACTATTGGGTTAGAGAAAAGACATACCATGAGGCCAGTTCCTGCATCTCCATTTCATGACAATCCTTTGGCTGGGTAACTGTAAGACAGATACAGATGTACAAAAATCATGACAAAACTTATAGTCCCCCCTGCCTTTTTTCAAGAATTTCATCTGAGGGCCTGCCACATCTCATTCCAAGAGAATCCTAGCTGGCACTGGCCAAGAATTTTCCAATGAGAAAGCTTTTTCCATCATAAAACAGGGTTTTATCAAATTAAGTTTTTTCTTTGAAAAAGTTGGTTTGGTAAAAGTTTGTTTTACAAAATTCTGAAATAAAATTTTGTGGCCTTCTCCCTTCAATTTCTGATTTTTCCACCTGGCAAAAGTTGGACAAATAGTAAATGTGAGAGAACACACTTTACTTGAAAATCCCAGCTTTTATCCAGGTCTAATCGTGACACTCATAACTGGGCACAATTCCCTACTTTCTCCTAGCAATGGACAAAGGTCAGTTGTTCATGCTTATAGCTATAGCTCTAATCGGCAGCCATTGATAATATGGACCTTAGCATGGGTGACTGGGATTACTGCAGTGGTTCTGTATTTTCCTCTGAGAAATCACCGAAAAAAAGTGGAGGGTAACTGATCCCCCATCTTGCTCAATGTACATTTGAGGCCACTGGAAGAGATAGATGGTTTGGGCTGTGGTACTATGTGTAAGATGACACACAGCTCTAGAGCTCCTTTCCATCAGTTCTAGACTGTGTGGAGTCTCAGCATTCTCAGCAACTGGCTGAAATAGGGAACTGAAAGCAAACTGGCAGAGGCTTAATCCGGAAGACAGATTTGACAGCAGTTGGTTTAGAGTAGTGGTGCATTCTCCTATTCAGGGAGTTTGCGCATCCTTCAAGGAGGTTTACAAATAGGGGTATTTTTTTATTCACAACTTCCCCTAGAGTCCAAGTAGGTTCAGTTCCATTTGTGCTTAACATAACCACTGTAACTATTTCTCTATGATGTGGAACTTGCCAGTTGTTTGATTGTTGACCGGGGATGTTGCCTAAAGAATTTCTTTAATTGTTACAGCTGGAAATGTGTGGAGTATCTTTTTATAGCCAGTCACTGGCACTATCAAATGAATTATTTCATCAGTGTGTTCCCAAGTTTCAACATCTTTATTGTAACTGGAGCCACTGCACTCTCAGTCCATTTGGGGGAAAGGGGATCTCGAGCTTTAGGAAATCTGAGGCATGCCTAAAAGATGAAATACCTAGAACTAAATCCTTAGAATCTGCAGTAATTTTAATTCCAAAAAAATGTTTACTATCTTAAACTACTCAGGATTTAATTTAAGTAATTAAGGGATTCGAAGCTAGAATTGACACACAGCTGAATGGTAAGTTAAAGGGCTTCCGGACAGAGCATTTTCCCTAGGTCGTTTTTTCATCTAAGAAACAATTTTTGACATTCAGAATGGTGATACCACTGATCTCTGACAAGAGAAGAAGTGTAACTGGGACATGCTCCCACATCAAAGCAGAGCTCTCCATGGCACTACTCTTTGCTTCATTTTGTGTGGAAATCCAGGAGGAGTTAATACAGGTCTACACTAGATTACCTTCCTCAGCTGCCCCTATGTAGCTCTAGGGGAGCGTAGCCAGGGACAGTATAGCTTCTGGCTCTGAAAAGAATGGGATCTGCTTCTCCAGAGATCCACATGTTTGGTAAGTGGTACTACCGCTAATCTGTAAACTCAATCCCAAACTCTTCTATTAAAAGAGACAGTGGTAGAAAAACTCTGTAAGGCAATCATACACAGTTTTCCTCTTCCCATGGTTCCAAGTGAGGGTTTTCCTACATGATAGATAATCTGGGCCAGAAAAGGAGAAAGTCAGGAATCTTCTGCATGGTCATATTTTGTTTTTTATGAACTAAATCTGCATTAGAGAAACTAAAGCAAGGTTACATTTTACAGTGTATTCTCCCCTGTGGAGTAGCAAATTAAGAACCTTCTGGACCTAAACATCACCAGTGTGAGACTCCAAAAGGGCAGAACATGGCATCTGATTTTAAACTTCAAGGTTTCAACTTACCAATTCTATATATTCACCAGTAATACAACCATCAAACATTTGAAGTTTCCCTCCTCTTTTGGCTTGGATCACAGCACAACTTTTAGAAAATTTCTGCACCAACTAGGGAAACAAAAAGCAAACATGCATAGTGTAAGAATTTAATCAGCTATTCAATAACACATAACTTCTACGATTTCTGGATAGCTTAGTGATATATAACGCATTCTTCCAGGATACTGGGATGAACTAAAAGGGCTACTGGACACTCCTAATGCCAATGGTTCTGTGATTAATGCATGGCTCTCTAAAAGCAATTTTATGCGTTTGAACTTTAAAAAGTGCTCTAGTCAAATCAATATATCATTGACTTCACTAAGAAAAATCATAATATGATTAAGTTACTGTGACAGGGTCAGACTAGATGGCTACAGGAGAGTGACAGAATGCAGATATATTAGCCCCAGATTAAGCAGATCCCTTTTTCTTGGGTAAGGTAATGGGTAGTTCCAGAACAATCAGGAACTTGCTGGAACCAATTAAGGCAGGCTAATTAGGACACCTGGAGCCAATTAAGAAGCTGCTAGAATCAATTAAGACAGGCAGGCTAAAATAAGGGCACCTGGTTTAAAAAGGACCTCAAGACCTCACTTCAGTCAGTGAGAGGTATACTGCTGGAGGACTGAGGAGTACAAATGCTATCTGGCATCAGGAAGAAGGTCCTGTGGTGAGGAGGCCATGGGGAAATAGCCCAGGGAGTTGTAGCTGTCACACGAAACACTGTAGACAGTTGTGATCCACAGGGCCCTGGGCTGGAACCCGGAGTAGAGGGCGGGCCTGGGTTCCCCCCATTGGATATTAGAGGAGTTGACCTGGACTGTGGGTCCCACCAGAGGGGAAGGTCCCTGGCCTGTCCCCCAACCCACTATGTGGATCATAGAATATCAGGGTTGGAAGGGATCTCAGGAGGTTATCTAGTCCAACCTCCTGCTCAAAGCAGGACCACTCCCCAATTTTTGCCCCAGATCCCAAATTGGCCCCTTAAGGATTGAGCTCACAACCCTGGGTTTAACAGGCCAATGCCCAAACCACTGAGCTATCTCTGTGGGGATTGTTCTCCTTCCTTTTCCCCATGCTGGCCAGTGATGTGGTTAGCTGAGTGAACGGCAGATTTGAGCCACTAGCAAAAGTAGCCAAACTGAGGTAAGCAAATCCACCAATAAGCGCAGGACCCACCAAGGCAGAGGAGGAACTCTGTCACATTACCAAGTTCTGAGAAACACGCTTGGTAGGTAAAAGGGACCATTAGGTAAAACAGAGGTAGAGAGTTCAAAGCAAGTGAAGTGAAGTGGCTGCAGCTATATTTGGATTAGGAAACAGGCAGACTGATCCTCCTTCTGCCCCGATGAGATGGAAGCAGCAGTCTGGACACATGGAGCAGGATTAGTCAGAAAGTCATGAGATGTTATATTCTCTATCCCATATCAGAAGACTGACATTAATCCCTGATCCTCCTGAGAATTATGATTTTTGGAAGTATTAGCATTCCAGTCTAAAATCTTCTGATATATTCTAGGGCTTCTTAGGAGGACAATGATGCATCCTAAACTTGCTATATTAGTGCTTCTCCACAGTAAACCTTGAAAGAGAGGTAGATGTAATCATATCCAAACACATACTAGCTAATGGAATCCATCTGTAAAATGGGGATAAGAATGCTTAACATTTGTAAAGCTCTTTGGATTACAAGTGTTTACATAAAGTATTTATTATTACTGAGTATTTATTATTATTCTAAGCTGAGTGCAAAGGAGACAGAGCTGCATTTCACTTGCATACTAATGACATGAAGCGTAAGACTTCCCAATCTCTATTAGTGGAGCTGTTGTGGGTTGATAAACAATGGCCCAGCACCACCTTCTAGGGATGCTCAGAAAGAAAAAAAAACAGAACTACCAAAGGGGCCAGTCTGTCTACTTTGGAAAGATCTGAAAGTAAGTTATCAATTCCTCACAGGCAATGGCATCAAAAGCCTGCTGACAGAACCAGGAAAATTAGCAGACCCTTCCTTTGGACAAGGCTAGCTGGCCAGCTTCACCTCAATACACAGAGCTCAACGAAATAAACACACACCGATAAACTAAATATCTCCATTTTGCTCTCCACTTTACACACTATGATAGTTCTTTACCTTCAAAGGTAACAACAGCACTAATAGAACAAATGGTGCTAGTTAGAATTACAAGTGGAACCCTTGTAGCGAGGGGGCATGGTCTCCCTCCCTGACAGACAGGGGCCTGGGGAGACCTGCACCTAGGACACCTACGACCACCGCGGAAGCAGAGGGGCAGGACAGGAACCAGAAATATAAAAGGCAGACCCTCCAACTCAGTTGGAGGATAGCTGCTGGAGGAGCAAGATGCATCTCCCCCGCAGCTGGAGCTCAGACCCCATGGAGACCGCTACAGTGGCAGAGACCTGGAGGGACTGCCGGAGCTGCCAGACACCAGGGACACCAAGGAGCTGTTAGGGCTGCCACTAGCTGTTTACCCCAGTGAGACAAACAAGGACCCCGGAACCCAGGTACCCCTCAAATGGGAGTGTAGGAAGGAGCCTAGGGAAGCCGAATAGGATTTGGCTGTGTTACTGACTGTAAGCCGGCCAACGTGTTGTGGCCGGATTTACCTGCTGACCCAGTGGTGGACCACTCCACCACTGTTAGGGCCCTTGGCCGGGACGCAGTGGAGTTGGGTGGGCCTGCATCCCCCTGCCACCCCACCCCTGGCAAGAGGCCTGCGTCGGTCTGTTGCCCACCCGAGCTAGGATGCCAGACGGTTTTGCTGTCGGCCCCGCCAAAGAGCTGATCCGCCTACACTGCTGTGTTGCTCTGCCGGACTGCAGGCCAGAGATGTTAACTGTTTGCCGCCCTGCCCTGACTGAGGGCTCTGGTCCTAGTACAGACTCATTGCTGCTCTGCCTGACTGCAAGCCAGAGCCATTAACTGTTTGTGGCACTGCCCTGAGGCCCCCAGGCCTACAGACTCATAGTTGTTCTGCCTGACTGCAGGCCAGAGCCCTTACTTGTTGGCTGCCCCACCTTGGCTGCGGCTCACAGACTCAATTGCTGCCCGGCCTGGATTGCAGGTTTGGGCCTATTAACTGTTTGCTAATTTCCCCCTGAACTGAGTCGCTCCAGAGGCATTGTAGCAAGGGGTGTGGTCTCCCTCCCTGACAGACGGGGAGAGACCCAAGACCACCTTACACCTTGCATTATGGTACTATAGCTGAAGTTACTAGAAGTAAGTAGCTGATGGTATTTCAGTCCCTGTTTGACTAGATTTCCCACTTTTGTTGTACAAGTGGGAATGTGTTAGTTGCACTATGAAAGTTACATAAAATTAAGGCCCTACCAAGTTCAAGGTCCGTTTTGGTCAATTTTACAGTCAATAGGATTTAAAAAATAATAAATTTCATGATTTCAGCTATTTAAATCTGAAATTTCACGGTGTTGTAATTGTAAGGGTCCTGACCCCCAAAAGGGGTGTGTGTGTGTGTGTGGGTGGGTGGGGGGGGAGGGTGTGTTTTGCAAAATTATTTGGGGGTGAGGGGGATTGCGGTACTGCTACCCTTACTTCAGCGGTGCTGCTGGCAGCGGTGCTGCCTTCAGAGCTGGGCAGTTGGAGAGCGGAGGCTGCTGACCAGGATCCCAGCTTTGAAGGCAGAGCTGGTGCCTGCAGAGCTGGGACCTCAATCAGCAGCCACCACTCTCCTGCCACCCAGTTCTGAAGGTGGCAGCACAGAAGGAAGAGTGGCATGGTATGGTATTGCCACCCTGGCTTCTGTGCTGCTGCTGGCAGGGTGCTGCATTCAGAGCTGGGCACCTGGCCAACAGCTGCTGCTCTCCAGCCGCCCGGCTCTGAAGGCAGCGCAGAAGTAAGGGTGGCAATACCGCCACCCCTCTGCAACTCCCTTTTGGGTCAGGACCCTCAATTTGAGAAACGCTGGTCTACCCTGTGAAATTTGTACAATATAGGGTAAAAGCACACACAAGACCAGATTTCATGGGAGGAGACCAGATTTCACAGTCTATGACACATTTTTCATGGCCGTGAATTTGGTAAGGCCCTACATATAATATTTCTGATTACTGATTATAATTAAACTCTTCAAATAAAATAACTTTTCTCCTTTCTGGAGCACCAATCCCTGCCGTTACATCACTGAGAACGTGTGGTCCTTTGCTATAAAAAGGCTTCTTACCTCCTTAGTTATGAAGATGCTATAAAGCTCCTCTACCGGAGAGTCAAACATCTCTTTCAGAAGTATCTTTACTGTTGGAATTTTTACACCAACTGTATCCAAAGAAACTGGTAAAACAGAATCCTGCAAAGCAAACTCAGGATAAAGTGCCATTGTATATGAATAGAAAATATATATATATTCCACACCAAAACTCTATACTAGAAAAACATCATTAAGTTTGCAAAGTCAACCACTCAAAAGTTAGGAAACGCCAAGTTTAAGGCTGCCCAAGCAATAGTAAGCCTCCTCCCTTGTGCATATGCATTAATTACATGATAACATACTATTCTATATTAGGATTAGATTAAGTGAGCACCACAGTCAGGCACTAGAAAAATCTGTGGCAACCCTAACATGCTTTTGGTGACAGGCAACAGAATGTGGAATGAATTAATAATGACTGAGGAAATGAGGGAAGCAGACAAATTTCAGCCTCTCCCTCTTGAAGCTGTCATTGTTACTGACAGAACACTGGAACTGAAGAACAGGACACCTTTGATCTCCCTTTCACTGTCTGAAGATTCTGTGGCCCAGCAATTATTCTATTTCCACATTACCTGAGCACTACACAGACTGGTCATAGCATTCATGTTGGTGAATTTACTGGTCTCCATCCCAAAGGTGATTTTAAAAGTGCACCAAACACTTACTGTTACAGATGAATGCTCCACATTATAGCACTATGTACATCTGACGTTAGTCACGGGATAAATCTTAAATTCTCTATTCCTCCTATGATGGCAGAGTTTGGGGCCAATAGCATCCACCTTTCCCAGTGAAACTTACATGGTAACTCCTAAAGCCAGCATACCTGCACGTTATTCTCACTCAATTTTTTTTTAACCGCTAGCTCCAGACCAGCTGAAGTTTTGGTTGGTAGGATCATTCCCAGAGTAAACTCTGTAAACAGAGGAAGTAAAAAATACCGTCTAACATGAGGCCAACCTCTACACGCAACTACGCCCCTCGCCCCCACTACAACCAAGCCCTTCCCCCTCTGCTCAGAGCCATATTTATTTTGGTAAAGATCTGAAAATGAGAATAGCCTGATTTCCACTAAATTCAGGCTTTTGCAGTTTTTGATTTTTCACCAAAATTAATAGAGTTCTGTCCACTTATGCCTAGAACATTCCCTGAAATTTTGGAATTGATTGGATACTGTTTTCAGAAGTTACCACATTACAGATAGAGAAATGCCATTGAGTTAAGTGTATGGCCTTGCTTTGCTCAGCCAATTAATTTGTAAGATCTTTAAGGCAGGGACTGTATCTCCTCATATGTTTGAATAGCGCTTATGACAATATGGTTCTGGTCCTGATTAGTGCCTCCTGGGCTTTAATCCAAAACAAACAACTTTGAATATCCTGACTTTGGTGAAATTAAAACCTTAATTATAATACTGCATTAAAATGAAGGCATTGGGGTTTTGTTTTGTTCTTAAAGTGATATGAAAACCGTTTCTACCAACTCAGATGAAAATGGATCAATCTATTCAAGCAGGGAGATTGCACATAGTTGGCCCATATAGTCACAGAAATGATGTTAATGTACCTGTTTTAAGAACTTTCAGATAATGTCTGAGAGCCTCCCTGACTTTTGAAGTTCCTTCTGTTCTCATAAGATCCTTTAGCACATCTCCATCTCCTTTCTTTTTGCTTACACTTATCTGTAAACAAACATACAAATCTAAGAGATGCTTTGTACAATTTGATTTTTGGGGAACAACAGTGTTGGTTTATTCAGAGGACAGGTGCAGAATAGATATTTCAAGTGCAAACTTTCCTACTTTATCATGCCTTTAAGCTAAAACTGGATACTTTTTCTTTTTCTAAAAGGAAACACAAGCAATTTTGTCTCCATAATAAATCAAGAACTAGCTGAAGTTCAGATAGGTTTCTCCCCCTATGCAGGAGTTCTTTAGAGACCACAGTATCAACTATATCATTAGGCTAGCACCAAAGTAAAGGCCTTAAGATTAAAAAATGACAAACAGTGAAGCAAACATAGGGCTCAATTCTTATCTCAAACACGTGGCTCTGTATTACCACGAGCTGCATCTTTTAAAGTCTGATATTGTGTATGCTTAGTAGCTAACTTTGGAGGATATGTATTTACGTATCGGAGGACAGAAGTGAGCCATTAATGTTTTTGGCTCTTGACATCTTTTATCTTTAGATCACTAAAGACAGACAGCTAAGTCATGTTTCAGAGTAGCAGCCGTGTTAGTCTGTATTCGCAAAAAGAAAAGGAGTATTTGTGGCACCTTAGAGACTAACAAATTTATTTGAGCATAAGCTTTCGTGAGCTACAGCTCACTTCATCGGATGCATTCGATGAAGTGAGCCCCTAGCTAAGTCATGTTGTTCTCCCAGGTATTCACTAATTACGCTTTTTTTTTTAAAACCCTTTGGTAACTATTATTCAGTTAACAGAAAATTTAATGGCAGCCAAAGTTATTAATTTTATTTCAAAATTCCTGCCCTATACAGCTATGTTAGTATTTATTACCTACCTCTGTATCATCCACCTCATTTTCTTCTGACAGGTTAGGAATTTCAACAAATCCCTCATGTTCCTCACCAGATTCTTTCATTGTACCTGCATTAACAGAATGAATTCTTAAATGTAATAACTAAATAACTGTATTTTCCATCGTAGCAGTTTTACCCTTGTAAATGCTTTCTGCAGAACTACTATTTAAAAGGATGGATTACTTACCTTGTAGTAACTTAAGTTTTCTGAAATGTGTTGTCCCTGCACATAGTGCATTCAGGTTTTGCATGCCCTCCATGTGCCCAGAACTGGAGATTTTTCCCTAGCAGTGTCCATCTGTTCCACATATCTGCCCCCACACTCTTCATGCTCCACACCAAGGGAATAAAGGGGAATAAACCACTACCATTACAGTTCCCTCTCTACTGACTAAACAGGGGGGAGGAAAGGTGGGTAATGCACTACACAGGAACAACCCATCTCAAAGAACTCAAATTAAGATTAATGCATCCTTCTTCGACTGATTGTCCCTATATGTAGTGCACTTCAGGTGATTCACAAGCACTGTCTCTTTAAGGAGGTGGGTGCCTGGAATCCTATGGCACAACAGATTGCAGAACTGCCCTGCCTAGAGAAATATTAGAAGCAGCTGCTTGCACCAGCACATAGTGCAGAGAACTCTGCAGATGTCAGTAATAGGGACATCGCTATGTGAAGCTACCAATGATGCCTAAACTCAAACTGTGTATGTTCATATGCTATCCTCAAGGGAGAAATTGTTCATCTCAGAGTAGGATGCATCCCAAAATCTACTTTGACAGCCTGTGAGAGGAGATGGCATCTCCTTTCAGACATTCTGAAAATGTGACAAAGTCTAGGAGACTTTTGAAAGGACTTTGTTCTTTGCAGGAAAAAGGCAAGAGCCCTATGTTGCCAGTGAGTGCCATGCCACCTCTTCCTAGCTAGAAAGAGGTTTAGGCTAAAACACAGATCGATAGATACTTTGGTTGATGCACCACCACCTCAGGGACAAACTTAGCATGTCTCACAGATGCCTGGCCCTTGTGGAAAACTGTATAAAATTAGAGGGTCAGCCATGAGCACTTCTAGCTCCAAGTCTTCTGGCTGACATGATAGTGACCAAAAATGTTCCCTTCACAGACAGATCTAGTAAAGAGGAAAATCAGACAACATAAAGCACAAGTCATGCACCAGGTTGGCCAACAGTTCTAAAGTACTCTACACTTCTGCAACTATCTGCCTGAGCTCCCCTCTGCATTCTCCTGGTACCTTAACTATTAACCCAGGACACTATTATCCCAAGGGCTCAAATGGTGACTTAGTAATGGTTGAGAACACAAAGTTCAAGTCCCAGGTTGGTACTGGTTTTGCCACTGGAGGGAAGTCTCAAATCATACTCACCAGGAAGCAGACCGTGACAGAGTGGGAAAATATAGAGTAAGTGTCTACCAGCAGATGAAATGCACTGATGACCAAAAGGTGTACTCTAAGTGAGCTAAAAGACAGCCCTGAGGATTTAAGGACAAAAGGAGTCCAATACATTCAGAATCTTTGCCTGTGAAGGAGGAATTCCCTGTCAGTTACACCAAAACAAAAATATTTCCATTTTGCTTTGTAACATTTCCTGGTAGAGTCCTTTCTACTGCTGCTTACGATAGCCTGGACATCAGCTGAACAACCCCAACAGCCATACAAATACCATGTTTTCAGGTGAAGCGTGGCTGGGTCTGTCCTTTGTCCTGGGTTAATAGTTAAGGTACCAGGAGAATGCAGAGGGGAGCTCAGGCAGATAGTTGCAGAAGTGTAGAGTACTTTAGAACTGTTGGCCAACCTGGTGCATGACTTGTGCTTTATGTTGTCTGATTTTCCTCAATGTCTGAGGTAAAAGGGGAATCAGGGATAAAGGGGTATTGCAAGGCTCCCAACCACTGTCTGAGAAACACATCGCCCAGAGAGCCTGGACTACAACCCCCCGTGGAGTAGAACTTCTTGCACTTGTTCACAAGGGATGCGAAAAAAATCCTTGGATGAGAGACCCCACACCCAAAAACATCTTCTGGAGAGTCAGGTCACGTAGCTCTAACTCTCATTCTAAGGAGAACTGTTTACTCAGATAATCTAGGGTGTTTGTGGATCCCTGGCAGGTGGGCAGCAGTTAAAGTAATTTGCATGGGACTGCATAGTTCCAAAGGGTGATGGCCTCCACTCCTCCCTGCTTGTTATAGGCCACCTGGATTGACTGGCCACAGATACATGGGAGGAATCATTCACAGGCTCATCGGATTCTGATTTGAAACAGACTCCTGGGAGGACCATGTCCCTTGGACTGTCCCTCCATGTCAATGCCCCAGTCTAAGAAGGATGTGAGTGTGATCATAGTCTTTACTGAAAGCAGGGAGTTGAACAGTATCCCCACGCATACTTTTGCTCTGTCCTCCTACCAAATAAGGGAGGCTAAAATCCTTTGGAGAATCATAATTAGCAAGGTGAGATTGCACTTGCCTGGAGCCTTCCCAAAGCAAACGGCATTTATTTTTAAGGGCAAAAGCAGAAAAAAAACACATAAAAAACAAAAGTTCCTATATACATGGTAAAAGTTTACCAGAGGTCACCCCCATCAGTCTCATGGAGCTGTAGTAGGTCAAAGTCTTTCTAACCTTTCTGCAAGGGCTGGTGCTCTCTTAGACAAAAGGTTCAGGGAACAACAGGTCTTCTGGAGCTGGGATGCAAGCTGCAGCCATTGGAGTCAAGAGTCATTTTCACAGCTCAGGTTGTTGAAGTAAAGCGCAACAGATCCTTCAGTACGGAAGAGGATTTCAGTGACAAAGAAACAGATTCTGCACTTGGATGGGATGTGCGTTTCCCCCAGGCATCCATAACAAACAGGTGTCAGGGAAGTCTGTGACCAGGAAGCGTTTGTGGCCCTTCATGCAGTTTTTGAAACTGTGTGTGTGTGGTTCCCCTCACACAGACCAAAAAATAGGAAACCAAACCGTTAACACTATCTAACTATACTAAAAACTACTTAAGAAATTTTTTTAAACTTCTAAAACTATTTACAAAGAGAGCTGAAGTAGTCAGCAAGGACAGTGAAGCTCCATCATAGACCACAAGTGGCAAGAAGGAACTAAGATGGTGGTGATCCAACAGGCCCCTTTATTCTGTTGGCATGCAGCTGATGGAGAATGGATGCATGTGTGTGGACCAGACAGACACTGCTAGGAAAAAACAGCCATCCTGAGCGCATGCGCAACCTGAAGTGCACTATACGTAGGAACAATCACTCAAAGAAGAATAATTAAACCAACTGAAAGAACTAAAATGAAATTAATAAAACACAAACTCATTAAGCTGCTTTTAAACTTAGGATATCATCTCAGTGAGTCACTGATACTTCTGTGTAGGTGCATGAGAGTACAAACACCTCCTCCCTAATCAAGCTTTGTGCTGCCATTCTGCCAATGTTCTTACCCTCATCTGTCCATTTGTCAACTTCTTGCACAATCACATTTGTGCTTTCTTCCATACAGCCCCTACGCATGTTGTGGCCTTCCCCATCACCATTATATCCTTCTTAAAGGCCTACTTCTGCTAGTGAATCCAACTGAATTCTGTATGGGAAAAAAACAACCCTATTTGTTGTTCCCTTTCTGCTAATGTCACTCTGTCTATCCTTAGAGTTTCTTGGAGCAGGGAGCATCCCTTTGTGAATGTCTGGAAATCGCCTAGCATATTAGGGCTGTTAACATAAGTCAGCAATACTATGTATACATGCACAGAGCTATATACATCTCTATTGAAGTTTAAAAATAAAAGGCTTGATCCTGCAAACGCTTCTGAGAGAAGTACTTGCTTTGCAAATAGTGCCACTGACCTCAACAGGGCAACTCGTGGTAGTAATCCCTACGCTAGTAAGGCCTTGCCTACACTTGCAGTAGCGTGCAGCGTATGTGTAGCTACACTCCACAGTGGAAAGCAGGGACAGGTTCTGGCAGGGGGAGGCAGTGAGGAAAGGTCAGAACCTCTCCCCACGGCCTCCCACCAGCCACAGCCTCTCCTTGCCACAGGGATGGGCTCCAGCAGCTCCCTGTGATGAGGAAAAGCTCCAGTAATGGGGAGCTCTTGAAGCCTTTTCCACTGCCTCTCCCCTGCCAGAGAGTCTTTCCCCACTGTCAAAACCTTTCACTATGGCAGGGAAAGGCTCCAGCAGCAGGGAGGCAGTAGGACACGACACTGCTAAAAACAGCAATGGGAGGCACTGTGGAGTGTAGAGAGAGCTGTGTAGGAGCTATGCCAGAACCTTAGGGTATGTCTTTACTTGTCTAAGCAGCGTCTCATCATCTACACTGCTGTTTACATCTGTTCTAGGCGTGTGCAGTGCTTGTACTATACATGCCATCATAAATGAAGCCCTAGATCATGATCCTGGAACTTGCACGCACACACACACACAGACACTGACAGCAATGGGGCTCCACACAGGCACAGCAGTGCACATGAGTGCAAGAAGTCGCAGGATCAGGCCCTTAGTCCACACTGTTCTGCTTTAATTATTACAGTTCTGTGAACAGCTTTTGTTTTAGTAAAGATTCCTCCTCTTATTCTTAAAAAGTTTCTCGTTGTTCATTAAATTTATTCACCCAGCAGATCTGGTTTAAATGCTCTTCAGACTGTACCAGTGGCATTTCCAGTCTGTCATAGCACCAATTACCTTTACAGTGTCTTATGTCATACCATTAAATGTTATTTTAACATGTACAACTGCCCAGCAGCAAAGATGTTCATCAATGCTCACAGCAAAACCCTGTAACAAACACCCTGCAATATCATGTACTACATTTTTGCAGTAACACCCTGCAGGGACAGGCACTGCTGCAAAGGGGTGAATCAGCTTAAAGACACAAAGTCACTCAGAAGTTGCATCTTCCAAATATCCAGATCCAACTGTCACTTAACTCAATGGAAAAACTTCCTTTAACAACTTTATGCACAGGATTGTGCCACGAATGAGCACCAGACTATCCACTGAAAGAAATGCCCATGCATGAATATATCCTGACTTGCCGCAGGTGAAGCTCACACTAAAGTAGGCAAAAAGACATTTATGTGCAGTTTCTGTTAATATCTGAAGGAAAAATTAGGTTTTTTTATTTCTTAGTCAATCAGCGTGCCCAAAGAAAATGTGTGTTTAGACTTATTGTTTGAACAATGGGGCACATACCTGCAGGATGGCATTTCTAGCCAAGCTTGCTGGATGAATAAGAGTTTAGGGAAGTGTTGGGAAACCATGTAATCATTACAAAAAAACCCAACAAAGATACAAATAATACTAACTGGAAGGTCTACTTTATGACTAACAGTAATAGAGGCTTTTTAAACATTCAATTTTTATTTTTTAAAAACTTAATAATGCTGTACATATCAGTCAGTTGGACAGAAAATATCTGTGCCGGTGAGCAAATTCTAATCTAAATATTTACTGGATAGAGCCACACTGCTCACTGGAGGTAATGCTTTGCATTGTAAATCCACTTTGAGGTAGGCACATATTATTATTGACATTTTACAGATGTGGCAACTAAGACACAGAAGGATAAAATGGCTTGTCCAAAACCCCAAAGGTTCCAGTGTCAGAACTGTGATTAATATTAATTAGGGATGTTGATTAATCACAGTTAACGCGTGCAATTAACTCAAATTAATTGCGATTAATCGCACTGTTAAACAATAGAATACCAATTGAAATGTATTAAATATTTGAGGTTTTTCTACATTCAAATATATTGATTTCTATTACACACAGAATACAAAATGTACAGTGCTCACTTTATATTATTGTTGATTACAAATATTTGCACTGTAAAAATGATAAAAGGAATGGTATTTTTCAATTCACCTCATACAAGTACTGTAGTGCAATCTCTTTAACATGAAAGTGTAACTTACAAATGTAGATATTTTTTCTTGCATAACTGCACTCAAAAATAAAACAATGTAAAACTTTAGAGCCTACAAGTCCATTCAGTCCTACTTTTTGTTCAGACAATCGCTAAGACAAACAAGTTTGTTTACATTTAAGGGAGATACTGCTGACTGACTCTTATTTACAATGTCACCTGAAAGTAAGAACAGGCATCCGCATGGCACTTTTGTAGCCGGTGTTGCAAGTTATTTACATGCCAGATATGCTAAACATTCGTATGCCCTTTCATGTTTTGGCCACCATTCCAGAGGACATGCTTCCATGCTGATGATGCTCGTTAAAAAACTAACGTGTTAATTAAATTTGTGACTGAACTCCTTGGGGAGAATTGTATGTCTCCTGTTCTGTTTTACCCACTTTCTGCCATATATTTCATGTTAAAGCAGTCTCGGATGATGTTCATTTTAAGAACACTTTCACAGCAGATTTGACAAAAAACGCAAAAACGGTACCAATGTGAGATTTTTAAAAATAGCTATAGCATTCGACCCAAGGTTTAAGAATCTGAAGTGCTGTCCAAAATCTGTGAGGGACAAGGTGTGGATCATGCTTTCAGAAGTCTTAAAAAAGCAACACTCAGATGCGGAAACTACAGAACCCAAACCACCAAAAAAGAAAATCAACTTTCTGCTGGTGGCATCTGACTCAGATGATGAAAATAAATATAAAGTGATCACTGTACACTTTGTATTCTGTGTTGTAACTGAAATCAATATATTTTAAAACGTAGGAGACACCCAAAAATATTTAAATAAATGGTATTCTGTTATCGTTTAACAGTGCGATTAATCGTGACTAATTTTTTTAATTGCTTGACTGCCCTAGTATTAATGAGTTTTTGGTTCCCAGTCCCATTTTGGATCAACTGGACCACATTACATTTCAGACACTGTTATTTCAATATTAGACAAATTAACATTGAAAGCACCTTCCTCAAAAGCACGGCAGGTGTACTGGATTCCAGGACAGCAAGTCCATAGGTAGTTTTTATAGAACATGTACAAACACCTACTAAAACTACCACCATAATGTAAAGCTCTTCACTAAAATACTTATAATACCATGGGGATACAAATAATACCTTTAGAATTTAATAAAGAAACGGATGTTTTTAATTTAAATCAACTTACTTTATTTAAGTGATGCTAGTTCTTCACTTTCTTCCCAGTCTATGTTGCTACAGTGGATTTTGGGACATTCAGGCTTTCCTAATTGTTAGTGAATTTCAGATTTACATAGATTTTGTTTCTGCTAAGAAATGCTCATTTTAAAATAGTAGATTGAATGCAGAATATTACAGAAAAGGACTAGATGGGGGAAGAACTATTGCTTTAAGTTTGAGAATGTTCCATGCTGTCAAACTCCCCAGAAGTTCTGATCTTATTTCTACTTCCAATTGGTTAGAGAACATGCAGGGGGGAAGCACTGATACAGACCCAAACTCATGACCAATAGCAGCTCTTAGAACTTTCAGTGGAATATTAGAATCTTCAAGCAAATACTCTTAAATACAGGTTCACAAAGGAAAGTTGCATTAATATACGGTAGACCACTGAATGCCTGTGAGATTAAGTGCTCTTATCACAGTGTAAGAATAGCTCATAAGTGTTAATCGCTTCTGGTTTTCACCTCAGAAAGTTGTGGCAGGTAGGAAAAAACTATTTATTTGGGAAACGTTTGTAGCAAGACAATTATATTTTGTTCTTCGCAATGTATAAAATTAAGCTACCCTAAATGTAGCATTTATAACTTAGTTCTTATAAAGAACGGCCATGTATCGGCCCGTACGCAGCCGACATTAAAGCACTGCCATGGCAGCACTTTAACGTCGCTGTCCCTTTTGCCCCGCCCATCGGCAGCCCTTCTGGTAGGCCCTATGGGCAGGGCCACCGACGCGGGGGGGAGGAGGGAGAAGCCCGGGCCCTTTTAAATCACCGCCGGAGCCCCAGGCAGCATGGGTCAGGCAGCACGGATGGGTTGGCTGGGGAAGCCAGGTCCCAGTACCTGTAAGTACTATTTAATATTACTTTCACCCCGCCAAGGTCCATCTAGCCCAGTATCCAGTCTTCCAACAGTGGCCAATGCCAGGTGCACCAGAGGGAATGAACAGAACAGGTAATCGTCAAGTGATCCATTCTCTGTCGCTCATTCCCAGCTTCTGGCAAACAGAGGCTAGGGATACCATCCCTGCCCATCCTGGCTAATAGCCATTGATGGACCTATCCTCCATGAATGTATTTAGTTCTTTTTTGAACCTTGTTATAGTCTTGGCCTTCACAGCATCCTCCAGCAAAGAGTTCCACAGGTTGACTGGGCATTGTGTGAAGAAATACTTCCTTTAAATCTAAATTTACTTCCTATAAATCTAAATACTTCCTATAAATCTAAAATTGCATTAAACTTTTTTCAAGGTAACCTGAGGCTTTGTAAAACTGACAAATAATGTTTTATATTTATTTTTAAAATATATTGGGTGATTTAAATATTGATTACAATTAATTTAAATTGAAATTATTTAAATAACTGCACCCTGCATGATGCTACTCCATGCCCCTCTTTACATTGTTTCATTTTAGTTATTTTCAACACCTACATTGCATGGATCTCAACAATTAAGAATGTTTTCTTAGCCCAGGGGTTCTCACAACAAATTTTTTCAACGCTTGCTGGTGGCGTTCTGACAATATTTCCTAAAGTACTTAACTTTAGGAAAAACAAATAAATAAGCACATATACACATCCAAATCAGTATAATTTATGTATGTTTTGTTTTTGTTTTTTTTGCAAACTCGATAATAAAAATGTAAAGTTGTCTCCATTCTTTACTGAACCTAAACAGAATAGAAACAAAAATAAGGTGCTTTGCATGTTCTTGTCTTGAATTTCCTGAGTGTTACTAGCATGTTATTGGGAGAGTAGGCCCCCAGTCCTGGTCCTCCTTACGTGGGAACTAAAAGCAGTATAAACAATGCATTTTACTGTGTCAGGTGGCCAAGCTGCAGGAAAGCTGGACAGCAGGACTCTGCATGGCATGTACACAGCACTGGAAGGAGCTTCATGAAATAGCTCATCAGCTAAATGGAGGGGGAGGGAAAAATTGCAGACACCCCACAGGAGTGGAAAGCAGGACTATTCACGGCACTGAACCACAATCCTATTTTGGGGCAAGGAGAGTGAGAGGGAAATGGGAGTAGTAGTGAATGCAGCCTCTCTCTTGCAGTAGTGACTGAAGTCTGGCTGAGAGCTAATTACCACATTTTGGGAATGAACACTCTACCCTTCAGCATGGCAATCTATGTGTATTATTTTACATCAGCCTTCTCTAGGATTTGGCCATGGGAAGGAAAAATGTGGAGCACACGTCTCACTGAAGAGATATGGTTACACAATACTCATTGAAAAGAATGGTATAATTTGCTAAAGAGAACTAATTACATGATCAATCAAGCAGTTGTATTAATTCACACTGGCTAGTGTATCTCAATAATTCACTTTTAAAAAAGTCTTGAAATTATTCACACTCCTTTTTGCAATTTTCTCTACATACTGTATTACAAAGATGTCTATATTTTCTTTACACTTTTCCTGAAACAGTTCCTCGTTTCCTCACTGCTACCATGAACACATTAATTGAATACCTATAATCTGTATGCTCGATAATTTTAAACAATGCAAACAAGTCATAAAAAGCAGATCAGGATTGTCACAATGAAAATGCCTGCTTCTTTCAGAGTAAAATGAGTCATGTTCTAATTTATTCAAAAATAATGAATCGGAACGTATCTGTTTTGGAGAAATAAAATTAAAGTATGGAAAAAAATTCAAGAAAGAGAGAGCGTTGTTTCAAGATTATTTCAAAATAACCTATTTTAGTAGCTGAGACTCACTGATTTTGTTCCTCTCCGTTTCCTTTGCCATTTCAATTCAGTTTATGAAAATATTACCGCTTCTCCAACCTATCAAAGAGTTTGCTTTCTAGGATAATCATTCCAGGAAATTTGTGTACACTACCACACAAAACCCCGATCCTGCAAGCAGGTTTGTATGGCCAGACCAACACAAGCACACAGAACATCACTGACTTCAGGGGGCTCCATGTAGATGTAGAGTCTGCCTAGAGCAGGGGTGGGCAAACGTTTTGGCCTGAGGGCCACATCTAGGTATAGAAATTGTATGGCGGGCCATGAATGCTCACAAAATTGGGTTTGGGGTGCGGGCTCTGGGGTGGGGCCAGAAAAGAGGTATTCAGGGTGCAGCAAGGGGCTCCAAGCTGGGGCAGCGGGGTTGAGGGCTCTGGCTGGGGGTGCAGGCTCTGGGGTGGGGCTGGGGATGAGGGGTTTGGGGTGCAGGAGGGTGCTCCGGGCTGAGCCCAAGGGGTTCGGAGGGCGGGAGGGGGATCAGGGCTGGGGCAGGGGGCGCGTGTCTCAGGGGTGCAGGCTCTGGGCAGCGCTTACCTCAAGCAGCTCCCGAAAGCAGCGGCATGTCCCCGCTCCAGCTCCTACATGGAGGCACTGCCAGGTGGCTCTGCTGCGTGCTGCCCCATCCGCAGGCGCCACCCCTGCAGCTCCCATTGGCTGTGGTTCCCAGACAATCGCAGCTGCGGGGCGGCGGTTGGAGTGGGGGCAGCATGCAGAGCAGAGCCCCCTGGCTGCCTCTATGTATAGGAGCCAGAAGGGGAACACGCCGCTGCTTCCGGGAGCCACACAGAGAGACCCCCGAACCCTGCTCCCCAGCTGGAGCACCGGAGCGGCGCAAGCCCCAGACTCCAATCCTCAGCGGGAGCTCAAGGACTGGATTAAAATAGCTGGCAGACCAGATGTGGCCTGTGGGCCATTGTTTGCCCACCCCTGGCCTACAGGGCCCCATTCAGGTCTTAATGTCCAGATATGCTGTATTTATTAGCCACAGTTTTCAGCGCTCATGTGGAAATGTGGTAAACAAACCTGAAGCAACTTTTCCAGTGACACAAAGGATGGAAATTCATTACTATTTTAAGATTAGGTGACACAAAGACCTTCAGGGATGATGTACAAATATTTGGTCCCGCCTCAATGTGGGAGGTGTACTAGATGGCATCGCGAGGTCCCTTCCAGCCCAATGTTTCTATGATTACGAAGTTTTGAGCAGAAAAAGTGAATCTTCTAAGAGAAAGGATAATACTGGGTAGTTTCTATCTTTTGGCCCAGAACAATCTCAAACCAAGATCTATGGAGACAGTGCAGCCAAGGGGATCTGAGCACGATTATTACCAGGATGCACTGGAGCTGGATCAGTCACGTGCTTCAGATGGAAACTGATTCCATCACAGAGTAGCAATAAGATGGACACCTGAAGCAAGCAAAAACGAGGCTGCCCGAAAACAACATGGCGAAGAGCTGTGGAAGCCGAGCTGAAAAATCTGGGGCACAGCTGGGGAACCACTGAAAGACTTGCCAGAAACAGACAGGAGTGCAGGAGCTTTGTCACTGCCCTAAATGCCAGAGGTGTAATAAGAACATAATGATGATAATCCTTCAATCACAGCTGTAAGAATGGATAGCACTTTTAGCTGGCCTAGCATCAGCAAGACTGACAGCAAGTGCTGAGAAGAATGTGAGAAATACACCCAAATATTAAGAAGATTATTGTCCTAATGCAGGGGTTCTCAATCTTTTTCTGATACATGCTCCCCCCCCCCATGCTATAAAAACTCCATGGCCTGCTTGTCCCACAACAATTGTTTTTCTGCAAATAAAAGCCAGGACCAGCGTTAAGGGGTAGCAATCAGGAAAACTGCCCCAAGGCCCCATGAACCTAAGTTGCTCAGGCTTCAGCTTCAGCCCTGGGTGGCAGGGCTCAGGGCCCTGGGCTTCAGCCCCATGCAGTGGGTGCTTTGAAGTGCTGGCCCCAGCAAGTCTCATGCCAGCCCTGCTTGGCAGACCCCCTGAGACCTGCTCAGGGGGTCCCGGACCCCGCTTGAGACCCACCAGCCTAGCGCACTCCACAATCCAAAAAGGCTGCCGTTGCTGCCTGCACGAGTTTGCAGCCTCCAGGGGCAGCACCGCCTCCTGCTGTATTTCTCTTGACACGAGAAGCGAGAAGGGGCATTTTTACCTTTCCAGCTAAGTGTTATGTTCCATTCGTAGAAGAAAATCAGTTTCCCTTTCCGGCTGTTGCAGGAGGCTTCGCCTTCCATTTGCTTCAGGTCGCTTATTTCACAGCTGCCCGCCTCACTGCCCACCGCGATCCCCACCAGCAGCTGCTCCAGTTGGGTTTTTGACCAGCCGGTCGCGTCCCGCTCCGTCCTGCGGCAGAAGGGCGGGCGGGGAGGGGGTGAGCCGCAGCCGGGCCCGGGGCAAGCCCCCGCGGCTCCCCCTGGCTACAAACCGAGCGTGGCCTCGGGCCCCCGGCCAGCGGCCGCCGCCCGCGGGAGGCTCAGCGTGGGGCCGGCAGCAAACCCCGCGGTTGCCGGCGCCAGACTCGGTCCGGACAGCCCCAGCCGCGGCGGGGAGGGGGAGAAGATGCCGCCCAGCCCGCGCAGCGGGACCGGGCCGCCGGGCCCCCCCTTCCCCGCCCGCTCACCAGTGCCAGTTGTTCACGTTGGTGGCGTCCGCTCGCTCCTCCACGATCCAGCGCGGGTCCCCCTGGCCCCACTTGGCCATGGCGCTGCCGGCTGGCTCCGCCGCCGCTACCCCTGCCCGGCCCCGCCCCCTCTGCCCGGCCGCTTCCGGCGCCGAGACCGTCCCTGGGACTCAGAGCCGCCGCTGCCGCCGCCACTTGGTCGTCGCCGGCGGGCAGCCGTACAGACACGCGGGGCCGTTACACGCCCCCTCCCCCCCGGCTCTGGCGCCGTTGGGTGTGATTTGGTTGGGGGGGACGTGGTGTTCGGCTGCTTCGGCGGTGGGGGTGTGACACGGGTGTGAGGTGTGCGGCCAGCGCGTGAGAGGGGCGGACCTGCGGCGTGCTCCAACCCTGCAGCCGCAAAACTCCCTCCCTCGCTCCTCACCGAGCTGCTCTGCTCCCCTCCCTCGCCCCCGTTTCCCTCAAGGTCAGCAGGGTGTGTTGACTTCCGTTCTCCCTGCAGCTACGTTTGAGATCCGAGCAAGTTACTCCAGTGCGGCTTTGAGTTGTAGCAAGTCCTGCTCGGAGTGTGGCAGCCTGCAGGAAAGGGTGACCCAGGCTGTGGCCAGTGCTCACACTGCCCTTCCCAAGTCCCGCCCCTCCAATGCCCTAGAGCATCGGTGCTGGAACTGGGGGTGCGGGGGGTGCTGCAGCACCCCCTGGCTGGAAGTGGTTTCCATTATATGCAGGGTGTACAGTTTGGTTCAATGGCTCTCAGCACCCCCACTATACAAATTGTTCCAGCACCCCTGCCACAGGGACACATCTTCAGCGTCCAGGGAGGGCTGCATGGAAGGGTGGAAACTGCTCCTCTGCAAGCAGAAAGAAAAGGAGTACTAGTGGCACCTTAGAGACTAACCAATTTGGTCTCTAAGGTGCCACAAGTACTCCTTTTCTTTTTGCGAATACAGATTAACACGGCTGCTACTCTGAAATCTGCAAGCAGAGTGGTCCACTAGTAGAGGGCACACAGGAGGGGATACACTAGGCCAATGGTCTTGTCTGTTCTGTGGACATAAAAATTTCCTTTGCACTTTTCATAAGAGTAGAGGGTTTGGTGCCGTGCCCTTGGCTACAATTTCACCTCACTCTATTAATGCTAGTTGTTTCCTTTCCTGATTTAGATGGGGCTCGATTTTAATGTGTAATCCTTAGGGATGAACCATGCTATATACATATAATATCTAATCCAATGATTTTGAGAACTGTTATAAGGGCAGTGTTTATTTGTTGTACATGGTTAACAGCAAAAGGATATAAAATGATTTGATAGTAGGGGACAATGTATTTCCTTAAATTATGAAAAGTCATCACAGAGGATATTTTCTTATCATGTCTGAAAGGGCACAAAAAACTAATCACATTTTAAAATATCATTGCTCTTAGGAAAACAAGTTTGAAGTATAATCATACACACTTTTTTGCTGAGCACAGCCTTGATTTTCAGAAGCTACAATGTCTCCTTAATGTAGTACTTATTTACTTCCCAGTCAATCTCTTACAGCATATACATATAGGAATCAAAATCTGGACAATGTTCCTGTCTTTATTAGAACAACAAAATACTTTAAATGACTCTAAGAGCAAGGGTGGTGATTCTCACAAGGTGGAGATATGAGGTCCTTCGTCCTCCCTCTCTGTCAGTGCTGCCAAAATGTCAAGATCAGGGTCATTTTGTTCAGTCTTTGGCTCCAAAATAATTGCCACTTCTGAAAACCTTATTCCTTTCAGTCCTTTCCCATTATTACACATTGTTGGATCAGGTGTTAAGGAAAAAGCTGGTCCATCATTTGTTTCTGTTAGGAAGCAAGTCTGCAAGAAATTATAACGAATAATACAAATGAGACAAAATGTCATGAAGGTACAGAATTAGAGAAATTCTAAACAGGCAAAATCTCAAGTATATTTTTTTCCTGTGTTCTGCACTTGAAACATGCAGAGAGTGCATATCTCTGTAATGGTGAAGGTTGCTGGACCAGCAGTAAATCAGATGCCTTTCAGTACATACTGTAAATATAAATGACTCCTAGTCCTTTACTGCACCCAGTCTTCATTCTTTCATTTTTCAATGCAAATTACCTGTTTGGTAACCGCTTCTGTAGTGAGCTGAGGAGCTACATTATTAGGCTCAGTGGTCTCTTTGGGTGCTACATTTTCTTCATGTTCATTTTTAACATCTAATAGTAGAATGTCACGGTCATCACATTTTTGTTTCTCTACTAATATTTCCTTCTCATCATTGTTTTTATTGATATTTTTCACATCTTTAACCTCCATCACTTGGGCATCACTGAAAAAGAGTAAGATAATGTATGAGGCCCTGATCCTGCAAACACTCGTGCATGAAAACCTAGCTCTGTTGAAGTCAATGGCAAAACTTGCATTTACTTTGAAGTATTTCACCCACGTTGCAAACTTTATCTATGTGAGTAGTCTCATTGGAGACATGTACATTCCTGTCTCCTATAGGGATGAATAGAGGTCAATATGGCTTGTCAAAGAGTACATGAAGTCTTGCCCACAGTACATAAAATTTGCTTTAAAAGATATCAACTTCCCTGATACTTTAAGAAGTTTTATATTTTAGTACAGCAACAGTTCATTGGAAATCAACCAGTACAGCTAACCATAGATGAAAGAAAACCTCCTATGATCTGAACAATTAAGCAATCACACATTTCAGTATGCTGATTTGTACAAGCTGTGGCATGTCTTCAGAATTATACTTACTTGTCATCTTGTTTCCTTAAATTTTGTGAACTTGCATCACTGTCTGCTGCATAAGGATTTCCTATATTTCTGTTAATTTCATTGTGTTCCTTGACTAAGAGTTGTAGTTTAGCATTTCTGAAAATGACAAATACACAACAAGCAAATGGTTTCCTATTTTTGTGAATTGGTCTTGCAGTATTTCTAAACGTTTACAATACAAATAATAATTTAAGTGAGCACATATTTTGAGCCACATTAATTCCTGAGGTAACTCTATCCACTTAAATAGAATTATCACAGGGATTAATTTGGCCCATTATTTCCTGTTTCACTGAAACAAACATTAAGTTCAGTTACATGCTGCTGATTATGATTAAACAGACACTGTCAACTTGAAATCTAGTCAGTTTCAAAAGGGCATTACCCTGCTGTCTTTGAAGTCAATGGCAGAATTCCCAATGTCTTCAGTGGTGCAGGATCAGGGGATAGTGAGTGAAGAGTATTATAATGTACTACATCTGTGTCTCCCTTCCATTATCTCTGACCTTGCAACCACATTTTCCTATTTTTTAAAAAAAGTCTCTGTCCACTGATCCCTTGTCACAAAACAAAAGAGGAAACTGGCTATAGAGGTTGTCTATATACAAAGTGCTGTCAAATGTAAATAGTAACAAAGTGAAAAAATAGAGAAAAATAGTTCTTGGCTCTAATCTTTCATTTACAGCATATTTTAGGTGATACTTTTCACATTAGTAATTTTCCAGACAGAACTGTGATTTTCAAGTTGACACTATGCCTTTAAAGTTGAATTCTTAGTAAGGATTGTAATCTAAATCTACCTTGTTAATCTAAATAAAATATTTATTTATACCTTTTTCCATTAACAAATATGTATGTCACAAAGGCTATAAGAGTGCAGCCCAGCAGAATACTTAGAATTATGGTTGCTATAAGTTCAGAGGGCATTGAGTCAACAGGTATCTCTTCTACTGCAACAGAAACAGAAGTTCCAAATATTTTCTCCAGTTCAGTTTGAATGGCCATCTCTTGTTCCTTACATTTTCTAAAAACAGACAAGTAAAAACGTTTGTATCAATTTATTTAACAAAAGGCCTTCACTTTGGTTTATAAAGCAGTGAAGGAAAGACTAAAACTAGAGAAGATTGGTGCTGTCTATATAATTTTTAGCCAACCTGTTAAATGCTATTGTAGGGCTCTAATTTTCATTTAAATCCAGAGTTGATTAGAATAGTTCCTATAAACCCCTATTTAATTTCTGTAGAATGCTCTTGATTTCATCTTTCCCTTTTGAATTCTGTAGGATGTTTCCATAAGAGTTGCTTTAGCTGAACCATATCAAAACTTCCTGAACCTCCTGGAGTCCATAAAACCCTGTTGGAAATCTCACCAGGATAGTGTCTCTATGGTATCTTAACACTTTCAAATCCCGCAGGAACCACTTACAGGAAAATAGCCTTTTGAGAATGAACTGAACTTTTTGAAACTCAAAAGTGGTTCATTTTGAGTTTTGAGGGACATCTCAGAGCAGTTCTTACTTGATCTTAACAAGTTCATTCATCCCTAATCAAGATGTAAATATTTTAAAGGGAAACAAAATTCACCTTTGTAACTCACAATGATACACTTTGTACTATATCATACAGACCTTTTTACATGCTCCGCAGGTATTGCTTGGGCTGTCTGATCAACAGCAACAATCTTTACATGGGTTACATCAGTGCTTTCTCTTACTCTTCTGTCAACAATTTTAGATAACACATCAATGATGTAAACAGTCCATTCGAGTTTTTCTTCTAGAACCCTGCCACCAGATTGAAATAAACAATTTTAATTGACTGGGGAACAACAAATTATTTTTATCTAGAAATGACAGAAAGTAATCAATGTTATACAATGATAACATTTAATATAATATTATGCATTTATTTACCATTTTCATCTAAGGATTTCAAAACACAATAGTGGTTCACGTTTATTATCATCCCTGTTTTATATGTAAGCAGTGTCAGGATGAGCTCCACCCTGACATCTGGTGGTGAGGTGTGGCAAGTTGTGGAAAAGAACTTCAGGGGCTGATCTCATTTGCATAGGCACACCCATCCTGCCTAGAATGAGACCATAGCTGCCCAAATGGTCACTTTGGCTGCTGTGGGATCCCCAGTGTCTCAGTTATTGGGGCAGGAAGAATAAACTGTTATTACCCTGATTATGGGGACTGTGCTTGGAACTGTACGTGGCTTTTTGTTATGATGGAGGGATTCACCATCAACTAAGTAGCACTCGCTAGGCAAGGGTCATGGGTTCCAAAACTCTGTGAAGGGAGAGAGGCTGGGGACAGGTATTAATACTTGGTGGTATGGGCCTCTTGGTAAGGGCCTTACATGCTAATTGCACTTCCTCCTCTCTCCACTGTAGAATATCAGAGCTGATTTTGATTTCATTAGAAGTCTAGTTATAGGCTGCTGAGCTCACTTTAGGCTAACAGTGTACCAGCACTGGGGCTCCCCTACTACAAGCTGAATTCACCTAAGAGCTGAAATCACTGAGTGTTGTGTTAAGTAGTGGGGGAGCCTGAAGATATATTGTGGAGCAGTTTGTGGGATGGCTGGAGTGCCTTGTGGACAGGCTGGTGAAGCAGTTCGACGCGGAGCAGTTCGTGGATGGCAGGAGCTGCTTGTGGGCCGCGGAGCGGAGCTGAGCGAAGGAGTTTGTGGGGCGGCTGGCGGAGCAGAGCTGAGTGAAGGAGTTCGTGGGGCGGCTGACAGAGCAGAGCGCAGCTGAGCGAAGGAGTTCGTGGGGCGGCTGGCGGAGCGGAGCGCAGCTGAGCGAAGGAGTTCGTGGGGCGGCTGGCGGAGCGGAGCGCAGCTGAGCGAAGGAGTTCGTGGGGCGGCTGGCGGAGCGGAGCGCAGCTATGGAGCGGTCAGCTTCAGATCATGTAAGGTGCCTCTTACCCCCGTCCCATCTCCACCCAGGTTGGGAGGTAAAGCTCCGCAGATAAACTTTCGAACTCTGGGGCTGCCCTGACCAGGGACAGAGACTTTTGGGTCATTGGACTTTTGGGACTTTGGGTGATTTGGGGTTGCTGGACTCAAGAACCAAAGGGAAAAGGGCATGCCCCAATTTGCTTGGGGTGGGTTTTTTTTGCTCATGGGTTGTGTTATGAATCCTGTTGGTGGTGTTTCCCCAACATAATGCCACATTGTTTCTCTGTTATTAAAAGGCTTTTGCTACACTCAGACTATGTGCTTGCGAGAGGGGAAGTATTGCCTCTTGGAGGCGCCCAGCGGGGGTGGTATATATTTGTCCCAGGTCACTGGGTGGGGGCTCGAGCCGGTTTGCATTGTGTTATTGGAATGGATCCCCTAGATATTGAACCCAGCCCTTGTTGCTGCCAACTCTGACGGGCAGAAGGGTTACATATAGATAGGAAAATTGATGCACAGAGGTTAAGAGACTTGCCCAAGGTCACACAGTAGGTCAGTATCAGAGGGTACATCTACCATGAAAAAAAATTCCTTGCAGCAGCTGAGTCAAACTGACTCAAGTTTGCCGGGCTTGCACTACAGGCTACAAATAGCTCTGTAGATGTTCCCACTTAGGCTGCAGCCTGGGCTCTGAGACCCATTCCTCTCTCCAGGTTTCAGAGCCTGGGCTCCAGCCTGTGTGGGAATGTGTATATTACTATTTTTAGCCCCACTGAGCAATCTCAAGTCAGACTCACTGCTGTGTTTTTTTTTCCTCTTCAGTGTAAATGTACAAAGAGTCAGTTAGAGAACCCAGGTTTCCCAACTCTGAGTCCTCTGCTCTGATCACTAGACTAAGCTACTTCCCATTACTCTTTCATATGAAACCTGGAAACTCTTAAATATGTTAGCATAAATGAGCTCCAAAAGAAAACTTAAAAATGTAAATTGAAATAAATTCTCTTGCTTGCAGTTCACAAGCAATACTACTTAGCACAAGGAATATTGTGTCATGGTTTACCAAATGAATATTGATTTGTTTCCTGAAAGCATAGATATGAATCTAAAATATTTATAGCAATCAGATGTGGACTATTATTATGACCACTTAAAGGTGAAATGCAAGGCGGAAAACCTATTTTCCTTGAGCCCTTTATTGTTCATAGACAATTTCATACCAAATCAGACCAGTGGTTAACCCATAATCCGGTATCCTGTCTGTGACAGTGGCCAGCACCACCTGCTTTGCAGGAACAGGGATGGCAGAACTGGGGGAGCTGGGAGAGTTAATGACCCTGCAGTGGAAATATTGCAGGGCTTGACATATGTTTCTGCCTCCTCCGACCCCGCAACATTTGCCACACATACAACATCTCACAGATGCAAGAGCAGGACCCAGCTATGTTTCTGACCTCGTGCATACACAGGAGAGGGGAAGTGTAGTCTGTAACCTATCATTTAAATCAGCTTCTGTACCAGATGACTGGAAGATAGCTAATGTGATGCCAATTTTTAAAAAGGGCTCCAGAGGTGATCCCAGCAATTACAGGCCTGTAAGCCTGACTTCAGTACCAGGCAAACTGGCTGAAACTTCAGTAAAGAACAATATTATCAGACATATAGATGAGCATAATTTGTTGAGGAAGAGTTAACATGGTTTTAGTAAAGGGAAATCATGCCTCACCAATTTACTAGAATTCTTTGAGGGGGTCAACAAGCATGTGGACCAAAGGGATCCAGTGGATATAGTGTACTTAGATTTTCAGAAAGCTTTTGAAAGGCTCTTACGCAAAGTAAGCTGCCACGGAATAAGAGGGAAGGTGCTCTGGTTAAAAGATAGGAAACAAAGGGTAGGTATAAATGGTCAGATCTCAGAATGGAGAGAGGTAAATAGTGGTGTCCCCCAGGGGTCTGTTCTGGGACCAGTCCTATTCAACATATTCATAAATGATCTGGAAAGAGGGGTAAACAGTGAGGGGGCAAAATTTGTAGATGTTACAAAATGACTAAAGATAGTTAAGAACCAGGCAGATTGCAAAGAGCTACAAAAGGATCTCTCAAAACTGGGTGACTGGGCAACAAAATGGCAGATGAAATTTAATGCTGATAAATGCAAAGTAATGCACATTGGAAAGCATAATCCCAACTATACATATAAAATGATGGGGTCTAAATTAGCTATTACCACTCAAGAAAGAGATCTTGGAGCCATTGTGGATAGTTCTCTGAAAACATCCACTCAATGTGCAGAGGCAGTCAAAAAGCAAACAGAATGCTGGGAATAATTAAGAAAGGGATAGATAATAGGACAGAAAATATCATGTTGCCCCTCTATCAATCCACAGTACAACCACATCTTGAATACTGTGTGCAGATGTGGTTGCCCCATCTCAAAAAAGATACATTGGAATTGGAAAAGGTTCAGAAAAGGGCACCAAAAATTATTAGGGGTATGAAATGGCTTCCATATCAGGAGAGATTAATAAGACTGGGACTTTTCAGCTTGGAAAAGAGACGGCTAAGGGGAGATCTGATTGAGGTCTATAAAATCATGAGTGGTGTAGAGAAAGTAGATAAGGAAGTGTTGTTTACTACTTCTCATAACACAAGAACTAAGGGTCACCAAATGAAATTAATATGCAACAGGTTTAAAACAAATAAAAGGAAGTATTTCTTCACACAATGCACAGTCAACTTGTGGAACTCCTTGCCAGAGGATGCTGTGAAGGCCAAGACCATAACAGGGTTCAAAAAAGAACTAGATAAATTCATGGAGGATAGGTCCATCAATGGCTATTAGCCAGGATGGGCAGGAATGGTGTCCCTAGCCTCTGTTTCCAGAAGCTGGGAATGAGTGACGGGATGGATCATTTGATGATTACCTGTTCTGTTATGAAAAGGCAGAACATACACATCTTTAAGGCTAGAAATTGCCACCAGAGCTGCAGCCCGAGACTAGCTCTACTGGCCACTTATATTTCGGACCCACCGAGGCTAGATGTAATTACATCATACTTGTGCTATATTTCAGAGATGATGGGCCACCTACACGTTAACTAATTCCCTGGTGCCCCGTGGATAATTGACCCCCACAGGAAGACAGATTTTGCTGCTGCTGCTGCCCTTCAAGAGATTTTCTGTTTGTGGGGAAGCTTTAGTTTGTGGCTTCATTTCTTGGAAGCCAAGCCAAGGAATGAGGAGTTGAATCAGTGCATGCCCTGGCCACATGCACTTTCCTGCCCAAGGTTGCCCACCATTGGGATGACTGACCTTTTATGACACCCTATCTACCTCTGCAACCTTCTCCAGCTCAAGCACATTTCCCATCCTCATAGCCATGCTCTCGCCAGAGCAGAACAGGGCTATTTTGCAGGATGATTTTTATTTCTTCAGGGAAAAGGAAGGTCAATATGGGAGTACAAATTGCAGAATATTAGCTACACCCATGATATGACTTCAACCCACAGAACTGAACAAACCTCACATCATTTAAGTGATGACACTACCTCAGTCATATGGCAACCCAGCAAAGTCAGAGCTATTAGACTACTTTGTCACCATCTTGGCTACTTGCTTTTCTGTTTATAAAAAGTGGAAATGGCTGACTTGATCATTTTTCCCTAATCTCCCTCCTCACTCTGAGAGACTTCTTTCTAGTCCATTGAAACGCAGTAGAATCTGTGGTCTTCCTCTCCAGCACGCTAAACTCTTGGAGCCAAATCCTCAATATCTGTAAATTGGCATAGCTAAACTGAAATAATTGGAGCCACTCTGAGTTACACCAATTGAGGACTTGGTTTCTGAGTGACTCATAGCTGTATTGGCCCCCCTAAGACTGCCATATCCAGATCTTAAGAGGATCCTGCCTTAATCTTTCCCTGGCATTATATCAGAATAAATTGTATAGCTCCATAAATACCTTTTTAATTCAGGAATGTTTCTTTCAACAATATTGATCTTCTGACTAAGGACAAGTACCACAATGTTATCATTGGAACTGGGATCAATGGTTACCTATAAAATAATAAATGAATCACATTAAGTCTATATTTCATGTTTCCTACCCACATTTATAATTTTTTTTATTCTCAAGACTGGCTTGCAGAAAACGCTTTCTGAGGGTTGGGATAAAAATGAGAAGACATCAAGTACACTTAGAACTTTTCCTTTCCATTACTTCAGTGGAACTGAGAAGTTAAGATGATTTTACAGGCAACGCCAAAAAGGGTTAAGAACCTACTAAATTATAGCTGAAGAAACATGGAACTATGCTATGCCTATAGATAACATCTAGAAGAAAAAACGGGCAGATACAAGATAAAACTAAAATTTCTTCCATCTTGTATTCCCTATCCATGCACGCAAATTTATAGACAGACTTCCAAAATTAGGTCCAAGCACATATTTGTTTGCACATGACCTATTTGTGCAACCAGGTAGGCATGTGAAAAATCAGATATCTGCATGTGCATATGGCCAGTTCAATGTGAACTCAGCAGCTAAATAGCCCTGCATCACATGTTGTAACTTTAAATGTAAAGTTGTCATTGTAGTGCTTGAGATCTGCATTGTAGGCCAATTAATCCCTGGTGCAACTCTACTGAGTTACACCAATTTTCATACATACATACATATATACATACCAACATACATACATAAACCATATCCTGTGCGTTGTTTCTTTTAAATAGAAGTTACAACATAGTAACCCACATGCAGGTCTCAACATATACCCTACTCTATATAGTACATCCTACAGTTTCATTGTTTAATAGTAATAATGGGATAGACTTTTTAAAGACTAACCTTAGTTGTACACAGAGTTTTGAAATGGAAGGAAAAGAGGAATAAACCATATATATTTTCTAATCTCTTACATCGACTGTTGCTTGTGTTGTAAGTCCTTTCCCTCCTTGGTCTGCAGCTTCGACTTGCAAAGGAAATGATCCAATCTTTCCTGTCACTGATACTGTATAAATCTGCCCTGTATTTTCATCAATGTCAAATTCACTGGTTTGATGATTCACCAAACTGTACAGCAGAAACCCGTTATCTCCAGAATCTGGGTCTGTGGCCTGGATTCAGAAAAGAAAAAGCAACAGTAATGTAGCGGAGCAGTACTCAGCCTCTGGCTTTTGGACTGTAAATTGCTCTTGAGAGCCTGTGGGTCTCTCCCCCATTGGTATTTATAAAATCCTGGCATCCTGGGACTGGTCTGTGTACTTTTTAAATGCATAGACCTGTACCTCCCTTCCATTAACACAAGTGAAAAGGGGGCAGAAACCATCAGAATCAGGTTGATGGAAGGGGGAAATAATGGCTCTATGAAATGCATCCTCATGAGCCCGCTGAAGAGTCTACAGCTCCTAGAGTCAAGGGGGCAGCACTCGGGTTGAAAGGAGCAGGGATGGTAGACCAGGTGCATTCTGCAACATATTCCCCATTGGGCCTGGTGGATAATTGAGTAGATACCAGTGGTTTGACCTGAAGAAGAGCTCTATGTAAGCTCAAAAGCTTGTCTCTTTTACCAACAGAAGTTTGTCCAATAAGAGATATTACCTCACTCTCCTTGTGTCTCGGATATCAATGGGGAAGTTATTAGTGCTCTGTGCAGCATTAACTCCCATTCCACTCAGATGCAGGGGGAGAGTCAATGGCAAAATGACTCCAGAGGGAGCCACAGGACCTGGGCAGTCAAAGCAATGAATCTCCACAGGACTGCAGTTTCCCTTCCTCACAGACCTCTATATCTGAGGGGAATGGGTTTGGAGGGAGTGTCCTCTGCATTTGGCCACCCCAAGTCCCTCTCCTTAAGAAGCCTCAAGGAAATTCCCTGAGATGAACCTTGCAGAGTTTCATGGGCCCTCTGTCTCCCTCCTGAATGACTTAGCACTATTTTAGTAATATGATTTCCAGAGCATTGTGAAGGGCCTGCCCACAGTGGCAATTAAACTCTGTTAGTGGGCCGGTTTATCAACCCAGTTTACTAACAGCTCCTGCTATCATTATTTAAGGACCTCATTTTGCACCATTGAAGTCACTGTTTTCTCACTGACTTTAGTGGCAACAGGATTGGGCCCTAAACACAGTTAACCTGGTCTGTGCAGGGTAGGCATAATGGGCCAGATTTTTGTTTACGATCTAGCTCCTTTTATGCTACTCAAGCAGTGTAAAAGCAGCTGAATTCTGACTGTAACTGGCCAGCACCAGCTCTTGGATCCATGCCTACCCTGTGGATGGGATTATGGTAATCCTCAGTTGGCGTAGTGTCCTTTAGGTATCATACACCAGTGGCATAAGTTAGAGCAGACCCCTTAGGCTGCTCCAACTCATGCCAAGGCTGGGGCAGGCACAGACCAGCTCACAGCACCAGGGAACTATAACAAGCTCCCTGATGTCCCCCATCATTCACATTCACTGAGCAGATCTCAGATGCAGGGCAGATGATGACCCAATATTTTAAAAACATGTTTAAAAATGGCTCCACTAACCCAGTTTAATGGCCAGTGTGAATGGAGCCCAAGTCTTTCAGAAGCCTTCAGATACTCAGAAAGGGCAGAAATATACTCTACCTGAACTTTAACAACTGGGAATTTGTACGGCACTGAGTTCAAGATCCGAACAGAGTAGGAGCTGTTCAAAAATGCTGGCTTTTCATTTACATCTTGCACTAAGATTGTTAGTCTTGCCATATTTTGAGAAAACAGACCTTTTAAAAATAAATACATTAATGTAATTAAATCCTGTATCGTGCAGAACATATCACTGAGGCTATAGACATGTTTCTCCGTTAACTCCAAGCATTGCATTCAGATGTGAAAGCAGGCAGTTTTAAGACGATGGCTATACTGAATGGGGGTGAGGAGGGGTGGCACAGCACAGGAGTCCCCAGAAGAATTCTGGCTGACTCAACTTGAATTCCTCTGGGTGGCACATGCTGGAGTGATGCAGGGTGAAAGGGTACAGCATGTTAGCTCTATTAGCCAGGACAGACAGGAGCTGGGGCCCTAGCCCTATGCCATTTGGGAAGTCCAGTGCCAATAGCTGCGTTCCCATCTGTGGCTGTGGTGAGCCCCTGTGAAGGAGTTCAAGGTTGAGGGAAGGCTCTTTGCCCTCCATTGCCTGCCTAGTGCCCATGCAATCTGGCCCTCAGCTTTTAATCTTTCACCACAGCTTTGTCATTTAAAGCAATTCACATTTTCTGTTTCTAAATTTAGTGCAAATATAGAATGCACAAGAAGTGTCCTGTGCTTAACACCCTCCAATTCAAACTGCAATGTCCTTCAAAGGAAAAAAAAATACCTGAATACTGGACCCGTGTGACAGAGGAGGGACTTTCATTTGCTTCAACTGTAATTGTATACTGAGAAATTTCCTCATAGTTCAAGTTAATTGCAGTTTTTAGCTGTCCACTTTTTGTATCCAGTATAAAATGGGCTGAAAGGAAAAATGTGCACTTTTCAGAGATATAGTCAACATTTTCATTTGTATCCTTCACACCTCTTCTATCTGTGTTGCTCTTGTAATGCTACTTACTGCCTCAGTCCTTGGGGACTGAATGGTAGCGTATTTCAACACTAATACAGGAGTGGCAAAAGCACCAAAACCTCAAAAAACTTTCAATCAGAAGTAGGTCACCAGCTGTGCTTTTTATGACTTCACACATTGCCTGTTAATACTTCTGTATTTCCTATACAAAAAGAGCAAAATGTGCACTTTCAATCTAGATGACTTATTCCAGTCCAGGGTCTCTCAACCCTTTTTCATAGTGTGATGACATCTTAAGGGAGATCTTGGTTTGTCACCTCACCTCTTCTCCTATTTGCAAGTGTGTCGACTACTATCCTTCCCATTCATGATTGCATAACATTCCTCAGGCAGCTCTTGCTTACATGGAAGAGTAATATTTGGTAAGCGTGGCGTGTGTTTTTATAGCTATCTTTTAGAAACATTTACCAGCTGGAAACAAGAAGGCAGAATGGCAGAACAAGTGACCAGCCAGCTTTTCACTAGCGGTGCTCCGCCGACCACCATTGTTTTCGATTAGGGAAGACACATGGAGGAAGAAAGACTATAACATCTCCATGAGAGAGAAAGCCGAGTGAGCCTCTCACTGGAAGACCCTCCCACACTGATTCTCTATCTTGAATCTCCTCAAAGTCCTTTTCCTGAACAGACAGACTTCTTACATTTAAAGGTGCAGTATACAGAAGACAGAATGTTAGCTATGTGTGCTGCACCTGTCTTTCTACTTGATTTGCATTTTTTTAACTCAGATTTTCATTATTCCAAGTTTTTAGACATAGGGGGCCATATTCCCAAGTGTTGTAAATGTCGGTGTAAGTTGCACACCAGTAAATTGGTGTGAGTGCAAGCTGATGTCATAGAAAAGCAACTGGCAAACAACAAGGTACTTACTTACCCCTTCCTGTTAGTTGTTTCTCCTGAGACCCTTCCCCCTTTTGCTCTTTCGGCATGTAAATTAAACCCATGTAAGCCCACTTAAACCCACTTTGCAACGTGTAATTTATACCACCACCTAGGTCACTTCTGAACTTGGCCAAATAAAACTGGTGATGTCTTATACTAAAGACAGGTTTCAGAGTAGCAGCCGTGTTAGTCTGTATTCGCAAAAAGAAAAGGAGTACTTGTGGCACCTTAGAGACTAACCAATTTATTTGAGCATAAGCTTTTGTGAGCTACAGCTCACTTCATCGGATGCATCCAATGAAGTGAGCTTTAGCTCACGAAAGCTTATGCTTAAATAAATTTGTTAGTCTCTAAGGTGCCACAAGTACTCCTTTCCTTTTCTTTATACTAAAGAGATATAGTAAGAAATCATGTCACTCTCAATACCTACATTTTATTCCATAGTCATTATTCTCACTCAGTCTCATTGCTAAATACAATATGATCTCCCACCCAGAGCTAGTTTATGGTGCTATATTTGCCTACGTTAGGGTGTAAGAAGAAGCTGTACTCACCACGCTCATTGCCAGATACAATTTTGTAATCAATTTGTCTCCCTAAGGCTTCTGTCACAGCAAAAGTGTAAACTAAATGTGCAGCTCCTGTATCTTCCATCACAGCTGTGCTAACAGAAAAAAGACAACAGACTGTGATGATAGATCTTACTGTCACAAATGCCAATACCTGATTTGTTGGCAGTGCATGTTGTTGAACCTTTGAGACTTGGGAGAAGGGTGTTCTTGATGGAAGATCCTTGGCTGTGGACCTTTTTCCCCTCTGGAGGATACCTACTGGAGTATGCTGGCCTTCAAAGAGCAATGCAAGGCTCATCTTTTTGGCCAAGCATTTCTTTGACCTTGGGTCAAGGCTAGGGAAGATTTTTCCATTTGGTGGTGGGTGGTTGATAGGGGGTTGATGCCCAGTATGTGTAGGACCAATTGCATTCAAAGCCCACAACAATATGCCAGTAAAAATTATTGACATAAAATCAATACATTTTTATACCAAAATACTGATTGATGGTGTGCAAAAGGAAGGGGGGAAAGGAGGGTGATCTTTACTCTGACTGGGTGAGTTTGGAGGACAAGTGCATTTTATAAGCTGAAGAATAAGGCAATAAAATGTAAAACATGGTTCCAAACATCAGATGCACAAAACAATTAGACTAGGGACATTTTCTGGCTTTGTTATTTAAAATTAATTGTTTGTTTCTTCCCAACACAAAGAAAAATGGAATTTCCATCTTTGGAAATACTACCCCCAGTACTTTTAATGAATTCAGTGGCAATGTGGTCTCAGCTACAAGGAGAATTCAGAACAATGACACTCATGTAATTGAAAATAAAAACCCTCACCTGATGTCAGTCTGATTAAACTGTGGGACAAACGGGCGATTGTCAAGCACATTGAGCATAATCAAGGCTGTGCTATTTAATGGAGGAGAACCTCGGTCTTTAGCTATTATTCTCAAAGGCATCTCTCCAGGTTTGGACAGGTTTCCAATTGTTATTATTTTCCCCTCATTTATATCCTCAATCAGGAAGAACTGGCTGAAGCTAACATCCGGCAGGATATAGTATTCAATAAGAGCATTTTCCCCCTGCAATGGCAAGAACACATTAGTAGAATTTCAGAGAGAGAAGTGGGAGAAGACTATTATTAAGCACAGGAGATCTGTATACTATGCTCTGCTAGACGCTGGGCAACTGTGCCTTGGTTTTCCCATCTGTAAAACAGGGATAAAAATAAATCTTTACTTGCCACAGATGTTGAGAAGCTTTCTTTGTTAATGTTTGTAAAGGATTTTGAGATCTTAGAAGGTGCTACATATTACAAAATTTTATTAAATTTCCAGAAAGAATACACATAGAAGCAATAAAGAAAATTACAAGCAATTTGAGTAAGTTTCTGAAGGGTGGCATAAGCACTGTTTAATATAATAGACTTGACAAAATCTAAATGCATTCAATGAACTTATTTAGAAAATTAAAATTTTGGATGAGTTTTGCTGGGTGTTTCAGAAAACAGAAAATGTCACAGGCAATTAGCCAATTACATAATAAGCATATGAAAAATGATCTTAGTATGTTTTCCCTGAAATAAGTCTTTAAAGGTTGGCTTTATGTTAGAGTTGGCTCTGTTACACTTTGCTCTGTATTTCTTGAAAGTATTATACACTGTGCTTCACTGGCTCCAGTGGGAGCAAGATTGGGAATTACCATGTGTTTATCGACATTAAGTAAGTTTCAGATTTATGGCTCTTTTTTCCTTTATAATAATCTCAGAAAGAGAAAGAAAAAACAAGGGAAAGAAGAAGAATTCACACCCTGTCCTTCTTAGCTCTCAGAGGTGCCCCATATTCTCTGAGTCCTACCTTGATGTCAGTGGTCATTCTGTATGAGGATGGAACACAGGATACAGATGATGTGATTTTCATCTGGGCCTCAATGCAGGCACAATTTTATGCTAATGTATAATTGTTTCTGTAAATTCGCACTCACAGTGAATTAGACACAATTATTTCCACTTATAAAGCTGCATCTGCCAAATTAAAATGGCTGAACATCAGGCTCTCTGGGTTTGAATCAAAGCCTACTGAAGACAATAGGAGTATTTCCACTGACTTCAGCGGGCTTCAGATCAGGCACCAAGTGTTCACACTACTATGCAGGAAGAGAGAAATGATTTAAGTTTTTTATTTTTAATACCTCCCAAGCACCAAGAAGAGAGAGCAGAAAAAAATCCCAAATTGCACTTTCAAATGCCTCTTTAATTCTGAAACACATCCCTGAGATAGGATTTGGTGGTCTTAGTCCAGTTCTCAGTGGCCGGGGGTTCATATGACCTAACTGCAACGGGACTGTTGCCCCCTTACTAACATTCAGTGGGGGGTGTTTTAGTTGCTAGCTCCCAGTACTAAAAAGGGGGAAGGGTCGATGGGGAATCAGGACCCTGAGACTGACAGGCCCCAGGAACAATGGGGAGAGGACAATGCTCCAGGTCAGCCTGAATGACAGGGCGAGCAGGCTAATCAGGGAGTCAGGAGGCCAGGGAGGTCCCGTCCTCCGTGTGAGCTGGAATTGCCTGGGTCAGACAGAGTGGGGCTGAGCTAAGGGGACAGCAGGGGCCCAAGCTAAGCTGGGGTGCAGAGCTGTGCCAGATCCAGAGGGACCGGAAAAGCAGCCCAGAGAGAGCAGACCCTGTCCTGGGAGCAGAGCTGCAGCCCCAAAGCCAGAGGCACAGCCCAGAGAGAGCAGACTTGCCCTGGGAGGAGAGCTGCAGCAACCAGAGCCAGAGGGGCCAGAAAAGCAGCCCAGGAAGCAGGTCAGTGCTGGGAGCAGAACCACAGAAGCAGCCTGCAGAGCAGACCTGTCCTGGGAGCAGAGCTGCAGCAACCAGAGCCAGAGGGGCCAAAGAAGCAGCCCAGGGAGCTGGAGGCAGAGCAGCAGCAGCAGTGCAGAGACAGAGTGGTGCAGCTGGGGCTGCAGCAGTCAGGAGCTGGGTGCGGTGAGCAGCTGGGGAGACCGAGGGGGACCCTGGGCAGCGAGCCCAGCACAAGGAGACGCCTCAGCCAAGAGGCTCTGCAGGCCAGGCTTGGATCATAACCCCGACATGGCTGGGGCGACACTGGGAAGAAGGGTCCTACCACTGAGAGCCTGAGAGCGTGTGGCCACCACCAGAGCAAGTTTCCAACCCACTACATCCCTGCAGCACAGCCAGGGCCTGAGAAGAAGGCCTGGGACTTACAAGGAACAGACTGTGAACTGCCCTGACATTCCAGAGACACTGTTTGTGATGTTCCCCGCCACAGAGCGGGTTGATGTGTTTCCTTTAACCTTTCCCATTTTTCCTTATTCTTTTTAAAATTAATTGTTGATTAAATAACTTGCATTTGCTTTAACTTGTATGTAATGGTCAGTGGGTCAGAGAAGTGCCCAGTGCAGAGAGAGTACCCCGGAGTGGGGACACCCTAGCCCCTGTCCTAAGTGACCACAGCAGGGTTGGGGGTCGAGCCCCCCAGTAATTTTGGGCCCAGCCTTGTTGGGGTTACGAGGACTCTGCCGGACAGGAGAGTGGAAGGGGAGTCCTCAAGGGCAGGGAGGCCACTGGGTAAAGGAAGTGGGAGCGAGGACTCAGATCCTTTCGCTAGCCCATTTCACTGGGGTAGTGCAGAAGCCAGGGAAGTTTCCCACAATAGCAGGACTATTCCCCCGCTTACATAACCACCCCTTCCACAACTGGTGGTGATTGACACACTTCTAGGCAATCTTCACAGAGAGGCCAAGGACTGAATGGACATGGAGACTGAACTACTCTCTCTTTCTCCCTGACGCCCTTGGTCAGGAGCGTGTGAAAGAAGATTGCATTGCCAACTCCCTTGTTCCTGTTTTGTCCATTAAGAGAGGACTTGAGTCTCTCCAGCTGTCAACCCAGTATCTTTCATGAGCATTACATTCACACTGAGAGTTAAAAAGTATTATAAATAAAAGAAGAAAAGAAATGAGAAGGAACATAGCAAAACAGAGCTTTTAGTTTTATTATAGCAGTAAGTTAGAGCTGGAGATACATAGTTTGACCAGATCTGTACCCCATCAAATAGGGAGGCAACAGCCACTGATATTTCTTTTGATGGCACTTCTGGAAGTTCCCTCTCCTGAAAGGGGTATGTTCAGGAATGATGTTGCTATGCTGAGCTAGCAAACTGTCCAATACCACTCACTGTGCACAGTGATAAGTGCACTAGAAATGCATAGATCAAATGCAACTATTTGTGGAAGTACTACTCTCAGGACTGGTGTTCCTGGGAGTAGCAACACAGTGAACAGTAGTCGGGTGTGCAGTGTAAAATTTTTTGAGGATACTTGTGGAGAGTGTTCCCTTGTTCCCAAGAAGGCATACGGCATATTGGGCTGCATTAGTAGGAGCACAGCCAGCATATCGAGGGAAGTGATTATTCCCTCTATTCGGCACTGGTCAGGCCACATCTGGATTATTGTGTCCCGTTTTGGGCTCCTCACTACAGAAAGGATATGGACAAATTGGAGAGAGTCCAGCAGAGGGCAATGAAAATGATCAGGGGGCTGGGGCACATGACTTATGAGGAGAGGCTGAGGGAACTGGGTTTATTTAGTCTGCAGTAGAGAAGAGTTAGGGGGGATTTGATAGCAGCCTTCAGTTACCTGAAGTGGGGTTTCAAAGGGGATGGAGCTCGGCTGTTCTTAGTGGTGGCAGATGACAGGACAAGGAGCAATGGTCTCAAGCTGTAGTGGGGGAGGTCTAGGTTGGATATTAGGAAACACTATTTCACTGGGAGGGTGGTGACGCTCTGGAATGGGTTACCTAGGGAAGTGGTGGAATCTCCATCCTTAGAGGTTTTTAAGGCCCGGCTTGACAAAGCCCTGTCTGGGATGATTTAGTTGGTGTTGGTCCTGCTTTGAGAAGGGGGTTGGACTAGATGACCTTTTGAGGTCTCTTCCAACCCATATTTTCTATGATTCTATGACAGTCTGGTGGGTACATACCCCATATTCAGTATTTTTCACTTTTCTATTACCTTCCATCTGAGGAGTCCAAATAACTTTACAAACACTAATTAATTAAGCCGCACAACACTTCTGTGAGATAGGTATAACCCATATATTGCAAAGGAGGAAACGAAAGTACAGCTCAGTTAAATGACTTGCCCAAAATCACAGAGTGAGTCAGTGTCAGAAAAAGAATTCAGGAGTCTGATTTCCCATTTTGGGTGGAGAAAATCTTACAACAGTCTTAAAATTAAAAACTAACAGTCACCTGATCTTTGTCTGTGGCTTTCACAGTAATGACATGAGCTGCTACAGGATTAGTCATGTTTATTGCAGCAAAATAGGAGTCCTCAGTGAATTCTGGAGCGTTATCATTTATATCAGCCACTACAACAGTGACAGTAGTATTGGCCTGGAAAACAAAATTATTTCAGATATGTTTAGAATATTTAAGATGACTCTTTTATCCTTGCTTGCAACAGTAAACACAAATTAGAATCCAAAGAACCCTGTGGTATAATATTAGCATAGCTTTAATTTCTTTATTCACTTCACAGAATTCTACATCCAAGATCAACACAGGACATGAATACGAGAAGAGGCAACATGTTTACAGGAGCTGTTGGATTCTACACTGTAAAAGGTCTATAGCATTCTGAGTGAATAAGACATGGCACAATGTGATGTATGGGGACAGCATACCATACCTCAGATGCTATGAGGGAAAGGCAAAGTGTTGCTATTTTTTTTAATGTTTATATTATAGCTTTTCAAAATTAAAAATAGATACTACAGAACTGGAAAGATTTGCTGCAAATTAATTTTCACTGATCTGGAGATCAGTATTTGGTGGTTTGAAAAATATCAGTGTAATTACTATGCTAATTAATAGCAACAGCAAGCAATCCTCTTCCCCAGCAGAGGTTGGCTGGGAAATAATGTAGGCCCTGATTCTGACATTTATCCCCATGGGACTAGTTGTGGCATAAGATACTACTCATCAATCATGAATACAGGTGGCAGAATCTGACCCATAACATGAATATGTGGACAGCCCCTTTCTGTGCTGCTTTAAACAGTTGTACCTTATAATAACTATTAAAACATTTGAGCCAATGCTAAGGTCTGATTCTCCTCCCACTTAACACTGTGAAATCAGGAGTAACTCCATTCAAGTCACTGCACTTACACTGGTCGCAAGTCAGTATGAGAGAAGAATCTGTCCCTTTGGCCACATCCACCCTCCAAATTTTCTGATTAATAGATTCCAAAGCCACACTGTGATCATCTAGTCTGCCCTCCTGTATAACACAGACCATAGAACTTCCCCAAAATAATTCCTAGAGCAGATCTTTTAGAAACGTATCAATCTTGATTTACAAATCACCAGTGATGGGCTAGTAATTCCTTATTCAAAGTCAAAGAATTTCATGACCCCTAATATTTACTATAAAGGTAAAAAATGTACTAATGATAAATTAGAAGTTTATATCATTTGGATGTGCTTTGAGAAGTTGACCTAGAATGCTTAACCTTGAAAGGCAAGGGTGTGCGGTGAGTGGGGCACTGGGAGATTCTTTGCTTAAGATCATAACATTTTCAGTGCCTCACAGCCCCACCAACTGCTTTAGCACTGGAGCAGCTCCACAAGTCTTTGTTGCAGGGCGAGCGCTACCAGCTATGTGGTCTAGACCTGCTTTGAGCGGTAATGTTCCCATGTATTATAAAAATGCTCTTACCTGATAGAAAGGGGCAGATTTATTGTTGCATGCGTTCACTGTAAGGATGTATCTGTTCAGGGCTTCATAGTCTGGGGAATTCTTTACCTTAATGTTCCCATGTACTTCATCTATTTCAAATATATTTCCACCACCACCTAGGGTACATTCAAGGAAACATTATACATTAATACTGTCTGAGAGGCAGGTAGCTGGCAACACTCTCCAGTCAGCTGTTAACATCTTTCTTGCTCTGAAAGCAATCCTCTGTTTCACACAATCAAGGTAATGCAGTAGAAATGGTAAAGATATGAACTAAACAAATAATGTGAGTGAAATGAATATCTGCGATGGGAACCAAGAGAACGGGTCAACAGATACTGCATAGACACCAGCTCAATGAAGGGTTAAATAGCTCCATGCTTAAAGATACGTAAAGTGAGGACAATAAATGGCAACTGCTGTTGGACAATTCATGCCAATATATTGGACACCTTGGGCCAAATCCTGAAAACTAGCTATTCTGGGCCAGTGCAGCCCAGGGGATCTGGAGGGTACAAAGAGGGCTATCAGCCACCATTACAGTTTCCCGACCTTCAGCTTGCCGGTCACTGTTCAGTCTCAAGAAATAACTTGGAGCCTCAGTGTTGCTCCAAGTTTGCTGCCTGCAACAGCTTCCAAGGGCCATTACAACAGCCAGGGATTGCTGAGGCATAGCAGTGCTCCAGACAAGCCTCTTTCCCCAGTCACACTCCGAATGCTTTCCACCTTCTTTGTACTGCTGGAGCGGTAGTGGCCTGAGTCTATACTTATCCCATTTAGTTAAGAAGGAGCAGCTTTGACTCTCAATTGATTCTCAGTCCAGGCAGGTGAGTGACGCACATACTTGGAGAAGAGGTGATTATTATTTTTGACAACCAAAACATGCTACAGAAAAATCTCAATGACTTTCAGAAAGATTTATTCAGTATGGATATGAATATTCAGTATGAAGTCTGGTTAGGAACTTGAAAACAGAGCTGTTTTGCAGTTGATCTGGCCATGGTACTGCTATATTTGAGGAAACTTTGCTGTGGTTTTTACTGCTTTTTGCCCACACTTGTTCAAAGCCATAGTAGGAACTTTGTGCACATAGGAAATAAAGAGACAGTATGAAAAAATAAGCTGAATACATGTGCACTCATTCTCCCAACAAGGGGGAAAAAACATTGCCAGGACTGATTCTCTTGTGGCATCATTTACACCTTTTCAAAGCAAGTATAAAATGCCCAGAATCCACAAGTGTGAGTAGAGAATTCTGATTTGGTAGCATTTGACACCCCTTCTGCACAAGTAGGAATGCCAAGGTTCTACCCAGAGGAGAATCAGGCCTCAACCCTTTCCTCAACACACAGAAGCTGACACAGCATGTATTAAAAGTGTTCTTTCTACCAAAATGAATCATGTTGATTACAGTTTATGTGGCAGATCAGTTAAGAGTTTTCAGAATAGAAGAGAGGTTTTTTTCAGGTGGATGAAAGGTTATTTTTAACTGCAGTTAGTAGTATGATTTAAAAGTGAGCAAAATTTCGGTCCAACAACAATTGCTACTCAATCAGTTTGAGTAAAAAGACAGTACAGTTGTAGATTGGTAATATATATATTTGTCTTAAATAGTGAGGAGCTACAAGACTCTAAATGTAATGCTGTTGATGCTCACAGGAGAGTGGACATTATGAATCAAAATTAGATAGTAGTTTCCATAAGAGAATCGCTTGTTACCTATGAGATTATACAGAACAAAGGCATTATCTCCCTCATCTTTGTCTGTTGCAGTGACTTTTCCAACAATGAATCCTACAGGTGCATTTTCCGTAACACTGAGTGTATTGACTGGGTCAAACACTGGTTGGCAGTCATTAATGTCAATGATGTTTATGATGATAGTGCAATAACCCCTTTTCTTCTCAGGGATCCCATTGTCTTCAGCATATATTACAACCTATAAATAACACAAATATAGCTACTGGGTCAATTGCATAATGGGAAGAGCTTTTTGATTTTTTTAAATTTAAAACGAGCATTTCAAGGTCACCTTAAAGACAATGCATGAAATGTGTCTGAAAAATTGAAACATTTTCTCATCCAAATGTTTCTATATATAAAGTATTATTATCAAATGAACCTATTAGTAAATTAGCTTTTGGTGAAAGAGAAAACAGAAGTAACACATGTGGCAACAAAAAATTGGATGGATTGTTTTTGAGCTCTTTTATCTCTAAGGCCCTGATCCTGCAAAGATCTGAGCACATGCTTAACCTTATGCCCATGGGCAGCCCAAGCAAATGAAGTCAAAGTTACTTACATGCTTAAATCTTTACAGAGTGGGGCCTAAGATCCTTGCCTTATTGTATGTTATATTAGTAATTATTACGTACTATCAGTGTTTGACTTGAATAGATATTATGTAAAGACGCATATCTTTTTAAGTGATACATAAAATGTTCAAACCCATCTGAACCAAAACAAAACAAAATCTCACTGATTACCCTGGGGTTAAAACAAGAAATCGGAATAGGGAAAAACTTGAAGTTGCAGTTTAAAGCAAACCTGATACTTTGTAGGTCCCTCTTCATAATCAACAGGAACAGTGGAGTAAAGAATCCCAGTAGCTTCATCTATTCTGAATTTCTGTCTATCTCCACTCAGAATGCCGTATGTGAGAAAACCGTTTCTACCTGTATCATTATCTTGAGCCTTCAGCTGAATGATTTGGGTAGAAGTTGAATTCTGTCAATACAGAATAGAGAGAAATGGTCAAAGATGTTTTGATTAGCTGCCTTTTCCTGTTTTAAATATGAATAATTTTTAGAGCAACGTGTGTGGCTTTGTTTTAAGGAGAAACTCAACAGCCTCTGCCCCCACCTTTTTGAAATTAAAGGAACACTGTCAACTGAAGAGTCATACTGCTTCTGAATATTGTTTGCCTAGCAATTTTACTTATAACTGAAAGATAAATAAATAAAAACATTTTTATGTAATTTCAGCTTTTTTACTATTTTTTTTTGTTCCTTTGACAGCACATTGTGCACAGTCAATTTCATTCTTTCAGTTAAGGCCTGATCCAAAGCCACTGAAGCCACTGGGAGGTCCCTAGTTAGTCAGTTTCCTCTGTGTGAGTCTTTCACACAGAAATATGGCAGACAATTGTATACTTTTTTGGGGAGGTTGGAAAATGTGATTGTAACCCCCACCCTACCTCCAAATTAGCAGATGGGTCAGTGGCAGGGGTAGTAGCTAAATAAAGTTTTAACTCAATTTTGGAAACTGAGCAGGTTTCATATTGGCTGTGTTCCTTAAAGGGAATCTGTATGGGCCAGCTGTTAATCTTAGATGCAAAGCATGCATTACAGCATATATCAAAATAGCCTTGATGTGTGTTATTTTATTTTTTTATAGCTGGACGCTGAAAGGTACTGAGGTGTTATTTAAAAAAAGCAAATCACTAGTTGAAATATTGAGCTGGATTCATTTTCAGAATTAAAGTGTGGCTTCCTTGGCAGGCAAAAAGAAGTTTAGTGACAGACTAAATCAGAAATCTGGTTTGCTTGGAACGCTGCTGTTAGTTTATGAGCAAGATAAATCATAATGGATACTGCTGGAGAAAGCAGAGGGGAAAGAGCTATTTTAATGGAGTCTTCCTTCTTATTCACTGCAGGAGGCAGAGAAAAGTCAAAGCAAGTATCTGCAGCCCAACAGTTCCCTAAATAGGTTGAGAAGGTGCAAGAGCAAATTCTAAGGGCAAACCCATGTGCAAGAAGGGTTTGATGTTTTCTTTCAGTGGAGTCCCGTTAGCGAAAGATCAGTGTTTCCTCAATGTGTTTATGTTTCCATGTACTTCTCTTTATGTGCTGGAGTTTTCAGTTTCAAATATATTATCACATGTCAAGACAACATTTTGAGTCTTTTCCCCTCATTGGATGTTTACTAGCACATTAACTTTCAGCGCAAAGGACAACATTTCATTGTTTGGGGGATAACATTTTCTCACCTCTTGTAGTGTTGCTTCAAGCAAAGAGGATGGGAAAACAGGAGGGAAATCATTTTCATCAATGACTGTCACTTGCACAGAAGTTTGACTGTAGATGTTGGTTTCAGACACATCTATTGCTTGCACGATAAAGAGGATTGGAAACTCTTCTACTGTCAGGTTCTTTGTTGTTCTTATTATGCCACTAAACTGATCAATACTAAAGTAACCTAAGAAAGAAAGAAAACACAGATTACACTGTGTACCATTTTCTCAACTTTTGAAACTATCCGAGAGATACAAGTCTCATTACGCAAACCATCCCAGAAAATTCACTTGTTATAGTGCCTTCCAAAAAGAACACTTAGGGCCTGTCAAGACAAACAGGTAGTGCATGGCATGCTGGGCTGTAAATTTACAGCTCCCTATTGTGCTGTGCACTAACTGTCTATGTGGACCCGGTACTGCAGACTAAAAGTTCCCCAGTGCGTTTTGATCTACTTCATTTTGAAACAGGAAGTTAGCGTGCCCTAGGAAACTTTTAGTGCAATGTAGCAGGATGCACATGACCGGTTAGTGCATGGCAGACCACAGTAGATTTACACCCAAGCTTACTGAGCACTAACGGCTCATCTAGACAAGCTCTAAGGGTGAAATATGGATTTATACAGATATAAAGAATATCCAAAATTATCACAATTAATGACAACAAACAATTTGGAAGGCATAGTCAACCTTGCACTTGAAGGCTTAAACCCTTCTTTATTAGAGATCACGATGAAACCTAATGTGGGAGACAAATTACCCCACATCTGCTTTGCAAGGTTCTTACACCTTCCCTGAAAGCATCTGGTGCTGGCCACTACCAGAGACAGGATACTTGACTACGTGGACTGATAATCTGATCCAGTGTGGCAATTTCTATGTTCCTATGAACTCCTGGTCCCATTGAAGTAAATGGGAGTTTTGCCACTGAGTTCAACAGGGCTAGGATTTCACCTGAAATGCTTTATAAAAAGAGAAACAAACACAGAGAATGAGAGAGAGAGAAACATCCACACACAAAAAAGGGGGAGGGAATCAGCAGAGTATTTTGATGGGTTGTGGAAGAGCTTCTTTATCACAAACATACCTTTATTCAGTGACTTCATATAAACAGCTTACCCTTTTCATTGCCTGATATAATGGTGTATATTACAGGACTCTTATACAGCACGCTGATCTGTACTACGAATGTCCCTGCTAATGCTTTCTCACTCAGAGCATCAGGCTGGTAGACAACTGCAGAGAACACTGGGAATGAAGTGTTGATGGGCGCAATCATCACTGACACCTGGGAGGAAAAACCCAACAGTAATGTTACTAGATTTTCAATGCAAACAGATTTTCCTTTATCATTTTGCAGCGGTAAAATAGTCTAGCAACATGTCAATGATTAAAAAACAGAGCAACAGCTGATATTGTTATATGTTGTTTGACATGTTAATCTCTTGAAGGTAATTTGAGTAAGTGAGGTACCAGCCTGATGATTAATTTAGTTCACCAGTATGATTTTTCTAATGATATAAAGGGGTTTCAGATAATAAAGCACACATCAGATAGCTCAGTTGCTAAACAGCTCAAGGAAAGGGATATTGATTTGTGTGATAGGACTTCTAACAAACTCTTCCACTGGAATTTGTAGAGCATGAGGAGAGATTTAAAAATATAAATATTTTAGAATATATTCGTTATTTTAAGATAATTGTACTTTATTTTATGAAAAAATGGCTACAAATTATGTACAGACAGTGCCTACTGGCTGATCATCTTTAACTGGGGTTTAGGTTTAAACTCCATCAGTTAGTTGCTGTCCTATTCCCTGAAGAATGCGGGCTTATGATTCTATATTTTTGAATTCTGTTTAATGTAACCATGCATGTTTTTCACCCATACAAATGTCCAATCCTTTTCTGAATCCTGTTAAACTCTTATCCTCAACAATATTTTGTGTCAATGAGTTCTACTGGCTTATTATGAACATTGAATAAAAGGGTATTTCCTTTTGCTGGGTTTAAATTTGTTGCCTAACAATCTAATGGAATGCCCCTCTTCTTGTATAATGAGAGGGTAAATATGAATACTTGATTTACCTACTCCTGTTCATTATTTTATATACCTCCACCATGTTCCCTCTTATTTGGTCCTCTCAGTTAAACAGTCCCAATCTTTAGATCCCACAAAGAAGTCTCATTTCTCTCATTTTCTTCCCCTGTGTCCTGCACTCCTTCTATTTTTGTTAGGTGGGGGCATGCCATGTATGTATATAATGGCATTATAATATTTGCAGTATTTTCTATCTCACTCCTCATGCATGCAATAACATGGTTTGCTTTTTTGACTGCTGCTATGCATTAATCACAGGTTATCATTGAACTGTCCCCATAGATGCTTAGGTCTTTTTTCCTGTGTGGTGACATTCCATTTAGAACAAAGCAACTTGTTGAATATACTGTGTGAGCACTGGGTAAGGCAATATTGTTCAGTACCTTGACAGAGGTTGAAAGAGGTGGAAGACCTGAGTCTGTTGCAGTGACCATCAAAGAATACTGCACAGTGGTAGTTTGTTTCACTATGTCTCTTGTCAAAGTGATCTGTCCCATGATACTTGAAATCTTAAAAAGGCCTTCAAAATTCCCACCTACGGAGAGAGAAATATGGCTATAGGAAACTTCCAATGGAGCCAACCTGTTCTATCCCAGATCCCCAAGTGAAAACAGAAAGTGGTGAAAGTGGATGGGATGGGGAGGCAAGGGAAAGGTGGAATAACGCAGTAAGGGGTTTGCGAATGGGCAGGCCTCCATGGTACCATTACAGCCCCAGATCACAATGACATCAGAATATTTGCATCATAATGGACCAAAGGGTTTTCTGCCACCTTGCTTCTACATAGACCCAGCCCTGCATTCTGGAGAGCAGCAGAGAGAATGGGAAACCCTTGGGGGCTTCACACTCCTACAAAGACAGGCAACCAAGGGGGTGGGGGTGAATTCATAGATGAGCTAAGTATTATGATTATTTTCCATCATCTGAGGAACTTGTAGGGTTCGTTTTTCTTTCTGTTAAAGGAAGGGGACTAATAATGCAAGGTAGATGGGTGGTTGGAGAAAATCTCTATGGAAGGAAGGCAGAAATAATTAATTAATTAAGTAAAGTATTGAACTCAGAAGCAGTGCACCCAGGATCACCTATAGATGATCCAGTGCACCCAGGATCACCTATTCAAAGGAGAAGTGGGTGGTGTGACAGCCATGAAGGTTGCACATGGGCCTATGGCTCAACAGGGTATTTTTAAAATGATAATTAAAATGGAAAGTTTAAATGATTCAGAGGCATTAAGTGATGCATACTGAGATGACGGTCCAGCAATTAGGGCACTAGCCTAGGACTTCAGAGACTTGAATTTAAGTCTCTGCTCTGCCACAGACTTCCTGTGTGACCCTTGGTAAGTAGCTTAAGCCCAGATCCTCAAGGATGTTTAGGCACCAAAGGAGCCAAAACCTTTGTAGAAGTGTGTGTTGGGGGGAAGGCCAGAGTGCCTCCTTCCTCTCAGTGGCGGCTGATGCTCTGGCAGTGAGCCACCTGCCCTATCTTGTAGTGCCACAGCAGCCCCTGATGGGCAAAAGGTGTAACTGCAGTGCCTTTCTGACAGAATGTATTATTTTGCGGGTGTGTGAGGGGGGGATCTGGGGGACATTAATTCTGTGCTTATATTTCTTTTGTTAAAAAGTGGGGGGCCATAGTCCCCAGGTTCCCAGCGCGGGTGTTAGAAAGTTGGCTAGATTGTCGGGCTCAACAGGTAGTGATCAATGGCTCCATGTCTGGATGGCAGCCGGTATCAAGCGGAGTGCCCCAAGGGTCGGTCCTGGGGCCGGTTTTGTTCAATATCTTCATAAATGATCTGGAGGATGGTGTGGATTGCACTCTCAGCAAATTTGCGGATGATACTAAACTAGGAGGAGTGGTAGATACGGTGGCAGGTAGGGATAGGATACAGAGGGACATAGACAAATTGGAGGATTGGGCCAAAAGAAATCTGATGAGGTTCAACAAGGATAAGTACAGGGTCCTGCACTTAGGACGGAAGAATCCAATGCACCGCTACAGACTAGGGACCGAATGGCTAGGCAGCAGTTCTGCGGAAAAGGACCTATGGGTGACAGTGGACGAGAAGCTGGATATGAGTCAACAGTGTGCCCTTGTTGCCAAGAAGGCCAATGGCATTTTGGGATGTATAAGTAGGGGCATAGCCAGCAGATCGAGGGATGTGATCGTTCCCCTCTATTCGACATTGGTGAGGCCTCATCTGGAATACTGTGTCCAGTTTTGGGCCCCACACTACAAGAAGGATGTGGAAAAATTGAAGAGAGTCCAGCGAAGGGCAACAAAAATGATTAGGGGTTTGGAACACATGACTTAAGAGGAGAGGCATATTGCAAGTTGGTGGCAAAACTCCCATTTAATTCAGTGGAGCCAGGATTTCACTCCATGTCTATCAATTTGTTTCTACAGCACCTGATACAATGGAGACCCTGATCCTGACTGGGGTCTCTGGGTGCTATTATCATATAAAAATGTATTAATAATAATAATAATTATAATTAATAATTTTTCATTGAATTCCAATGGGAGTTTTATGCACAGAGGACTCCCAGGATCGGGCCCTTAAGGTTATCCCATTACAGAATCCTCAGAATGGGATGTTGCAGATGCACAATTTCGTTGTGCTTTACCTTCCAAAAGTCTCCACTCTAGTTGCAAAATTTTAAGAAGTATATTAGTGCTATCAAGACCACAGCAATTCATGCCAGAGGTGGTTATTTCCACTGTACCTGTTAGATTGTAGTAAATGCCTTCATCAAAACCTTTGCTTTCATCTGTTGCATTGATATCTATTACCATCATGCCAGCAGTTGAATTGTCTTGAAGAATCTTGTAATATGAAGGCCTGTCAAATCTGGGTCCTTCTTCATTTACATCTTCCACGTTAACTAAATGAAAGGATATATAGACAACTGAAAATGTGAGTTTAGTCTAAATGACTATGGGCCAGATTCTCAGCGGGTGTAAATCAGTGTAGCTCCTTTGAATTATCTTGGAGCTATATCGATTTACACAAACTAAGGATCTAGTGCTCTATTTCTGTATCTCAAATCTCCTGGTCTCATGGATCTATTCAGTTCTGTGTACACCTAAAATAAAGGTTTAATAAAGGAGCACATGGAGGCGTTAAAAAGTTGTAAGGCAGGATTTTTGTAGGACTCTTTGGATGTCCATCAGCTTCTGTTTCATACAATAATCAGAAGTACACTTACCAGAATCACGTGACCTGATTTCCAGAAGTGCTGAGCACTCAGTAGTTCCCACTGATATCTACCGAAGCAGTAATGACTATTTGTTGTGAAAAGTTTTGTTTTTGAAAAAAAAATTTTTTTTCGACAAAAGCTTGTTTTGAAAAATATTTCAGCCAACTCTAGGCAAAATCCCATTGCCATTAACTAAAATATTTTACTTTAGCGGGTTGATATTACTAAAGAAGACTTTATACATGGCTTACAGTTATGTGTCTATGCATAGCAGCCTTGGAAAAGTTTACAGCAAAAACTGGGGTAAATTCTCTGAGGTAAGTTTTCTCTACCTGTAACATTTGCTGTATCCCGGAAATGTGGATCTCCAGGATTGAAAGCTTTCAGTACAATTGTGTGTTGGGCACAATTTTCATAATCCAGAGGCTGCAGGGTTGTAATATGTCCAGAAAGTTCTCCAAGATAAAATGAAGTTGCTTCGGTTAGGCCATAATGAATAATAGCATTGTAACCTGTGTCTTTATCTGTGGCTGTCACATTCAAAATCTAGACGAGAAAAAAAACAGAGCATAAGTAACACAGTGACTGATTGACCAAATGGTTTGCAGGATTTTATATTTTACATTTACTGCCTTAATTATTGATATGGCATTCTCCAGTATTGCTGGAGTGGCAACACAATCTACTGCAATGCAGATGACTGAGATGTGGCAGAATCCTTGCTGATTTCTAATGAGATATCTTTCCCCCTGAGTCTTACAAATCTCTAATTAATATCAGTAAGGCAGGTATCCAGGTCCACCAAGGATAAGGCAGCACTTCTAAGCTTTATATAAAGAAAATAATCCCACAACAGAAGGCTATTTCGTCTTCAGTTTACAAACCACACTTGGAGGCTCATTCTCTTTCACAGTCACATTAAATGATTTCTGTAGAAACACTGGAGGGTTGTCATTCACATCTTCCACAGTGATGCTGAGAACTAAACTTGCAGATTGTTTGGGAAATCCAGAATCAGTGGCCTGTAAAGAAATAACTCATAAGTGAATATAGGGCTAAATTGTGCAGTCCTTAGTCAGGTGAAATTCCCATTAACTTTTGCAACTTATGCCTATTAACATAAACTAGTGTTTTTCCTAAATAAGAACTGCAGAATTTGGCCAATAATCAATAATTTAACAATCCATCTGTTATAGTCAGATCTGTATATCTGAAATTTGAACAAATTAAATTCTACAAGATGACTGTGCTCTGCCATCACTCTGTGGTGCAGGGACTTTCTTTCTTTCTTTCTTTCTTTCTTTCTTTCTTTCTTTCTTTCTTTCTTTCTTTCTATATTCTGTAGAGTGCTTTAATATACTAGGTTATATTGATATATGAGTGTGAATGTATTATATCTATATTGTATATACAAACATACAATACTTAATTACTGGCAGACTTGGCAGAATTTGATTTTTTTAATAAATTGACAGACAATATCAATGTTTATTTTTGTATTTTTTCTATTTCTATCAATAAAAATTTTCACAGTTGAAAATTATTATGGATTTTAAGCCTATTTTTAATCTATTTAAATTTTCACAGTTGTGGGAAATTATGAGGAGTCAGAAAATAGTTATTTAAGGACAGTAGACTCTGAGATTCAAAAAGTTAAAGTTTTAGAACCATAAAAACACAAATTGTCAATATTACATGTCAAAATTTACGAAGTAAATATCCTTAAATCAAACTCTAAGAAGTTCTCAAGCAGCATTTTTCTTATGTTGCCTATTTGTAAATTCCTATTATCATTGATGGAAATATTTTTTTCATCAATTTGCATGTGTACAGTGAAATCAACGTTTACAGATAATGTAATACTTCCAAGCCCAATTATTGATACAAAGTACTTCCTTTTATTAATTCTGAATTTATTGTCTTTTAAAAAGGGTCTGCTCAGTTTTGACTATGCCCCTACCCCATAGTTCTGACTGTCTTCCTTGAATCTTCTCTTTGCCAGATTAAATAAATAAATGTGTTTAAACCAAAGAGCCCCTGAAAGTCTACATGTGCATGTGTGGTCCAGTGTGGAAACCTTTACTATGTTAATGAGCACTTCGTCACAGAATAATCCGATTGAAATCAATGGGCTGACTCTCATGAAAACATGCCCACAATGTAAAGGCTCTTCAGTCAGGGACTATGTTTTCCTTTGGAAGCTTCATGAGGAAACACAAATAATTTATCAAGTAATATAAAAAGAAGATTTAAATATGTATATATTGAGAAAATATATTCATCAGCTGAGAGTGATGCCTGATATGGATTGGCCAAGCCATTAAAAAAAAAGTTATGGTGCAGTAGTACTTCAACAACTGCAGCCTGAAATGAATTGAGGAACAATTTATTCACATCAAGTCATGCTGATGTTTTATGATAATATTTAATCTTTAAAATAGTAACTTCATCGTGCAAATTCTTTGCTGCACCAGTTTACATCAGTAGAGAATCAGATCCCATGAATTAACCCAAATTCATTCATTTAGTCCCTCACTAAGGGATGAATTTGGCCCAGTATTACAATACTTCACTGTTGGAAAGTGTTTTTCTTATGATGGGTCAGTATTCTCTCAGCCTCTCTATGCCTTGTGTTGAGTATCTGACAAACTGTTAGATCCATGTGACCACTTACTATTATTTTCAATTCATAACTGTCCACCATTTCCCTGTCCAAGGCTCTTTTTGTAGTCAGCCTGCCAGTGGAACTGTTAATATGGAAAGTTCCCTCAAAGTGATTCTCCAAAGAGTAGCTTATAAGGGCGTTCACTCCTACATCTTGGTCTACAGCAGAAAATATGCCAAAGTCTATAGTGTCTTCATTCTCAGGAGCTGATCGTTTGGTTTGAATCAGTGTTGAGAAAACAGGAGAATTGTCATTGGTGTCATTCACAATGATTGTAACCTGTATAAAAGAAAGACATTTTTCTGAGCCATAAAAATAGCACATAAGAGTAAATTCTGTCTCAGTCAGTTAGATTGTAAGCTCTCTGAGTCAGAGACTGACTTTTTGTTCTGTGTTCATGACTTGGGCTACTAGGCACTAATACAAATAATAACAATAAAAAGAACGGTAGTATCCAAACTTTTAGAATACTGGCTTTGCAGATTAGGAGCCTGACTGCCAACAAGAACCTAGCACCTCTGATTCAGATGCCATAAGAACATAAGAATGGCCATACTGGGTCAGACCAAAGGTCCATCCAGCCCAGTATACTGTCTGCCGACAGTGCCCAATGCCAGGTACCCCAGAGGGAGTGAACCTAACAGGTAATAATCAAGTGATCTCTCTCCTGCCATCCATCTCCACCCTCTGACAAACAGACTAGGGACACCATTCCTTACCCATCCTGGCTAACAGCCATTAATGGACTTAACTGCCATGAATTTATCCAGTTCCCTTTTAAACCCTGTTATAGTCCTAGCCTTCACAACCTCCTCAGGCAAGGAGTTCCACACGTTGACTGCATGCTGTGTGAAGAAGAACTTCCTTTTATTTGCTTTAAACCTGCTGCCCATTAATTTTATTTGGTGGCCCCTAGTTCTTATATTATGGGAACAAGTAAATAACTTTTCCTTATTCACTTTCTCCACATCACTCATGATTTTATATACCACTATCATATCCCCCCTTAGTCTTCTCTTTTCCATGCTGAAAAGTCCTAGTCTCTTTAATCTCTCCTCATATAGGACCCGTTCCAAACCCCTAATCATTTTAGTTGCCCTTCTCTGAACCTTTTCTAATGCCAGTATATCTTTTTTGAGATGAGGAGACCACATCTGTATGCAGTATTCAAGATGTGGGCGTACCATGGATTTATATAAAGGCAATAAGATATTCCCCATCTTATTCTCTAACCCTTTTAAAATGATTCCTAACATCCTGTTTGCTCTTTTGACTGCCGCTGCACACTGTGTGGACATCTTCAGAGTACTATCCACGATGACTCCAAGATCTCTTTCCTGATTAGTTGTAGCTAAATTAGCTCCCATCATATTATATGTATAGTTTTGTGAGATCTTTTTGAAGTTCTTCACAGTCTGCTTTGGTCTTAACTATCTTGAGCAGTTTAGTATTGTCTGCAAACTTTGCCACCTCACTGTTTACCCCTTTCTCCAGATCATTTATGAATAAGTTGAATAGGATTGGTCCTAGGACTGACCCTTAGGGAACACCACTAGTTACCCCTTTCCATTCTGAAAATTTACCATTTATTCCTACCCTTTGTTCCCTATCTTTTAACCAGTTCTCAATCTATGACAGGATATTCCCTCTTATCCCATGACAACTTAATTTACATAAGAGACTTTGGTGAGGGACCTTGTCAAAGGCTTTCTGGAAATCTAAGTACACTATGTCCACTGGATACCCCTTGTCCACATGTTTGTTGACCCCTTCAAAGAACTCTAATAGATTAGTAAGACATGATTTCCCTTTACATAAACCATGTTGACTTTTGCCCAACAATGCCACTTATCTAAGGGGTTGTAGCAAGTGTTAGACTCACAAGTGAGCCTCACAAGCAAGATTCGGGTTTGCAGCAATCAAAACTCCATTGCAGGCCAGAGAGTACACAGCTGCATGGGAGACAGGCTGTGGCAGCAGGGCACGGGGACCCAGCATAGAAGGCCATTATTTAGGTCCAGATATTCCAATATTCACTTGGTCTAGGACTTCCTCACACAAATTACTTGTGTGTGAACATGGGCAACTCAAGGGTTACACACTTGGCCCTATAGTGGGAAAGTGGGGAGCCTAGATTACTAGTCACAAAATGCTGGTGTATTTGCTGTGGGTACCAATAATATCAGAGTTCTGATTTGGTTTGGATGTGTCTCAGGCTGATTAAACCAATTCAGTCTGCGAAACTAAGCACAAAAAGAGGTTTTCTTGTCAGTTTCAACTCTTCCACTTTTGCTTCTGGTTGGAAATGACACAAGAACGCGCAGTGTTTCATCACTAAGGGCTCTATAAACTGAGTGTACAAAAAGAATTTGGCCTCTACGTTTTAGAACTTGCACATTTATTTGATTTCAATTCTATTTGTAAAATGGTAATATTCGTTGTTTGTGGAGAAGAGGGGGAAAGATGGGCTCAGTGTTATTTTTGAAAACCATTCCACTCTTCCCTCATTGGAAACTACTGTTTTAAACAATTATTTCAACCCAATAATTATTATCCCAAACTGCATAACTTAAAGTCACAACTTAGGCCCTGATACTGGAAACACTTACCCATGTGAGTAACTTTGACTTCAAGGGACAATGTATGTGCATAAAGTTACCCATATGCATAACTGTTTGCAGGATACTGATCTTAGTTTGTTATTACTACTTATCTCCCACTTCACCTAGTTAATACAGTGCTGGGTGGGAGGCAGATAATTCGGTGGCAACCTTCAATTCAACCTCCAACATTCTAGAATTGTAGCAGCTGTGACATTCTTGCAGTTAAGCTCTTGCGATTTGCTCTGATAAACAGCTGCATGTGTGTCACTCTCGTCAAAGGGGAGTCAGCACTTCCTTAAGCTTTGGTTTGTACAGATGTATTGCCAAACCACATCAATGTTGCTCTCATTTGGAACCCACATCCCAGGCCTCAGCCTAGGAATTTAAAACGGGGGTCAAAAAAAAAAAAAAAAAGAATGCAGCCAGTCTCACACAACTATAATGTGGGCTCCTTTCCCTGGAATTAAATCCCAAGGACTCGACCAAGCTGGTGCATCTTGGTCAAATTATGAAATATAATATGTGGACAGAATAGTATACAGTCTAGGCAAAACCAGTGTGTTCTATGTGGCTTTCAACCATGCCTGCACTGAGCATCAGTGAGCACTATGGGGGTGTAATTTCTAAAGCGCACTAATGTGTTGTACACTAATTGGTCCATGTAGACCCTGGGGGTATGCAGTAAAAGTTCCCTAGTGCATTTTAATGTAGTGGTGTTTCAAACAGTCTTATGTTAAAGCACACTAAGAACTTTTAGTGCACACCCACAGGGTCTACATGGACCAATTAGTACGCAGTACTTTAGTGCACTTTAGAAATCACACCCCTGTACTATGCATTGCTGAGCCATGTAGACATGCCCTCAAGCAACTTTATTTGTCCAGGGGCAATCTTGACTGCACTAATGTTCTAGACAATGAATTTTTCCCTCCATCACTACTAAAATACAAAAAAGAAAAAAGCAGAGCAATATATGGTGAGATATATATTTAAATATAATAAATCACATTCTAATTGCTGCTCCAAAACACAGATTGAAATGAACAAGAATAATATGTAATTACAATGCTAATACAACTTATCAACAAATAAGCTCTGTGTGTGTAAGTCAGCAGCTTTTTATACTTTCATTTATATCTATTGCTTTTTTTTTATTTCTTCTTCCATCTCCCACTTTCTCTTTTTATTCTCTATTCAATGTTCTCCCACTCCTTGCTGCCCATTTCACCCTCCTCTCATTATTTTATTCCTCATCCTGTCTCTCCATTCCTTCCCTTCAATTTCCCTCTTCTCCCATTTCTCATCTCACTCCATCCTCCTTATTTCCTTTGCTTTCTTCTGTCTCCTCTTTTCCCTGCATCTTTTTCCTTCTATCCTGTACACTTCCAATATTTCTGTCCTTCCCACATACCGTATTTCATTCCGTGGGTTTTCCCTCCCCAACTCAATCCTATCTCTACAAAATACCAATGCAGTGGAAGAAAAAAAAAATCCTGGCAAATACTTTATTCTTCTTACACTGTACTTGAAAGTTAAACCTAGTTTAGCTAAATTAAAGAAATTGCATTCATTATGATAGTTTCAGCCTGATGTAAAAATAAGGAACTTAGCAAAACTCTTACAAACAAAATTTATAATGGAAAAAGCATTTAATCTTTACCTTCTGTCTAACATCAAAATTCTAATACTATAATTAAAGGGACAGAAGCAACTTAAATCTCACTGCTCTAGTTCCTTTCTGCCTAACAGTGATAGCAGTAACACCTAAAATTATTCTAACTGAAAGAGGTTAAAAAAAATTCTTTGTTTTTTCAACTTGTTTACTTTGTACACTTGACAGCACTTTGTATATAGTCAGTTTCAATCTTTCCCCAAAATAGGGAGTTACTGAGATTCCTTGTTATTTGTATGGGTCATTCACACAGCAACCTTTTTTTAAAAAGAGGAAACTGCAGTTATAAAATCACAGAAATTTGCAGGGGGCTCTCCAGGAAAACTACTCTCTTTTTGAAGTCCAATTGACATTGTCCCTTTAAGAAAATCAGAAACTAGTTACAAATTGATTCTTAAAATACTTTTGCTAACCATCATTTCTCTATAGTATGTGACATTAAAAATATGGTGTCCTCTGGGTATCACTGCTTATTTTTAAACTATATATTCAGCATTTTCAAAACACTTTAAAATGCAATATACTGTACCAAAGTCACAGCAGAATTGGGTGGCATCGCAGAATCAACGGCTTCTACAATGATGCTGTAAAGATCCTGCTCTTCTCGATCTAAACTGACAAGGGTCATAATGTTTCCTTGGTCATTAACAGAAAACTTGTCAGTATATGACTTGAGAGAGTATATGACTCTAATGGCTATGCTTCCGGTCAGGGCCTTCACAGAGCCAACAGAAGTTGTGACTGGTTCCTGTTCCAAAACACTGAACTCATAGCTGGAGCTTTCAAAAGTCAGTCCAAAGTCAGTGTCATTTACCAGCAAATAGAGAATAACAGGAGCTAGTGGAGGAAAAGACAGATAAAAGCTGTGAAATATCTTGCACTGTGTTTTGTCTCCCTAAAGTAAATGTCTAGGATGTTAGGAGCAACAGACTGATGGAAATTGGCATGATAGGAAAAAGGAATAATAAGAAAAAACAACAATGATAAGAAATAAGCTGTGACAGATATAACTCAAACCCTCTCAGCATCCAGTGCTCATTCCAGAGTAATCCCACTTTGCTGAATGTTATGATATTGCTCCAATAAAAGAGAAGGGAGAATTTGGCTCACTGACTGGGCCTGAAGTCAATGGGACTTGGAGGTCCTTTACGCCAGTAGTTCTCAACCTTTCCAGACTACTGTACCCATTTCAGAAGTCTGATTTGTCTTCCATACCCCCAAGTTTCACCTCACTTAAAAACTACTTGCTTACACAATCAGACATAAAAATGCAAAAGTGTCACAGCACAAGATTACTGAAAAATTGCTTATTTCCTCATTTTTACCATATAATTGTAAAATAAATTAATTGGAATATAAATATTGTACTTACATTTCAGTGTACAGCAGGGGTTCTCAAACTTCATTGCACCATGACCTTCCTCTCACAACAAGAATTACTAAATAACCCCAGGAGGGGGGACTGAAGCCTGAGGCTGCCCAAACCCTGTCACCCTGGGCAGGGTGTGGGGGGAAGCCAAAGCCCGAGCCCCAGCACCCCAGGTGGGGGGGCCAAACCCCTAGGGCTTCAACCCCTGGTGGGGGCCTGTAACCTGAGCCCTGCCACCCAGGGCTGAAGCCAAAGCCTGAGCCCTGGGCGGTGGGGCTTGGGCTTCAACTTTGACTCCAGCCAGTCACGCCAGACCTGGTGACCCCATTAAAACAGCGTCCTGATCCACAACTTGAGACCCGCTTGTGTATAGTATATAGACCAGTGTAAACAAGTCATTGTATGAACTGTAGTTTGTAATGACTTCCCTACTGTCTTTTTACGTAGCCTGTTGTAAAAGTAGGCAAATATCTACATGAGTTGATATAGGCCCTGGAAGACTTCTAAGTAACCCCAGGGGTACATGTATCCCTGGTTGAGAACCACATCTTTACCCACCCCAGAATCAGGCTTCTAATTAGTTATTGTTTCTGGAGGTCAGAGAAGTTGAATGTTAGACCACAAGAATTTTGTATCAAAAGGAAAAGGATTCCCCCAAACTGTGTTTTGGCCACAATACATACAAATGCCCCTGCAGTCACTAATAGTGAAATTTAAAACAATTGTTTTTTCCTCCTATTCATCAATTATCAAAGTTATCCCCTAGGAACAAGTAAGAAAGATAGTCAGTGGGTGTTGTAAACAATACAAAATACCAGGTGACTCAAAATCTATTTTGAAAGAGCAGAAACTTGCTCAGAAGGATGTTTAGGATGTTGAAAGCTGCCTGACTGCCCAGTTCTCTTAAGCAAATCAAAAAAGCTGGAAAAACGGAGCAGAAAATACTATACTGATATGCTCTTTAGTGCATGACTATAGCGTGCCTATCACAGTTGGGGCCTGATCCTTGACTGGTACCCCTGCCATAAATAAATAAGCAATAATTTTAAACAGAATTAATAAATCTTGCTCTGTGTTAATGTGATTCTGTGTCCATGTGATGGGAGGGCATCAGTGAAAGAAATACAATCAGAAGAGTAATGCACACCTCATTGCGGAATTGTAATATGGACTCCATATGGATGTGATTAATTCAAACTTGTGAAGTTTGTTTACATTTGACATTGAATATTCACGCAGCCCAATACATTCTTGAGCACTACTTGGGAGAAAAATTGGTGAAAGCACATCACTTACCATTTGATGTTAGCTGAGGAACCCCATGGTCAGTAGCAATGACTGTCAATGTAATGACTGTGTCAGCTGTGATATGGGCTAGATCACTGGTGAGAGTGATCTCTCCAGTAAGATTATTTATCCAGAAATCATCAGAATGGTTCATGAAGCTGTATTAAAGAGAAGTGATTGTATCATTCATATTATTCACATCAGAAGTATTCTATCTTTATTATTAAAGTTTTATGATAAACAGCCTATCGATTATATTTGCCTAGTTATAATGATTATAGGAGTGGTAGGATAACATGTTTTAGATGCTGTCTCATTAACCTAAACAAATGAGACTATATTTCCTAGCATGTCTTCCATCTTAGCCAAGATGGCATTCAGACTTTCAGTTTCTATTCCACCCACAAGTTTTAGATCCCTCTATGAATACAGAGCAGAGTACAAACTGCAAACTCAAAGGATTATAGATCAATTTGCAGACATGGCAAGAAAGGCAGGTAACTTTCATTGTAAGGATCTGGTTCTGGAAACAATTACTAATGTGCATAGTCCTGAAGCCAATTAAATCTCACACAATAGTAAGTGCTACATTTGGTGCGTAACCCCATAAGTTTCTGACACATTCAACCATCCATATCAACCTATGTATTTTGTTTTAATGCCCAGTCATCGTTGTATCCCAGGACCTTTTTCAACTAAAATGTTCCATGCACAATCTATGTCTTAAGGTTAATGGGTGGGAGTGGGGGAATGAGGGGAAGAATGGCAATCACTTTGCATTTCATTATTTCCATTTTCTATCCAGAAGTGCCAAACTTTTAGCCAGCTATTTCAGACTAAACAAGCTTGGCTTTTGATTAAGGTTGTCTTTTATTTTAGTGGCCCTCCAGTAGTTTGATCATCTCCAACAAGCTTGGTGAAATGTTTCTCTACTGTTTTTCTCTAAGCTTTAAAATTAGGCATATTGTTGTTGATTACACTAATGGCAAAATATAATAATGGGCATCAAATGAGTAGGTATGGGCAACTTGTAATCAACTGGGAAATACAAATAACACTGATTTTCTTTACTAAAAGATATTTATTTACCTTAGACAAAATTACCTGTATGAAATAAGAGAATTGTTCGCAAGGTCACGATCAGTAGCAGATACTGACAGAACAGAAACTCCCTCTTTTTCAGTTGCTACACGTATATTTGCAGAATACTGGGTCTTTGTAAACTGTGGAGGATTATCATTTACATCTAATACACTTATGGTGACATATGTGAAATTCTGGTGGACAACAGAAAACAAATGAATCATGCACAAGAGATGCATAGTCAGTCCATTTAAACTTCAGAAATCAAAGGCTGTTAATGTAAGAATAACGTAATCCTCTTCCTTACCTGTCTCTGAGGTACTCCATTATCAGATGCCACTAACAAAAGCTCATATTTCTCTTTGATTTCTCTGTCCATAAACCCATTAGCCAAAATAGTTCCATTCTACAGAGGAGAATAAAAATCAACACATATATCACATTTTTGACAATGTTTGTGTACATTTAGTTCTCAGGAAAAGTGAGGATGGAAGTCCTCTCTTCATCACAGAACAGGTATAGCCTGGTAGTATCAGGGCAATCTTCTTCACAGTGTCCTGCCAATATGTCTTACCCATGACCTGGAGGGATGGGAACAGGAGTCCCACACTCGTTCTCTGTGGATGGGAGTCTCCATACCCATTCACACCTTAGCTTCTTTGATGAGACTATCAAATAGGTGGTCAGTTATGGTGGTGGCTTCTGTAATGCAGACTCCTGTCCAGTAAGTACTGGACTGAGCCCACCTACCTCATTTACAAAGGCCACAGAAGCACCACTAGATGGTAATAATTCTCAGTCACTACAGATCTTGGCAGGACTTGAGTAGCTGGCAACCTAGAGAAGAAATACTTTTTCATTTCCATTACCCACCTCCTTAGCTACGTAGTCCCTTAACACACATACTGAAGGTTTAGACACCTGATACCAGACAAACATTAATGGAAGTTGCAGGTGATCAGCCCCACTGAGAATGGCTAACAGTACAAAGCCATACTCATGTGATTGATTTCAGTGGGATGACTCACGTGTGAAACTTTGCAGCATTGTTTCCAGGCCTTAATCAGGGTTGGTTCGAGAAAAACTGGGATGCCCTGAAACGCTGTTTGAATGAGCTCCCCAGCTGCAAGTCTCAACATTCGCCATGCAATCTCCTTCCCGATCCCACTCACAACTTCCTCCAAACTCCCAGACCAGCCAGTTTGGAAGGGAGCCTACTACAGGGTCCAGAACAGGTTGTGTGCACATGTATGTTTGCGGAGGCAAATGGGAGCATAGCAGTTGGAGGATTCCTGTTAAACGGAGGGGTTGCAATGTACTCTAGCTAGAACTGTACTAAAGGAAGGGACAGCCTGATACCCCAGCAGCCTCAAACTATTATCAGAGCTCACAGTTGTCACAACGCAAGCACATACTCCACCCCATGCTGCGCTGCCGCAGGAGCAGTAAATATCAACCTTGCATTGCTGGAGTCCCCAGGTCCTCAGGAGCTTCCTAGGGCGGGACTGGCAGCATTGGCTGCGCTGGCCCTGCCCACATAGCCTAATTCATAACTCATTGAAACCAGTGGGAGTCTTCACATTGACTTCAATAGGCTTTGGATTTATATTCTTAGCTTCCAAAGACGTCGGTGTCATTATTGATATCAGAGATGCTACAATGGCTCATATCAGTGCATCATTTCTATCTGGCCAGGCTAACTGTCTTGGAGAAAGAAGCAGGTAGGCATCATTTTCTATGCCCCACCCAAATTCTTACTTGTTGGATACTAAATGGATTCACCCCATCTTCTGCGAATAGGTGAAATGTGATGTGGGCATTTTCTCCCTCATCCAAATCTGTGGCAGCTACATGTCCAACTACGGTAGGTGCATCCTGTGTATAGTCTCCTTCCAGGGTTGTAAAACTGAAGGGCTGCATCTGAAACTCAGGGTTATTGTCATTGACATCCAGAACTGTGATATCTAACAGAGCAGTAGAATTGAGCCCTTCCGTTTCAGCATCAACTGCCCATACCTGCCAAAATAATCAATGAAAACATTACTTGATTTTGACTGAGATTTCAATTGATTGATTAAGACACAAAAGGTGGACTAAACCATCTGAAAGGTTCAGAATGAGCTTACTTGCAAAGTTAACCTCGGTGTAGATTCTCTGTCGAGTTCTGTGTCATTCCTTATTGAAAGTATCCCATGTTTATTGACAGCAAACATAGTGTTGTTAAGAATAAAATACCCCTGAGAGAAGCCGACCTAAAAGAGATGTAATAAGCACTTGAGTTATGGAGAGAAGATGGAAATACCTCTCTGTTATTAACATCAATACTTTGCATTTCTTTAGCACAAAGAGCTTTATAATATTTAACAAAGGAAGGCTCATAACACCCATGGGAGCTGGTAAGTCATATTACCCCCATGTTACAGATGGGCAAACTCACATGCAGACAAGAACAGACAGCAAGTGGAAGAGAAGAGAATAGATTCCTCCAAGAGTCCTGACTTCCGGTCCCCTCCTCTAATATACCCTCATTTAAAAGTCATTTCAGAGTCATGCCTGTGAGGTGGTGAACAGTAGTACCTAGTTCATTCCATTCTTGTTTCCTTCTGAATTGTTTTAAAACTCAGAGACATGCTAGGCAACTACTGCAAAAAGGGAACCACTTCCCCTTGTGACCTAAAAGCATCCCAGTGCCAGAGGACAAGAGGCTCCTGGGTATCTAGCAGTGAGTCTCAGCTGGCCTGACCAACTCAGCATACCCCAACTCACTGTTGTCATAATCTGTATCTAAAAGGTGTCATGAAAGGCATCATAAGTGAACTGGTAACATGTTGGTCAGTATTATTACTGTGTGGTGTCTGTACAGGTGATAGATGAAAAATTATAAATGTGCACTGGAAATACGTTATTAAAATGTGTTTGGCAGGTAGGGCGCCAGTCACGCTGCTCTAAATAAGGAATGTGGTTCCGCCTGCTTGAATGTGTCTCCGATGTAAATTGAACAAGAGACAATGAAGAACATTTATCTAAAGAGTAAACAAAACCATCAAACTGGTGAGTGGGGGAGACAGCTGTGACGTTGCACTCTATATGATTTTATCAAAATATGCTAATGAGTATGAATACGATGTAACTGGAATATGCTTCATGCAAAAGATCTCTTGTAAGGTATCATTACAAATCTTTAAAAAGAAAAGGAGGACTTGTGGCACCTTAGAGACTGACCAATTTATTTGAGCATAAGCTTTCGTGAGCTACAGCTCACTTCATTGGATGCATGCAGATCCAAATCTTATAATCTACTGAGTGTGGTATTCCAATTTGTATAAATGTATCATTCTTGTATCTGAACCTAGAAATATGAAATATAACTCGGAGGTCTGATTGTAATTATGCAAAGTGTGGGCCATTAATGGTGGCTTGGGATCTTGATGGCTCCCATTAACCAGGACAATTGGTTGTAAATGGCTCTGTTTACTTGTACGTCTTCCTGTATACATCTGTGCTGGCAAGTGGGTAATGAAGTTTTACAGTGACATGTGATCATGTCACCTGAACTGGAATACATCTTTAACTTCATCCGATGAAGTGAGCTGTAGCTCACGAAAGCTTATGCTCAAATAAATTGGTTAGTCTCTAAGGTGCCACAAGTACTCCTTTTCTTTAACCTGGTGCTTTTCCATTTAGAAGGAGGGGTGGGAACCCAGAGAGGGACAAAGGATTCCCACCTTGTGCAAAAGATATATAAGGGGGTGGAACAGAACGAAGGGGGGCTGCAGTCATGAGAAATCCCCTATCTACCACCTGAGCTGGAACAAGGACTGTACCAGGGGAAAGGATTGGGCCCAGGCTAGAAAGGAGTCTAGTCTGTGAAAGAAATTTATTGGAACATCTCTGAGGGTGAGGTTTCATCTGTAATCAGCTTCTTACTGTATTAGGCTTAGACTTGCATGTTTTTGTTTTATTTTGCTTGGTAATTTACTTTGTTCTGTCTGTTATTACTTGGAACCATTTTAATCCTACTTTTTATATTTAATAAAATCACTTTTTGCTTATTAATTAACCCAGAGCAAGTATTAATACCTGGGGGAGCAAACAACTTTGCATATCTCTCTATCAGTGTTACAGAGGATGAACAATTTATGAGTTTACCCTGTATAAGCTCTATACAGAGTAAAATGGATTTCTTTGGGGTTTGGATCACATTGGGAACTGGGTACCTGGATGTTGGAGGCAGGAGCACTTCTTAAGCTGTTTTCAGTTAAGTCTGCAGCTTTTGGGGGACATGGTTCAGACCCGGGTCTGTGTTTGCAGCAGGCTAGCATGTCTGGCTCAACAAGACAGGGTACTGAAGTCCCAAGCTGCCAGGGAAAACAGGCTTAGAGGTAGTCTCAGCACATCAGGTGGCAGTCCCAAGGGGGTCTCTGTGACCTAACCCATCACAACAGCCACTTAACTATCACTACAGGGGGAGGAGACATAGAATGTCAGGGTTGGAAGGAACCTCAGGAGGTCATCTAGTCCAACCCCCTGCTCAAAGCAGGACCAAATCCCCAATTTTTGCCCCAAATCCCTAAATGGCCCCCTCAAGGATTGAACTCACAACCCTGGGTTTAGCAGGTCAATGCTCAAACCACTGAGCTATCCCTCCCCCCCAAAAATTAATCTGGCTCTCTGGTGGACACAGAAAGGTGAGCCCCCAGGAGGGCTTCCTGACTTTGAAAACAGAGATAAAGTTTGATGATATAAGCAGAGAGAGAAAACCATTTGGGCATCCTTCACCTGAGAAGACAAAGAAACCAAGTGCTTTGGGCTCTGTGTTGGATCCTAGCTAAGGACTGGCCAGCTGTGTTGGAAGAATGACTGTGGTGAGAAAACTATTTTGAACAAAAGACTCTAGTTTAAGTTAGGTTTTAGTCTCAGAAGCATAGTATCCTTCTACTTAAGTAGCTAGTCTCTGTTAATAAACGTAATCTTTTCTGCTTACACAACCATCTCAGTGCAGTGTTTCAAACTGATGGGTAAAATCCTCAGCCAAACAAACTGGCTGGTGCTGTGGACTGTCTCTGTAAAGGAGCAGTGACCTGGACACGGTTTTGTGAGTGCTACAGTGAGAGGGGCTGAGCATTGCAGAGGAGATGGTTTTGGGGAGACTTGGGCCTTGAAGGGCTGTTGGTGTCGCCCTGCAAGGCGTACCCAGGCTGGGGGAAGCCAGGGTGAGGTGAGTGCACTGTAGCCAAGCTACTGGTGTCAGGGTGCTGATCCAAAGCAGGACAGCACAGAAGCATCCAGGATTACATGGCAGGCAGTGACACAACCCCTTAATGCTCTGGGTGAACCCCAAAGTGTCACCCCCCTAAAGCCAACTTCTCACATGAGCAGGATTTTTCTTTAGGTAAAGGGGAGGGGGAAGAAAGAAAAGATTTGATGGACAACAGAGAGCAATTATGTGATTTCTTGTAAAGGAAAAAAAAGAAAATGAAAGTAACTCCTCTATGATTTCCTTTTTCCCTGATTGATGCAGTACAACAGCTAGATTCACTGCAGCACAGAAACACACTGCTAGGCACACTCATTAAGCAGAGATTTACAGCATATATTAAAGTGGCGTTTCCAATTATTTTGACATAACAAGTGATAATCTAAACAGTTAATTACATGTCTGCTTTTTGTTCTGTAGTCTGACGGGCAAGCATCCATTCTGCTAGCTCTCTCTTGACTGGCCTACATAAGTATTTATATTGAGTCTGGCTTCTCTAAGGCCACCAGATTGCTATATCTTGTACTTGCAGGGTTGCAGGGAAATAGAGTTGAAGCTCAGTCCTTTCCCTTACTGGGTCAATGAGACATTTGCCATTGGCTTCAATGGGAGTATCGTGGGCCCCATGATGCTCTAATAGATTTTCTCTCTTTTTCAAATCGTACCTAACATATTTACCACTGAGCATTTAAAACTCTCTCTTTGCCCTTCTAATGCCATATCATCTTGATTTCTAAGAACTAAGTAGTGTCGGACTTACCTGATCCTTGTCAGTAACATTGAGTGCGTAGATGAGGCCGTCCTTCTGTATGTTTTCAAGAACAAATATACTGTACACTGCCTGACTAAATTCAGGGGGGTTATCATTGACATCCAGTACATGGATAACAACAAGCACACTGGTGTTGAGGCTTGGGATCCCTTCATCTGATACCTCCACTCTTACTTCAAACAGTTTGACAGTTTCGTAATCCAGCTGCTGGCTCAGGGTGAGCTGGCCTGTGGTTGGATTGACAAGGACCATCGGCAAGGAAGTCAGAGGAAGCTGACTAATTATTCTGTACTTCACCCGAGCATTGGCCCCAGAATCCAAATCCGTAGCAGACACTGTCACTAGCACCTTCCCAATCATTTCATCCTCAGAGACGCTCACTTCGTATCCGCTCAAGGGAAAAGTTGGAGGGTTGTCATTCACATCATCAACAAAGATAGCAAAGTTCACAACTGCAGAGAGAGCCGGTTGACCTTGGTCACTGGCAATAACTGTTAAGTTATAAAATGCTTGTGTTTCTCTGTCCAGTTCCCTTCTCAGCACAATTAATCCTGTCACAGAGTCAATATCCATCTTTCCCTCTCCACCTTTTAGAGTATAAGACACTAGCCCATTAAAGCCATCATCTGCATCAGCAGCTGACACACTGAGAACAGTGGCTCCAACTTGCATGCTCTCTAGCACATTAATGGTAGCATTGATTGCACTGAACACAGGACTGTTATCGTTGATGTCTGTAACTTTGATAAACACTGCAGCATAGTCAATTGTTTTTCCGTCAGTCAAAGAAATGTTTATCTCATGAGATTTCTGGGATTCATAGTCCAGTTTGGTTTTTGTCCAGATGGTTCCATTGATGTCAACGTCAAAAATATCTGATTCCGTCAACACTTGCAATGCAATTGGAATGTGGGGATCCACAGAAACAAATTCTATCTGTGTAAGACACAGCATATTATTAATTATAATTAATAATATATCCTATTAATTATATTAATTACTTGATGTGACATTCTAAATAGGAATTTCAGGTTTAGATTACACCTAAATTAGCAGCCTTAACTATCTCTCAATTGAAATAAGACAGATATTTTAAGATGCAATAAAACTTATTTTATTAGCTGAAACTAATAGTGATTACAATGCCATTTCTGTGTATCAAGACTTAAAATACTCAATAACTACAAGATACAGATATCTGTCCTTTTATCAGAACATCATACACGCCCATATACATAAATACACATGTATAATACCCATAACATACACTGAATATACATATATCAGTGTGTGTCTGTATTTAGCTTTTCTGTCTTTCTCTCAGCAGCAAAAAATAATCATATGTAAATAATGAATTAATTCAGCCAGCCAATAAATCAAACCAGCAAAACAGCCCCCTATAATCTGCTCCTTCAGGATTCCACCTTCAGTTTGCCCCAAGAACCTCTCTAAGGCCTTTTCTACACAAAAGGGAAAAGTCAATCTAAGCTACGCAATTTGAGTTACGTGAATAGCATAACTCAAATTGACGTAGCTTAGATCTATTTATCGTGGAGTACACACTACACAATGGCGATGGGAGATACTCTCCTGTCAACTCCCCTTACTCTTCCCCATCAGGTGGAGTACAGGAGTCAACAGGGGAGTGATCAGTGGTTGATATAGCGGGTCTTCACTAGACTCGCGAAATCGACAGCTGATGCATCTATCGCCACAGCGTCGATCCTTTGGTAAGAGTAGACAAGCCCTAAGAAATGGCTTTTGCAGCTTGCCCAAAATATCAGCAACTTCAAGCAATTTTCACCTAAGGTGGGAACCAAGTTCCATGGTCCTCATGGTCCTCTCAGAGAATGTCCTGCTGGCAATCCCCTCATGGTAAGTCCCCTGTTCTGTACCCACCACGTGACATAATAGCAGACTTGTCACTAATGGAAGGTTGAATATTGTCTCTCTTGGGCTTTTGACCACTGAAATCTTTGAGGGAAAGGAGAGGAGAGGAGGAGGAGAGGCAGAAAACATTTCTCTGGCACATGGTTTTATGTTTTACTTTTTAAACAGAGACTGAAGATGCTCAGAGCTCTGGAATAGTAGGAGCAGTCCCAGGAGGTGATGGCATCATTCAGCTACGGTAGTCAGGATGCATGACAAATAAATGGCAAGACTACATGCTACAGCGTATCACATGGATCGAGACATCAAATCTAACAATCTATATATTTTACCTAGTGAGGTATTTACATTTACACTGGCCATGCATATCTTAATCCTATGTCACTACAAACTGTTCATAATTTGTGTGTTTGGTACAGGTGACAGTACAGAGCCTTTTGGTTCTTACTCTTGTTACTGGGACAGGGCTGTTTAATTCTTCCTCCAACGTCCCATCATATGTTTTGTGAATAAACCGAGGTCTAGAATCTCCAACTGCAAAGACCTGTACTGGAACTGATGAACTTCTTGGCACCATTCCACCTGGAAGCAAAATAGACCTTTATCTCTTACCAGACCTGTAAAATACCTTCTTCTTGTAAAGAAAATACATCAGCTGACACCTGGAACTGTATTAAATAGTAAATAATAATAAAATAACAATAACAATTATTAGAGTAGTGCCTAGAGGCCCCAACCAAGATCGGAGCCCCTTGTGTGGGCACCATACTTACCCAGCGAGAGCCTGAAGAGCTTACAGTCTAAGAGACAAGACAGACCAAGGGTGGGATGCTGCATTCTCTGAGGTGAATAGCAAAAGGTGTGTCACCACTAGAGGTGCAAGTAGGGCGGTCCGGTCTGGTCCACCGTACCATTAAGATATTTATTGCCAGTACACTGTACTGGAAAGATGCAGGAGCAGAACATGGGGCCACATGCTGGCAGCTCCTCTGGCACAGCTGTACCGCCCCCTGCCCCACCCCCTGCCCCTCCACGCAGCTGCGTCTCCTGTCAGAGGTCTGTACAGCCTCGCTGGAGGACAGGACTGGGGGGTGGGGCTGCAGGCAGTACAGCTGCCCTGCAGGAGCTGCTGGCATGGGGCTGCTTGGCAGTCCCACATTCTGCTCCTTTCGCTGCTGCGGTTCCGGAGAGCCATGCGGTTCAGAAGTCTGTATCTGGTGCAGCAGGAGGACAGAGCCCTCCCCTCCCGCCAAGATAACGTGGGATGTGGAGGGGATGGGGAAAGTGTGGGGCCCCAGACTGGGGGTGGGGTGGGGACAAGTCACATGGGGGGATTATGTGGAGGGTCACTTGCCCACCCTTTAGCAAGTGTACCCCCTTTGTGTCCCTCCCATGAGTCACCTAGGCACAGCGTACCGTTAGGAAATAAATTCTACTTGCACCACTGGCCGCCAATCCCGCCCCCCTCTGTGAATCTGGGACCAAGTGGTTCCCCACCATCCACAATACAGGACAGTGCCTATAAGGTACAGGGCCCAGAATAAGCAAATCAGGGTAAGTGAAGTCAATAGGCTGAGAAAGAGTTAAGAGTGCCCAAGTTATCAGGAAAAGGATTCTATTTCCCAGATAAGATTTTCCTTTGGCCTTGTTCCAATTATGCATGCTCATTTAGCTGAGTGGTTCTGCCCGTTAGATGAGTAAACAAACATTCAATAATTCTTAGTTAGAACAACAACATCAAGACTGACAGCCCTACAATTAGCCTTGGTAGCTCTCTTTAGTTTGTATGTACTTGCATGTACATGTAAATAATCTTACTGCCGGCTCTACTCTTAACAGCAGGCCAATGGCTGAAATACACAAGAATGGAATGCCTCTTCGAGTACCTATGAGAGCAAAATTATAATAAATTTCAGTATTCTAGCCTGTGCACCAGCCTATTGCAAATCAGGGGAGATGAAGAAAGGAGTGAGATTCAGGCTAATATTATGCACACGCTAACAGTCATGAAGAAAACATGGATTTGTTATTAGGGCATCACCCTGCAGGGAAAATTGAGTTTTATCAATGTTGCAACTACTGCTGGGGGAAAGTGACTTGTTTTCAGGAACTGCAAGGGCAATTAAAAATATATGGTATATTTAAAGGAATGTTAAATAGGTTCGGGCGTGGGGGGAAAGGGGCTGTGTGTTTCACCAGTGTCCCTTCAGGAAAGGAGTCTCCCAAGAAGTCTTGTATGTGTCTTACCATCTGTAGCGGTTATCCACAAGGTGAAGTTCTTCAGTTGGTTGACTAGTAATGGGATCAGTGTTTTCAAACTGATTTGCCCAGAGGTTTCATTCAGTTCAAAGTGTCCTTCTTCATTGCCGCTCACTAAGAGAAACCACGTCTCTCCATTTCTGCCATCATCTGGATCATGAGCCACAACCTGAGGAGAAAATATCATTTTTCTTCATTTTCTTTGTTGTTAGCGAATAACACACATCTCTAAATTCTGGTGTGGTTTGCAGAGAAACCATTCAGCTAGCTTGATAATTACATAACTGGAAATCTTGCTTGTTTGTCCATTCAAAATAAATAGGTCAGGAATTTTTGGTAAAGTCCAGCTAAATAAATCCACAATAATATTCAGCTTTTTCTTTATTTGATTGATCATTTGTTACATATGTTCAATATAATTCACTTTTATAAGACATAGTTTGTGGGGCAATTATAGCAACAACATGAATCAAACTAATGGGTCCAATACTGCCCATTCCTTGGGCACCCAAAATTCCCACTGAATGAAGAAAGAAAGAAAGAAAGAAAGAAAGAAAGAAAGAAAGAAAGAAAGAAAGAAAGAAAGAAAGAAAGAAAGAAAAAGAATTTGGCCTAATATTGGCAAGAAATATCTCAACATATGTTCTTTAAGATCTCAGCTTGGGTAGGCGGCAGAGAACTAATTATATCCAACAATATTTCTTTTAACTGTTTCCTCAGTAGATTTCTCAATTGACCTTTGGAATCAAGGAACAAAGTCACTGAAAGACTAGGAACATTGTAATAATGGAATTCTGGGCCAAATCCAAGACAGAATGTTTGTCCTCAGAGGCTGATGCATCAACATGCGAATACAATTTTAGAATCTAGAGGTAAAATTCTGGCCTCACTGAAGTCAGTGGCACAACTCCCATCAACTTCAATGGGGCCAAGATTTCACACTAGCAATGTTTTGTTTTGTTTTGTTTTGTTGTAATCCTAAAAGTTATTGGGGGGCATAGTGTTCTAGTGCTTACAGCAGGAGATTGGACATCAATAGACCTGGGTTCAGGTTCTGCCAGTGACCCACTCTGTGGTTTGTAAAGATCTTAACAATGATCTCATTTTTCTGGGCTCTAAAACACACTCTACTCTGTTTTCATTAAAAATCTCAAAAATAATATATTCCAGAAGTCTCATTTAGGCTGTCGCATGGTCTCGTGTGTGCAATGCACCGCTATATGACAGATGTGAGATCAAGACAAAGCCTCTATCCTTTACTGCCTGAACTGGCAGGTGCTGGGAGCATCCATGACACGAGGGTTACCAAACAAGAGGAGTGTGAGGCTAAATGAAAGGCAGAATAAAGTAAAGGGAACTGTGGAAAACTGCTAAAAAATGAACATCTCTCCTCCCAAGGATCACTGCTCAAGGGGAAGGGGCTAAGTGTACGCACACCCACACCCACACCCTATACTGACAGTGACATTGTTTTCAAATAAGCACTTTCGATACCTGAAGAATGGGCATTCCTGCAGTCATGTTGGAGAAAATCTGCTGTTTGTATGGTGTGCCTTCAAAGGCTGGAGTGTTGTCATTTTCATCCAGCAGTGATATGGTGACTGTAGAGTGGGCCTCAAAGTAGGGTGACAAATGATCTCTAGCTTTAACCTTGAAAAAGGAGGAAGTAAAAATTCTGCACTTATTTAAACAACACATATCTGGTAACAACAAGGAAGATCCCAAGTAGTTACAGGCCAAGTAAATTGCACCTTTGTAGTGATATTTTCCTCAAGTTTTCTCCAGCGTGAAATTCTGGGTCTGATTCTTTGGTGAAATTACTCCCAATTTACACCAATGTGATATCAGAATCTGGCCCTGTCTCTTTCCAGGTCAGCCTAGCTGTTATCTTATTTATTTGAGGATTTGATTTTAATTTTTTTTAATCATTATTTTTACTACCTGCAGGAGGATAGTTGCTGTTCTCTCCCTGTCTAAGGCACTGGAGTCCCTCACAGTCAGGATCCCAGTGTCACTTATTTGGAAGGGACTGTCATCCGGAATGAGACTGAATGTTCCACGGAAGCCATCCTGAGGGGAAAGATGTTATTAAATAAAATAACCACTTAACTAGATCTTTATTTCATTTTCTTCTTAATTCCCAGGGAGAAAACAACTAGCAGAACTTGGCAGCTTAAACATTTTGGCTTTAATTATGCTTTCCAAAAGGGTGAGTTCAGCTAGAGATGGGGAAGAGATGCACCACCCAAGCAGCAGGGTGACATTGTATGATTATCAAAGCTAACTGTTGCTACCACTGTTATACAATTGCAACAAATCTTGTGCAAAATATGTCATGTAAGGTGTTGATGGAAAAGTTATGATTTGCTAAGTATGATTATTGTGTTTATATGCATGTATCATTTTTTTATCTGAAGTTATGAAAATTGACTATATACCTGTATTTCAAATGTGTTTGCTCCTGGGGTAACACCCACAAGGTAGTTTGCATCCATTCAAATTGAGCCATAGAAGAGCACAATGGGCCATAGAACAAGTTTATTTCCACCCAGTGGGCCTTCCTGAGGACGTTTTAGCCAGAATATGAGTAATGGCTCCTGCTATGACTCATCAAAGCATACAAGGGCATGTGACTTGCTCATGTGACCCTGGACTCCATCTTGTATGTACTTTTCCACAAACTAAGATTGAGAGCTTTCCTCCACATGAGAGAAGGTATAAAAAAGATCCTGGAAGCATCCCCATTTTGCCTCTTTCCTGCCCTGATCTCTGGACTATGGATTTACACTAACAGGAGCATTACAGTCAAGGGAAAAAAGGACCTTCCAATCTTTTGGAAGTTACCAGGGACTTTACAAGCCAGCAGTTTATTCCATCACCACTACAGACCTGATCTGCAAACTTTGCAATGTGTGTAAATATTGTTTTCTTTGATCATTATAATTCTCTTCTTTTTCTTTTCTTTATAAATAAACCTTTAGATATTGGATACTAAAGGACTGGCAACAGCGTGATTAATGGGTAAGATCTGAGTTATATATTGACCTGGCTACATGGTTGATCTCTTGAAATTAGAAGAACCCTTTGTTTGATGAAATTGGTTTTAAATCACCACTCATCATTCAGTATAGTGTCTGGGTGGTGAAACAAAGGCTGGGATACCTAAGAAGACTGCATTTCTTGCTAACCAATGTGGTGAGGTAGAAGTTTGCTTTTGTTATTGGCTTGGTATATCTTATGGAAGAATAACCACCAGTTTGGGGTGGGTCTGCCCCATTTCTCAGCAGTTTGTCCTGAATCTGGTATTCTGTGACCCCCTGAGGCATGGTGACACCCATATTTTCAGCTGCATATCTCAGGAATCCCTATGCACCCCCGAGATTCTAGGGTGCCAAGAGTCAGTTCTGCACCTAGTGCAAATTAGAACAACTCCAGGGGCAGATCAAACTTATGCCTTAGCTGCAATGGTCCCCCCTGGACTATGCTATAACCTGGACTAGATGGAGTGGAGTGCACTCTGGTTACACGCCCTCTTTCCTCTAGCATGCCCCTACAGTAGGGGCTACAAGAAATGGCAGCATAGTGGTCTCAGTACACTTTCCGTTTTTTTCCAGTGGAATCCTCCAGGACTTGGGGAATCCCCCAGTAAGGCGATGACAGAAGAGGTGTAAAGAGGCTGTAACAATGCAGAATTGGAGTCTCTATATCTTTCTCTGGGTCCTCACACAGGTGCTGGGTGACAGTGTGCTGGGTATACCTTGATATACCTATTCAATAAGTATAGACGGTCCTTTCACAAGTGAAGCCTATTTGGTGGGTAGGGGTGGGGCCACGGCCTTTGTCTTGCCCATGCTCCCTCTCAGGCCGATGGCAGAGCTAGACAGCCCCACATGCACCCTCAGCCAGGAAAACTAGTGGTTGAAGGGGCTTCCTGTGTACCCACATTACAGCAGCCATCATTTGCCCACTACTTTTAGGAAAACTGCATTCAGGCAAACTGTCAGTGACACTAGTGGGAGTTTTACTTGAATAAGTCATATACAATTAGAACAGCAAGTGGGTCCTATTTCAAGGAATAGGAACAGAAATGATGAGCATCTGCTGTGGCTGAAATTTGCAGTGCCCAGTGTTTTACACTGCCTTGAATCTTAAAGGAGAGGCCTTTAAAACTCCCCAAAACATTTTCCTAAATAGCAACAACCAGATGTAATTCTGTTCGTGTACTGGGTAAGGTGTACACCTTATGTAAAGGTACAGGTGCATATCGAAAGGAAGATACTTGCGACTATTATTTTTGTCTTTTTAAAAGCTTTTATAATGTATTTGTATTATGGCTTTTGTATAGTGCTCTAAGCACCTGGCCTGGGGTCACTTCATAAATATCATTATTGTTATACTATTATCTCATTGTTTACTTGTATTCCTTTGTCTGTCTGTATCTATCTGTTCTTTTGTTTTATACTTAGAAGGTAAGCCCCTTGGGGGAGGGAACATCTTTTTGTTCTGTGTTTGTACAGCAACTAGCAATGGGGTCCTGGCATGGGTGGCGGGCATAATAGGCCAGGGGAGGCTAAGCCTCCCCAAACAGCCTGCTCCATGGCCCCACCTGTTCTCTGCCCCGAGGCCTTGCTTCCGCTCTTCCCCCATGCCCTGCCTGCCTTGCTCCTCTTCCTGCCCCTGCTCCACCACTCCCCCCTGAGGCCTGTCCTCGCTCTGCCCCTTCCTCCGAGGTGCCCATCACCCGCTGCTTGCCGAGTTGCTCCTATCCTCCAGCCCTCCTCCCCCAAGGACCCCCTGCTCTCTGCTCACTGCAAAGGAGAGGAGTGAGCAACGACAGCAAGCGGTGGGCAAGGGGGCCAAGCAGGATCGTGGCCTAGGGCACAGGGGGAGAAGGCTGATGCCAGCCTCCCCAAATGCCAGAGCCATGCGCCACAATACAAATAAATAAATAACTAAATACATCATCATACTCTTATATCTATTTGAAATTAAGAGATTTTCCAAGGCAATGCATTTCCTCACAAAGACTAAAATATATTTTTCCCATTTTAACTGAGGTACAAAACAGTTTTAACGCTTTGGATCATGAGATTCCGTGTCTGTTTCTGTTAAATATATTTGGGTAATTTACATAAGTTCAGGATACATTTTATGACTATACACCATAGCTGTGTAATGTCAAGTGTATAATTTTATACATCTGAGAGGTAATGTTTGCATCTGTCCCATAGAATTGACATTTTACCTCATCTTTGTCAGTGGCGGTTACTTGAAGCACCATCGTCCCATCTGGGGAGTTTTCTGGAACCGAGACCATATAACTTGATTGTGGAAATTCTGGAGGATTGTCATTCACATCTTGGATAGTAACCAACACTATCGTGTTAGCTGTTTTAAGATCATTGTCCTGCTGAGTAGCCTAGAAAACAGAGTTTAATTCCATGAATTCCATAGACTGATAATATTCACCAACTCCAAGTGATTGGAACAACATGGCAAAATATACTGTTTGGGGCAGGAATTGTCTTTTATTCTGTGCTTTACAGTACCTAGCATAATGGGACCGCAATCCTGACTGGCCCCCTTGTCACAGCTATAATACAAATTAATGCTGCTGATTATTAACAACAATAGTAACAATAATAACCTCCAATTTTATTTTATGAAATTCAGACTCTTAATATTCAACATGCTCTGCTGTAATATGATCATTACCTTAATCTCAACAGTAAGGAAGGAGCAATTCTCTCTGTCAATTGGGGTCTTTAATTCCAGCACTCCACTGTCAGCCCCAATTGAGAAAGCGCTGTGGTAACCTGGAGGGTCCACTGGAATGAAAACAAGATGCTATTGGCTAGTGCAAATAAATCCTATCTGCAGAACTGATCCAGTCCTGGTGTAATTCCGGTGTCCTCTCAGGTATGCCAAAATGTACCAGACATTATAGATGGGAAGAAGCTTCCATGAGAACTGCCATTGTCCTTTAAAAAAATCTTATGAAGCACACTTGAATTCCAAGGGCCTCCCATTATTTCCATTTTCTTTCCCTCAAGGACTGTGCTTTGTAATGACTCCTTCTGCAGCAAGAAACCTCGACAGGACCCTTTTGGGAGACTGGGCCTCTTTCAAAGCCCACTGAAGAGAATGGGAGGGTTTTCACTTGGTGCAATGGGTTTTGAATCAGGCCCCTTGCTTGGGCTTTCTCCTTCTGGGGACAGAGTGAACCCATAGGAACTGAGAAGCCAAACATGGGCCTCCTGTGTGACAAAGCATTGCACTCCCACAAGGCTACTAGAGCAGCCTGATTAAATCAGACATCAGACAAATTCTCTTGTAGGAAAAGAGCTGCAGGAAGCCATGTGACAGGCAATCACATTGCTGTGAACAAGTCTCAAATGTTGGCACAATAAACATTGGCTTTGCATCCTCCATACATTCACCAGGATCACTTCCACCTTGCCCGATTGCTTGCACTCAGCACTCTATTTCTTTTTTTATTTGTAAGGTGAATTTTATGCATCTGAAAGGTGTCAGATTGAGTGAGCCGAGGACTGGAAACCTCTATTTGTCCATGGAGCAGGTACAGCATTGCACTAGTAGTGTACACAGCCCCCCACTACCCCACCCATCTGCTTCAACCCTCCGCTGGAGGAACCACCTCTGGGACTAAAAGAGACGCCCATTTTTCAAAAGTTAGACTCCAGCGGTAAAGCACCTAGATGAGTTAGGAGAAGGACTAATCAGGAAACAGTTTTCCCATCCTGCGAGAATTTTCAAGATTTCAAAAATGTTTCCCATCCTGCACTGGGACAAAAAGTTGAAATCTCATAAAATTTTATGAGAACAACAAACTGAAAAACATTTTGGTTTGGGTCCAATGAAACATTTTAGTTTGATAATTTTGAAATGTTTCATTTCAATTTTGCCCTTTTTTAAAAAAATTAATAGAAACTACATTAAATTTTGAAACAAAAAGCCATTTCGAACCAAATCCCTGAAACTTTTAACTTCAAAAATGTTGAACCAGGACCTTTCAACAATTTAAAAACTTTTTTCTCAACATTCCTTCAAACTGGGTAATTTGTCATAATCTACCCTTTCCCATGATCAGTTTAGGTTTTAACTAGTCAGCATTTTTGGCAAAAAACATTCAGTGGAAAAATTCCCAACCTGTTCTACTTAGGAACGTAAATCCCACTGATTTTCAATAGGGTTTGGTCTCCTAAGTAGTTAAGTTAGTTTTGAAAACGGGACTTATCTGTCTAAGTCACTTAGGCCTTACAATGCTGAGCAGAGCAATGCCTTGTGGTGCTTTTGAAAATCCCACTAGGTTTCTATCTGCATCTTTAGGTAGGTAGATACCTTTTAAAATCTGGCCCTAAGTTCCATTTTCAACAGGCTCTTAAGTCACATATATGCTTTTGAAAATTGCACCCCACAAATGGCTCAGAAGTATGTTATTTTTGCTTACAAATCAGTATTTTAAATATTGATGTGTATGTGGAGAAAGCTATAACCTGCCTGTTCACTGCACTTCATTATCATCATCTTCACTGGTCTTAGCATAATAGGCAACTGCCTGAATTTATGCATCCATCAGAGAATAAAGACTCTTACCATGTTGGATGCTGTACGATAATTTTTCATTTATACCTATGTCTCCATCTTTAGCAACAATCTTCTCTCGGAGAGTAGGCAGAGTGCCAGTCTGGAAAAGGTGATTTGCAACAGTACATCACTGAAGACTTTTTAAAATATACATGATTGATTTCTAATATTAATTAATAAATTACAATTTTCATCATGGAAACAAGATTCAAATGTGGCCATAAATCATACATAGTCAGCACTGGAACCTTGACAATATTATGACTCTCTTCCAGTTTTCATGGTGGAAAATTATAAACAAAGCACTTTATGAACAGTATTGTGCCCTTTTAAGGAACATTGGACTATATCAGAGTACTCAGTGATGAAGCTCACATTAAGAATACAGACAATAGCAGTATTACTCATTTCCTGGAAGACAATCTATGTTATAGGGAGCCTCAGTTATAGTCCTAATAAAAGCAGCAATGTGTTTTAAAAAAGGAAAACAGTACAATGGTTGTAAAATCATGATCATTTTGGACAATGAAAAGGTGAACTTTCTCAGAGTAAACGATATGTATAAGATTGACACTGGATATAGGTATGGTTTACTGTACATGAATGTGAAAGTAATGCAAATAAACCATTTTACATTTGTAGTATGTAGTAAAAAGCTGCTACCTTGTTTTCTAGGATTGTTGCCTTGTACATTGATTGACTGAAATAGGGATTCATTGTATCATAATCCCGTACATGAATTAGCAATGATGCTGTGCCATTGTTGACTCCAAGTTTTTCCTATATGCCAAAAGGAAAAAGAAAACGAGGAACATTATATCAATGGGACCAGAATCATTCACCTTCCATATGGATAATTCCAGTGGAGGATGTGACAGAATATAGTGATGTGCTTTACCGTATCTGTATCTCTGCTCAAGTAGTTTGATCTTATCTGAGTTTGTCATTTCTAAGAATCCAGATAATTCTCTTGAATAAATATTATTATGTATTATTTTTATAATAGTGGCACCTAGAGGCTCCATTGTGCTAGGCACTGCAAACACACATAGCAAAAAGATGGTTCTTTCCCCAAAGAGCATAAAATTTAAGTAAATACACAAATGTTCCCACACTCCAGTCCATAGGGGCAGAAACAGCCAAGGCAGGGACTACTGCACTGGGGGGTAGTGGGGAAAATAAGGCCCAGCCAGGGCCACCTTTGCCCTGAACCCAGAGAGACTCCGCCCACTTTATGGGAGCACTTGGACCCAGGTGATGTCTTTCCTTCCCACCATGTGGACTTGAAAGAAAGCTGCAAAGAGGAGCCAGCCAAAGACTCCAGCCAGTACGGGCAGAAGCAGCCAAAGCAGGATCCTTTGGACATCGAGAACTTTCTACAGTTTTGACTGGACTTTCTTGATCCTTTGCTGATTGGCTGTTTGCTCCAACTCACCCCCTCCCCGCCTTCACAGTCTGTTCATCTCAGTGTTACTCTTCTTACCCTATTCTCCACTTCCTTGTCCACTCACCCCCTTCCCTTCAATGTCCCCTCTCCTTCCATTTAGCTTGTCCTAAATACCTTCCACCTCCAAACAACTAGCATGCCATTTGCTATCATCTCATTGTTCACGCTGCATGTTCTGCCCTCTTACCCACCCTGTGTCTGTCTTGTCTATTTAGATTGTAAGCTGATTGGTGCAGGGACTATCTCCTACTCTGTGTCCGTACAGCCCCTAGCACAATGGGGTCACAGTCCATGACGGGGGCTCCTAAGTGTTATGGTAATATAAAATAAATAATAATAGACACATTGGCAAGAATGCCAGATGTCAGTGGATGATGCACACTCAGAAAGGATAAAGGAGCTCGTATAGAGTGGTTAAGTGACTATATGAAGGAATTATGGGCAGTAAAAACATACCATAGACATAATAGATGGATGTCAGGTATCCCGCCACAAACACAACACAGAAATAAATGTATGGTATTGTGTGAGTGGACGTTCAGTGGAGAGATCTCTTTCAGAATTTTCTGAGACCTCTGCTCAGGAGCGTGGCCTCAAAGAATGTATAGAAACCTGCAGGAGTTTAGAGGAAGCATGGTCTAATGGTTAAAATACACAACTTGGAGTCAAGAGCTCTGGTGTTATTCCTGGCTTTGCCAGAAACTTGCTGTGTGAAATTGGGCAACTCACTCATATTAATCTTTCTGGGCTGCATTGCAAAGACTTCATCCATACTGGTGAAGACAATTGAACTACTCGTATGAATAACTCCTCACCAGTGTAAGGGGTTCAGTGATCTGCCCTCTGTACCCGAGCTTCCCTCTCTGGAAAATACTGACATTAACGTTTATCTCACCGGGATGCTGTAAGACTCAATACAGTTATGTCTGTAAAGGGCTGTGAGCTCTTCAAATGGAAGTGCTGGAGTCAGGCAAAATATTGGCATTGTATCTCTTCCTATCAGATACGTATTTCTCAGATCTAGATCAAACTGAGATCTAGAAAATCTAGTGGGAATTAGCAAACCTGTGAAGGTGAGACACAGTTACGTACTGGAGAAAGTGGTTCATCCTGCACATGGGATGTATTCTTAATGTGGCGTACCTTTGCTTGTACCGTTAGATTGAAACTGTTGATCTTCTTGTATTCCAAACCTTTTTTCAGCGTGATGTTCCCATCCCCTTCCTTTATGTGAAAGTAATCAGAGTTTGGACCCTATTAAATGAATTAGTCATATGGTTCACATGGATTTGTACAACTGTTAGAAAAAAATGCATGCTTTTTTCTTTCACCACTTTCCTTACTGGACATCGTCTCATCATCAGGGAATGAGCAAACCCCACCCCATCATACTGTAAGATACTAGTTTCCCCCTAACAGATTCCATCTTTCCTGTTGGCACACCCTTGTATTGCACAGCTGACAGGAGGCAAAACAGAACAGGTGAATAAGTGGAACAATGTGCCCTTCTGACCCACTATTTATGGAACTGGCAGAGCCACTCAAAATTCCTTGACCCACAGAAACAGAGCACTTCCCCCATCTTGTAGAACAGTATCCATCTCTCTGTTCAGTCCCATGTGATGGGAACATTTAGGGCCTGATCTGAATTCACTGAAGTGGAAAATCTGCTATTGGCTATAGTAGGAGCAGGATCCTAAACCATAGCCCCATTGCAGCAGTGCTTCAGAGGCAGCCAGCACGAAGTATTATGGGATGCATTTTGGAATTAGGTGTACCAGCTGCTGCTACTGCTGCATACAGCTGAACAGAAACAAGGGGCCTTTGTGCAGGGCAGACCTAGGTGGAAAGAATCTCCACATCTGGAGAATAGAGCTTATGGACTGACCTACTGGTGAGTGACAGCCATGGTCTCGGAGCTATTCTGTTCCCTTCTTTACTGAGCTCTGTCAGTGTCTGCTGTAGAAGGCAGTCACCTACTTAGCTTACATCACATCTGCAAGGCAAGATCACTAGTCTCCCTTCATGTCTCTGTAACCAACATGCCATAGTTTCATGATCTCAAACTAATTTATGACAAAAAGTAATGTGTAACATGATGGAAAATAAGAAAAGGAGTACTTGTGGCACCTTAGAGACTAACCAATTTATTTGAGCATAAGCTTTCGCTGTAGCTCACGAAAGCTTATGCTCAAATAAATTGGTTAGTCTCTAAGGTGCCACAAGTACTCCTTTTCTTTTTGTGAATACAAACTAACACGGCTGCTACTCTGAAACATGATGGAAATAGGAGAAGATATCATGCTTTACAATACTGTTATTAGATCAACATTGGCATTAAAAATGTCACATCTGCATAACTGATTAGTAACTCTCTCTCTTGGAAAATTACAATGCACAAGGCATCACATAATGTTTCCTCATCTGCATCACCAAAGAAAAACAGACAAGACAAAACTCAGAGCTTCTTTGGAATTCCCATGATGGGGAGTCAGCTGTGAAGTGGCTCCTTCTTAGCCTTTTCTACTTGTAAGTATTGAAATCAATTAAATTAATCAGTTCAGACAGCAAAGGCCAGATCCACAGCTGGTATAATTTGATGTAGCCCCACTGACTTCAATTTACACCATCTAAGGATGTGGCCTTATATGTCAAAGGTCTAAAATGCACTGCCAATTAATAGAAATGTACTGAAAACCCTTAAATATTATATAGTAAAAGAGCAGATTATTTCAATCACAGTCATTGAATCTCTAAAGCTTTACTTCTTAGAAGCTGTGTACATTACTGTGACTAAGAGAAATGTTCTCTTTGCAATCACATTAATTTCCACCGCATTAACGGGTGTAGTATTTAAAGCACTACGTAACACACATGTTTTAACTTGTCAGGGGTTCTCCTTGTAAGTTTATTTCGCTGCTTAAATAAAGGAAGTTGTTTGCATAATTTGGTAATCAGAATAATAATTTTGTGATACATTAGTTTCACTCTATGAGGTTCCCAATTTGGCAGTAAAAGATTGACAAAAAAGTGTGAAAGAACAACTAACTATGAGGGGAGGCAATGAATCTAGTGGTTAAAGCAGAACTTAACCAAGTTGACTTAACCTCTCTTTGCCTCAATTTCCTCGTTTGTAAAAAGGTCATGATAATTAGAATTTGATGAATACCTCAAAGCATTTGCAGAGTATTTGCTTGAATAAAAAAATTCCCCAAGTTTCTTCAGCTGTGCTTGTGCCCCCTTTGCAGCAGTTTCTATAAATCTTATAGAAAATGGGTTTAGTGGTGGAAATGCTTTCAGAAAAACTGAATATTACAGAATATCCGTGGACAGTAGATCTTGAACTGCCAGTATTCACACTGGAAAACTGAGTCTAAGAGTTACACTCATCCAAGCAAGGAACAAAAACAATACAATGTGTCCTATGTATCCGATCAAAACAAACCAACATAACTTGAATTTTTAATATTGAGCAATTGCAAAGCACGGCTCACAGATCATCTCCATACAAAGGGCCAGATCCTCAGCTGGTGTAAATGTCATAGCTCCATTGACTTGGACTGAGCTACAATGATTTACACAAGTTAAGGACCCTGACCCAAAGAACTTTTCATAACAATGATTCCCCAAACAATTTTGGATAACAAAAAGATAAAAGAAAATCATAAGCTGCTCATGGACAACGGATTAAGAAAAATAGAGGCTACATTTCTCTGACAAATTATTCACTATGAATTATTTCGTTCCATTGGGCAGGTGGAGGACCATGTAAAAGCGGCTGACTGAAAGAATCCCTGTGTTGAACAGTACCCAGAGAGGGCAAACCTCTGGGTGGCGATAGCAAAGATGGCTTTAAGATCCTAGGCCAGCTGTGCACCAGGCTGGTCCCCTGGCATAGGTTAGAACAGCTTTCAGCCTGCTGTAACTTGTGCCTGCTGAACTGGCTGATCAGCGGGGCATAGGAAACCCCTGGTCAGACCCCACATCTTCCTACACTGACCACAGGGTGGGGGTTGGCGTAGGAGCTGTTTTGCTAGCTTTTTTGTCCCTGGATGATCCCCTTACACTGTGGTAATCCTTCTGATGCTGGCTTTTGGCACCTTTTCAGTGGTAATACTGTGCAGCATGGTGACAGGACAGTCCAGGACCTGGTCTGTATTTGAATTATTAAAGATAGCTTGATGTTCAGAATCTATGAGAAATGAAAGGCACTTACCAAAAGACTGTAACTAATGATGCTGAAATCAGGTGTCACATCTTTATCCTGAGCTTCCACTTTTATTACTGTCAGATTTACTTCAGTTGCCTAGATGAAACAAAGAACATCAGAAGTCTAAGTCTCAAATTCTTCCCTCTTCCTTCCTTACTCCCAGAAGGAAATAATCTTCAGCACCCCCTTTGCAGGTACAAATCACTCTTCCCAACATGTGCTAACTCAGCTCCACTTATCAGCGTGTCGAGGGCTCTACCCATTCCCCATCCCATCCACCTGCTCAGGCAGGGAATACTGTGCATGCAGCCCCTGCTCACCTCTCCAGGCCCCAGCCAAGATTAGGGGAAGCTACACAAGAATTTGTGGGGTGCTTTCTCCATCTAACTTCTCTGAGTGGGTGCATTAGGGCCAGATATGATCTGGCCCCAAAATAGTAATTAAAAAAATCAAGATTTCTTTAACACTTGCTATATGTCACCATAAACATCATTTCCTACCTCTGATATTGAAACGCTGTAGTGGGTTTGCAGAAATACTGGAGAATTGTCATTTATATCATTTAAGAATAATTTACGTGCATTTTTCAGTTTTTCATCCTTAATAATGGAAACAAAAGATATTTAGCAAGAGCAGCTGGGAATGGCCAACAATTGTCGTACGTGTCATCATATCAAACAGTAGCTTCAAAGGGACACAAAAGATGTTCTTTCAGTTTCAAACGTTTATTTAACACATGGCACTCCCAATGTAACTCAGCAGTGAAAAAGACTAGCATTGCTTATTAAGCTGGTGAAAGGTTTGTGAAAGTTGCTTTATTTTTAAAACTTGTATTCGGTTTCACAAAGACAATATTTTTATTCAACTTGGTAGCTTTAAAACAAATATATTTTCTGTAATATGCTCTAACAATTCTCAAGAAAATATCTGCCAAAGGGTAGCGCTTTTGGGAAAATAACGATCGCTTAATTATGTTACACTTAGAAGGGGAAATAATTCTGTAGATATATAATGCCTTTTACTTACTATCCCAGTCCTTTGGCAAAAAATGTCATAAAAAAGGTAGCTGTTCTGGAAAAAAAAAGAAAGAAACATTTACTAAATCATTTGTTCTCGATCATTCTTATTATCCATGAAGTTATAATACAATTGTCAATATGTGTTTCTGTCAATAAATAAATGGCAATATGATCCAAAAATATTGTTGGCATCTGGCTCCACAGTCATGGCATACATACATGGTGGTGGGATTTTTACAGTACAATATCTTAGCTAATTTTCCTATTTGAATAAATTATGTTAAAAATCTTTTTTCTTGTACTGCAGAGAACCTATTACAATGGATTTATTGTCATTTTTAATTGGATGCCATTCAACAACCTTTAATATGCACCCACACCATTCTCAATATTAGTGCCTCCGATTAGTGGCATAAAATTGACATGTAAATATTTGTACTTGTTTGAAAAAAAAATCTGAATGTGAAATAAGATTAAAGTTTGTTGGTAAAAATCAATTATTACATGAACTGGAAGCCTTGTTTTTAAAACATATACTCGTTAAAGTGCCATTTTATTCTGAAAAGTACAAATGGGACTCTTCTGCTCTCTCTCTAGATTCAGAGGCATATCTGCTAACTTCAGTGACAAAACCACATTATTATTGCTTTATGTATTCCTATTCACCCTGCAGAGCTAGCCTGGGAGAAAGATGTGGGTTCTAGCCCTTCTATACATCACCAACAGAAGCCAATTAAACTATTCAAATGTGAGAAGTTAAGAATGTGTATAAATGTTTGTAGGATCAGAGCCTCCATTCTAATTAGTTATATCTTTTTCATCCCTCTTTGAAGGCGTGTTGTATAAATTTTAATAGAATAAATGGGACCAGAGAGTTAAAGGTGTTATTGTGACCTTGTTACTGTACAACACTAATAGCTGTAAATTTGGGGTAAATCTGAAGGCTCAATTATTACAACAGGCAGTGCGGTTGCACAGGTTTCACTGAGGCTACAATCTGAAGATGTGGGAAGACTGGTCCTAATTTAGCCTACAGGACTTTTATTACTGTTGATGATGCATAAGAAGGAAAAACTCCAGCTGAGTTTGCTGGGCTGGCCATTACAGAAAACTTCTTATTGCTTGTAAACCAAGGCATTTAATCAAGAAATCTTTGAGAGACGGACCAGGATGCCCAGGATGCTTTTTACTGAGTCACTTTTTGGTGTACAGCCCCGCTCAGAGGGTAGATGAGCACTTTAAATGTGTATAGCCTTTTACCCTTTGAACTGTCAAAAAAATTACACCTAAGCCTTAAATGTGATCAACAGGTTACCTCAAGGGTGTCAGCGTCCAGTGGCTTAGTAGTCCTCACGGTTGCATTATTAGATCCAGGAGTGAATAACAGCTCCACATATTGTAAGTGTTCTGGGAATATGTTTCCTCCTAATGTCAAAATCACATTTGGTGGAATATTTTTAATCCATTCAATGTCCCCTATAAGGAAAATATAGTAAAATTGTTTGCTTTATTATAAATAAATGCATTGGTTCATTTCAATCCTTACATTTTGACATAATACATCAACTATGGATTTTTGATAATATTACTTGCTGAAAAAGTGTGATATATTTTTAAGGCAGAATTTATACAAATTCCATAACTTGTAATTAAATCATTAATGAATGAGATATAAATCGATAACTTCCTAATATACAGACCTGTATTTTGAATAGTTTTATAGCTTTTCAGTCATTCAAAACCACTTTTGTTCTATTATATACTAGTAGTCTATGGATATTGTGCCCAGAGCTAAGAAAACAATGTAATTTCCCCCTAGATTTACTGGAGATGCTGAGTTTAGTTAGATGTTTAGGCCCTCATCCTGCAACATCTACTGTGGGAGCAGATTCCTGCATGCTCGGGGAGCATCACCAACATCACTGGAACTCCGTGTGGGCCCACATGGAACAAGTTGCACGAAGAGGGAGTTGGGTTTGAAATCCTCTCCTCCACCAATGTTTGGGGGCATTTCAGCTCTAATGGTTCAGCCTATTACGCAGATGGGGCCCGATACAGATCTAGATTCAGGTTCAAGCTCTGAATCCCCACTCCATTGTTTTGGGTTGTTGAAGTTGGGGTTTTGGCGCTGGATAGCACCTCCATATCACAAATCTTTCCTCCACCCTATAACATACAGAAAAGTAAAACCCTGAAATCGGTGTGTATGCTCACCTAGACTCCCCCCACCCCAGCCACTTATTTACTGAGGAAGCTTTAAGAGATTTACAAATCATTGTCACATAAATATCAAACAAAATGATATTTTTTTGCTTCAAGAACCATTCTGTGGTAATATTATCATCCAGTCTTTCTATATATCAGTGTATTACCATGTTACAGAGTGACATTTTGCACCATCCAAGACATGCTGTTTCTGGGGATTTTATTAAACTGAATGTAACTACACAGGCATAGCTTGACTTCTATACTGGGGGAGGTTGGCTCCAGTCAGGCCAACGGGGCCACAGGGTGGGAAGAAGAGGAATTCCGTGCCTGCCCACAGGGGAGCTATTTCAGATTCGGCAGGGGGGGACAGACCCTGCAACTTTAACTGTGATTCCAGGGGCTACTTAGGCACCTGAACACTCTGACATTTTTGCAGAAAATAATTTAGAAATATCTGACAGGAGCATTGCATCTAATTCCTATATCAAGAAAGAAAATTAAATAAATTGTAGACCCACCCAGCTCTTCTAATACTAACATGTTCTGACAACTTGTGGCAACTCACTTAAGGGACACTGGTTAGGTTTAAAATTGTAATGTATAGTCTTTCTCAGGTACTCTTACTGAAGTCAGAAGGGACCATCATGATCATCTAGTCTGACCTCCTTGCACATTGCAGGCCACAGAACCTCACCCACCCACTCCTGTAATAGACCCCTAATCTCTGGCTGTCCTACTGAAGTCCTCAAATCATGGTTTAAAGAGAATTCACCATTTACACTAGTTTAAATCTGTAAGTGACCCCATACCCCATGCTGTAGAAGAAGGCAAAAAAAAAAAAACACAAACACCCCCCCCCCCCACCCAACAGCAACAACAAAAACTCACAGTCTCTGCCAATCTGACCCAGGGGAAAATTCCTTCTCGACCCCTAATATGATGATCAGTTAGACCCTGAGCATGTGAGCAAGGCCCACCAGGCAGATACCTGGGAAAGAATTCTCTGTAGTAACTCAGAGCCCTCCCCATCTAGTGTCCTGTCTCCAGCCATTGGGGATTTTTGCTACAAGCATTCACCGATGGGCCACATGCCACTGTAGGCAGTCCTGTCATACCATGCCCTCCATAAACTTATAAAGCTCAGTCTTGAAGTCAGTTAGGTATTTTGCCCCACATTGCTCTCTTGTGAGGTTGCTCCAGAACTTCACTCCTCTGATGGTTAGAAACAGGACTGGCTCTAGGCACCTGCAAGGCAAACACATGCTTAGGGCGGCGCATTTCCCGGGGCGGCATTCCAGCCATCCTTTTTTTCCGGAAAAATCCACCAATGTACAGAAAAAAAAAAAAATACATGAAGATCAAAAAAATCTCCAGTAGTGCCATAGGAGTGTGATGTGAAAAATATTGTGTCACGGTCATTCAGTGTGACTGTCTGTAAATGTGTAAACGTTAACGGTTATTGATTAATTAAATCAGGAATCGTGATTACTTGTGTGTACTGTGCAGCCCTATCGGCGCCATTCACGCCAATTTCCGTGTCGCATCAGTGCCAGTGGTTATAGGGCTAAAATGCCGGGACAAAAATTTAAACAACTTTCTGGTGCTGCCTACCGGCAAAAAGAATTCGAAAAACTATCTCGTACTTCAAATAAGTATTTTTAAAAAGTTGACAATCAAGGAGAAAGCTCTAAACAATGCATTGAAAGTGATTATTTATCAACTGATGAAGACCAATCGAACCAAAGATTATCTTTATCAACTGATAAAGATGAACAACAATTCGACCAAAGATTATCTTCGCTAACTGATAAAGACGAACAATCACAATCCATCCAAAGATTTACTTCTTCAGCTGAAGAGTCCAGAAACGAAGAACTGTTATCCAAATCTAAAACTGAAGAACAATTATTGGAAAGTGGATAGACTGACACAGGATCGGATCCAAGTACATGGCCGACAATAATTACTGATGCAATGCTAATGATTATTGTGAAAAAAGGTCCTTCAAAACTAGATCCTACATTTGAATATTCATTTAATAAGTCAAATAGTTGATTTATGCCATCCAGTATGAAGAAAAAAATGAAAAATGGGGAACAAATTAATAGATCATGATTAGTGTATTCACAGACCAAAGATGTAGTTTTTTGTTTTTGGATGTAGCTGTAACTTCCATTGAAGAAAGATTTTATCAGTTGCATGGTCACTGTGAAACTTTTGAATTTTTATATAATATTGGAAATATTAAAAATCAGTTTTTCAAAGAAGACCTCATGAAGCACTGCCAAGACCTACGTTTAGGGCTCAGTACTGATAACACTCCTGACACTGATGGAGTAGAATTGTATGATGAATTAATAGCTTTATCTGAGCTAATAAGTCCTAAAACTTCTCCTCTAAAAGTATTAGAATTTATAACAAGAAATGACTTTTCACTCCAAACACTGCTATAGCATTACACATTCTTTTAACTATTAGTATCAGTGGCTTCTGGTGAGTGCAGTTTCTCAAAACTGAAATTACTAAAAAATTATTTGAGGTCCACCATGTGTCAAAATTTTTTGTCAGGACTCGCATTAATTTCAATTGAAAGTACCATTGCAAAAAATTTAGATTTCACTGAATTATTAAAAGACTACGCAAGTATAAAAACCAGAAAAATTCAGTTCATATAAATTCTTTTAATTTATGAGAAACTGGGCACACCGAAAGACATTAACGTTTTTCATTATAGTGTATAGTTGAACCTAAATTGTTTGTAATTGTGATTTTGTTAAAATTAAATGAGTACACTAGTAAGAAATTGTTTTATTTCACTAACTACAAATTCTCCGTTTTCATTTTTAAAAAATTTTTAAACAGTCGAACAAACAAGATAAACATTGCAAAGTGCAAACATGGTGTAAAAGCCAAAAAAAAAGGGGTGGCGGGGGCGGCCAAAAATTTTTTTGCTTGAGGTGGCAAAAAACCTAGAGCTGGCCCTGGTTAGAAACCTTCCACCAATTTCAATCCTAAACCTGTTGATTGTCAGTTTATTTCCATTTGTTCATGTGTCCACATTGGCACTTAACTTAAATAACTTCTCTCTCTCCCTGGTATTCATCGCTCTGATGTATTTATACATAGCAATCATATCGCCCCTCAGCCTTCTATTGGTTAGGCTAAACAAGCCAAGCTCTTTGAGTCTCTTCTTGTAAGGTAGGTTTTCCATTCCTCAGATCATCCTAGTAGCCTTTATTTGCACCTGTTCCAGTTTGAATTAATCTTTCTGAAACATGGGAGATCAGAATTGCACACAATACTCCTGATGAGGTCTCACCAGTGCCTTGTATAATGGCAATAACACTTCCCTATCTCTGATGGAAATACCTTGCCTGATGCATCCTAGGATCACATTAACCTTTTTCACAGATGCATCACGTTGACGGCTCATAGTCATCCTGTGATCAACCAGTACCCCCAGCTCTTTCTCTTCCACTGTCACTTCCAGGTGATAAGTCCCCAGCTTATAGCAAATATGCTTCTTGTTAGTCCCTAAATGCATGATCTTGCACTTTGCACTATTAAATATCACCCCATTTCCAGTTTATAAGATCATCCAGATCTTCTTGTATGATAGTCTGGGTCCTCCTTGGTATTGGCAATGCCTCCCAACTTTGTGTCATCTGCAAATTTTATTAGCACGCTCCCATTTTTTGTGCCAAGGTCACTAATAAAAATGTTAAATAAGATTGGTCCCAAGACTGATCCCTGAGGAACTCCACTAGTAACCTCCCTCCAGCTGGACAGTTCACCTTTCAGTATGACCCGCTGTAGTCTTCCCTTTAACCAGTTCCACATCCACCTTTCAGTTCTCATATTAATCCTCACTTTCTCCAATTTAGCTAATAATTTCTCATGTGGAACTATATCAAATGACTTACTGACATCCAGGTAGATTAGATCTACTGCATTTTTTTGTCTAAAAAAAGCAGTTATTGTCTCAAAGAAAGATATTAGTAACTTTGTTACTTGAATACAACAATTGAAACAATTGTAGAAAAATCTACAATTACTTTCTATCATTTAGGGCAGCAGTCTCAACCCACGGCCTACATGTGGCCAATTAGCACACAGCTGCAGCCCAGCTGTGTGCTAAAAAAAAAATTCAAAATTTGCTGCTCTGGTCTGGCAGGGGGCGGTAAGACAGCGTCTTGCAGCCTGCACCAGTACTCCTGCCAGCTGGGGGCTGGTGAATGCTGCAGGGGGCAGGGGACGGGAGAGTGGGTCTGTGGGTACGTTGGTAGGGCGGGCTCTGGGCAGTGAGGAAGGGGAGTGTGCTGGAACTAGGGGTGTGCTGGGATGCTGCAGCACCCAGGTTTTAGGTGAGGCTCCGCTCCTGAGCCCCCTTCTTGGGTCCTGGCTGTCAGCCCACGCCGGGTGCTCTGCTACTGGCCCGGTGCCGGGGGTCCCCGCTGCCCATCTGTGCACTGAGGCACTTAGGTCCCAGCTGCTGGGCCACGCGCGGCGACGCTAGGGGAAAGGGTCCAGCTGCTGTCCGGCTGCTGCCGGGCCCCGTGAGGTCTGGGTCTGGCTGCCAGCTGCTGCCCTGCCCGTGCCCAGGTCTTCTTTCCTGGTCCAGCTCTGGGCATAGGGGATGGTGGCCAGTTTTAGTAGGGGGCGCTGTGGTTCTCAACCTGCGGCCCACAATGATAAACTGGTTGAGAACCACTGATTTAGGCTACTTACTTTTTTGCAGTTCACCAAACTTGGAACAGCTCATTTAACTTTAGGAAACATCCTAACAGCCCTTTCTTATCTTAATCACCTGTTAATCACTCTGTTTATAAACAAAATTCTGACAGAACTGATTACATTGCACTCTCAGGCTGCCTGCTTGAGGCTTGCAGTTTGGGAGGGGGCAATGCCCTCCCTCCCCCCCTCCCACTCCCAAACTTCGCCTATGTGTAACTACTGACTCTACTCCTATTTACCAACTTAGGCCTGTCTATCAAGCCATTAAAGGTAGACAGAGGTGCTAGGTTTTCGCAAGTAAATGTACTTTGAGTACTGAATAAACGGCAACCAAACATCTAAGTATTTGTCCTCTATCTGTATGCTGGGCATAAAATTGATGCATTTTTCCATAACAATCATTTGGAATCATTCCTCTAGTTCTGGACTATTTTTCTTTTCCCATTGAGAAGCTATCACTGGTTTAGCAATTGCCAGCGGATGAGAAATTAATTCTTCATTTCTTTGAATGTGCCCATTTCCACTAGACTTACACGGCTGCTACTCTGAAACCTGTCATTTCCACTAGGAAGCCCCAGGAGGATTACCAATGGTGTCTGCAATATTTGGTTATGAATCCCATCCCAATACTCCGACACATTCTTACTTGTTCCCCACACCCAACAAACAACTCCACTCAGCCTCAATACCCTGTTCGTTTGGTTCTCTCACAACTTTTTCCCATGCTGCCCTCTTCTCATGGAACACTCCAGCCTCCAAGAAACTTGCTAAGTAGATCTCCTGCTTATTCATTCTGTGCTTTTATCACATAATCAATCAATCAATAATAATAAGTCAATCAAGGTTTTCCTCCATTTTGCTGGGCAGTAGCCTTATTGAGTAACCATGTCACCTTATTGATATGGCCCCTGCCCTTCCTCCCGCTATCTCATCCCCCTCCTATCACTACAAAATTAGACCTCAGGCCTACAAGTTGATTTATACAAGCAGATCTTAGTGCCTACATGGAATCCCACTGACTCCAACCTGCCTGTGCAGATCAGCTAGCAGGGTTGGTGCCAGTCTAAGTTTCTCAGACTGGGAAATCTGATCCTTTATACGCCATGGGATGTGCCTGGCATGCTCTTGGGTACTAATATGAGAATAATAATTTACTCATTTTGTTTTGTATGGTTAGGACCCTACCAAATTCACAGCCATGAAAAACGCATCACGGACCGTGAAATCTGGGTTCCCCCCCGTGAAATTTGGTCTTTTGTGTGCTTTTACCCTATACCATACAGATTTCACGGAGGAGACCAGCGTTTCTCAAATTGGGGGTCCCAACCCAAAAGGAAGTTGCGGGGGAGTCACAGGGTTATTTTAGGGGGGGTTGCAGTATTGCCACCCTTACTTCTGCGCTGCCTTCAGATCTGGATGGCTGGAGAGCAGTGGCTATTAACCAGACACCAAGTTCTGAATGCAGTGTCCCGCCAACAGCAGAGCAGAAGTAGAGGTGATAATACCATACCATACCACCCTTACTCCTGCACTGCTGCTGGCGGTGGCTCTGCCTTCAGAGCTGGGCTCCCAGCCAGCAGCTGCTGCTCTCCGCCTGCCCAGCTCTAATGGCAGCGCCGCAGCCAGCAGCAGTGCAGAAGTAAGGGTAGCAGTACCACACCCCTCCTACAATAACCTTGTGACACCCCCCCCCAGCTCCTTTATGGGTCAGGACCCCTAAAATTACAACACTGTGAAATTTAAGATTTAAATAGCCGAAATAATGAAATTTACTATTTTAAAATCCTATGACTGTGAAATTGACCAAAATGGACAGTGAATTTGGTAGGGCCCTATCTATGGCCCAATGTGTGGATTCTATTTGCATAGAAGCACAAAGTCCAGACAATAGCTAATTAAAAAATACTTCCTAAAGGTCACTGAGAACAAGGGTACACTTGTTTTACTAGTGATTGGACTCAGATAACAAACATCTTAACTGCTCTCTCTTAAATATCAGGTGCTGTAGGTTGGGTCACCAACAGGTATTTCAGTCTCAACCCACCTCCATACCATCTACCCTAATCATCGGGGATCCTAGTTTTCCATGGTACAAAACCCAAAATTCTTCAGTAAAAAAACATTAAAATCCGTGTTTTTCTGCAATTAAAATGAAACGCTGAATTTTAGTTTCCCTAGGCAAAATATATAGGTATCAGTTGAACACAATATTTTATTGATATATTTACAATTTTTAAGCAAGTTCGATGGCCTACCAGTGCCATCAATCATTATAATAAAATAAAATTAATCGAATGATCCAGTCATAGTGCATTGTTTCTTTACTGTTGTCAATGGCCTTGCTGTTTCAGCCTCTTGTTTTCATTTCTTTTCAGTTTATGTTTAATGCTTTCCATATGTCCTATAATTGTCTACCTTCAAACATAATCTACAGCCTTGCTGCGGACAGTATAGAACAGCAAATTACCATCAATGTGAAATTTGTCCTTGCCAAACTCAGGGACACAAGCTTTAGGAGTGGTTTTTAAAGTTTTTAGCATCTTTTCGTAACTTTAATTTCTCCTGTCTGGAGGCTGAAGTGATATTTGAGATGCATTAAAACATGAGCTCCTATATGCCATTGAGTAACTTCTATATGCCAGAAGCAGTTTATTGGAGTATGTTTAGCTATGTAAATTTAAAGCGTATTCAAAAATCAACCACAAGAGGGGGAGGTTACATTGCATTGAATAAGTGACTGGTACTTCCAGTAAAATTTAGTTAATAGTTAATATATGTTGTTGTTGTTGTTTTTCACAAAATGTAAAAACTAAAGAAACTCTGTAAAAATGGAAAATTCGTATTTTTCCATGGCAAACGGATTTCTAGAATCTCTGCTGATCATCCATAGTTTGACACACTCAGTTAATTACATTCAAACTGTCAACCAAGCTATTGCACTCAGGCCAGAGGAATGAGAGCCACAATATCTCTCATGAAAAGTGTTTGGCTATAAATTGGAGCTGATGCATATTGCTCATTTAGTAATACAGGTGTTTTACAGAGACCCACCTTTGCTAACTGTTCCTGCTAACAGGGCATGCAGTGTATATGAGCCTGCATAAGCACGTGTGCGCACTGTAGCCCAGTGGGCTAGTTTGCCTTTGTTATGGTCACTGCTTTGCATTATATTCAGCAGTAATGCAAGAAACCTACAGGCCTATATCCTGTAAGACATTAGCTTCAGCAAGTTAGCATAAGGCCTGAGGCCTATGAACTTTGAACAGATAAACTTTGCACAGATAAATGGCCCAATGGAAAACCCCAAGTATTTGGGGAGCTGAAAATAAAGTTTAAGGGGAAGTTCTGACCACAGGTACATAATTCAACCACAGAAGTGTGCTGGCAATGAACTGAAGTACATAACAGGTACATGAGATACATCTAAGGCTAGCCTGCTTGCTTGCCTATATATCTTTTCTTATAAGTTTCTTATTTTCTTATAGATTTCATTATTTGTTTTATTATAATAGGTTTATACATTTATATTATATTTTGGCTGTAACACAAGGGACCTGCAGGCCACATCCTGTATGTTGAATTAAGGCAAAGTTAGCATACATATGTTTGGGACCTTTCACCTAGATAGATAGTGATGAGCTAACGCATAAGGTCCATGTATGGCTGTGACCTTTAACATAGAGGATGCGTTAAAGCAGGTTGGCATAGGGGCTTTCCTACATTCATACCCTTTTAAACTTAACAGGTACACCAAAACTTGGAACTTGAAAAGAACCAAAATAACCAGTGACAACAGAAATAACAAATGTGATACCTGACCACAAAAGGGCCATGGTAATGAATGGACATATGTGATGATAAGTTGAGATCACTGATATCCTAACCTATAGGAAAAAGACACTCCAACATTAGTAAGGTGAGGAAATACAAATAAGGAAAAGGGGAAAAATCCCATATTGCATATGCATCAAACATAGTGGCCTCAGCGTAACGTATTATAAAAGTGGCATCCCAGCCTAGGGGCGCCAGGAGAAAGAGATGTAGTCCTTGGGAGGTACCAGAATGATGGCCACTGGTGATGATGGAGAAGGTGATGGTGATGAGGAAGATGATGGCTCACATTTCAGGTTGTTCTACAGGAGATGATGTGGGTACATGGATGTGCAGATGTACATTCTGTAGTATCTCTATCTATCTTACTCAGTTGGGGTGTTTGTGACTGTGTTAAATGTATTAATAAACTATATTTGTAAATATAAATATAAAAGAGTTCCTATTGTGTGTGTGTTGCAACTGTACACATCAGAGTTCCCAATTATATAATAATTTGAATAATACTGGGCCTGATCCTGAAATTATATCAAGACAGGACAGGATACAAAAAACCTCCTCTCCTTTCTATCACCATGCAGGAGTCAGACACAGTAGTGCCCTTTTGCCCTCAGCTACCGCACTAGACTCTCCAAAGGGGGCATTGATGGAGAGAGGCAGAAAACAGGTCATACCTCTCTCCATCCACATTCCCTTCCTAGGTATAGTGGGGAGAAGGTGCTGTGCACTCTCCGGGGGCTGCTGTGCCCACACCTCCTTGCACTGGGAGGCACCGTGCTTGCCTGAAGTCACTGTGCTACCTCGGTGTGGAGCTTTGCCTTCAAGGCACATTATGTGTTCCGAAACGAATCCCATATATTAATGCATGGATGGACGTCAAGGTTAAGAAATAAAACATTCCAATATTAAGACTTCTACAGCAAGGTGAACTGCCATGTGGCACATTCTGTCATGGTACACGTGAAATAACCCTTAGTACAATACTTGGAGGGTTACCCTAACAAGGAAAACAAGTACAGAAATACAAGATATGTGCAATGCATAGATGAGTTTTTTAAATGAAGACTTAGCAAGCTGCAAACAGCCACCTTTTTTCAGCAGGCTGATTTTTCTCCTGTCTGGGTTTGCTTGGTAGGGCTCCACAATACACTTGCCTTTTGGCTGAGTATCAGAAGGACACTCGTAGTTAAATGGATAGCATCCTTAGCTTGCTGCCACTTGTTGCCAATAGTGAAGCAGTAGATAGGGTACTGGACTGGGCCTCAGGAGACCAAGGTTCTATTCCTGGCCCTAGCACTGACCGTCTGTGTCACCTTTGGCAAACCACTCCACCTCTTTGTGCCTTTATTTCCTCTCCCATCCTTCATCTATGTTGTCTAGTTAGATTGTAAGCTCTTTGGCACAGGGAACATCTTCTCATGTGCATTTGTACAGTACCAAGCACAATGGACCCTAATCTCAGTTGGGCCTTGACACTCAACTATAATATAAATACTGTAATGATAATACAGATTCTTTGTAAAACATCCTTACAGAAATTCCATGAAATATTAAAATAGTGCAGAACTCATAAGATAAATCTAGGATGAACTTACCTGTATATTCGTCAGGCAGTGGTGACAGCTGTAGTTCTTTGGGTGTATTGTCACAACTTATGCTTGTGATTTCTAAGTAGAAAAGGGAAACATATAAAACTACTGCAAAGGTAACATTTCCAGTGATTGTACAAGGTAAAAATAATTATTTAATATCAGTTGGTGGTAAACTATTTATTCTGATGGATCTACAAAGCAGGGGACTATGGATTCCATCAGCCTCCTCCCCATTGTACTTCCCTTTCCTCCTGGCTAAGCGGGGACTATGTTTCCCATCAGCCCCTTCCCTGATGCTGTTCTACTTGCAGTGGCCAGGTAAGGGGAAAGATCCTGAACCAGGAGATGGCCAGCCTCTGTTTGGGAGCAGGAACTGCACGGCAGTAGGGGGCTGGAGGGAAGCCCCAGGAACCGTGAACAAAGCTGCTTGTGGAACAGACCGTGAGTGCCGGACATTATAGTGGGGGTGCAGGTCTAGTGGGGCTTATGGGAGAGCTGCAGCAGCTGGGCAGGGAACCAGGGCAGACGGGCCCCCATGAGACACTGTGGATATGTCTACACTGTGATTAAAACACCCGCAGCACTCAGTCTCAGAGCCCAGCTCAGTTGACTTGGGCTCATGGGGCTCGGGCTATGGAGCCAAAAATAGCAGTGTGGATGTTCAAGCTCAGACAAGAGCCCAGGCTCTGAGATCCTCTCCCCTTGCATGGCCTCCTAGCCCAGGTTCCAGCTTGAACGTTGCACTGCAATTTTATAGAACCCACAGCCTGAACCCCGTGAGCCCGAGCCAACTGACCTGGGCCAGCCGCAGCCATGCCATGCGTCTTTTATTGCAGTGTAGACATCCCCTAACTGAGCATGGCTTGGAAACCCATAAATGCTTGTTTGCTTGAATAGAGACTGGACTGGAGAAGGCACGGCAAGTGCTAGGCCTGAAGAGCCCTGACTCTCAAGTGGACTGCCCCAGGGACCTCAACAGGAATCTGTTACAGTGTGAACTGTAAACTGGTTAAGCCTCTGTACCTAGGGTAATTGCAACCTTTCCCCATTCCTTCCAGTCCTAGCAAAAACCTTTCTCTTAGCCATGTGACTAAGTGGTCATTGGGGCCCACCAGGGCTTGCACCTGCAAGGCCTAGCTGCTGAATCACCTAGAGTGCTTGCCTCTGAGACATGGCACAGCGAGCACACAACTGGCATCCTAGAGGTTTGGAATACAGAGTAACCCCAGTTACATTATATATTGTTTACAAAAAATTCCACATTGTGTCCATCACTGTGGGTATCTTGGCATAAATTAGATGGCTTAAAACAATACAATAAAATTCCTTTGAAATCAGGGGAAGACTCTGCACCAACCTAATTGCTTTGCACCAACCCAAGCATGCTCCAAAAATATCTATAATCAAAAATTGCCAACTTCAACAGAGAGACACATAATAATAGGGATATGACAAGCGGAGAAAGTCTGACCAAAAAACGTGTTCTGCTCCATGCCCTGAAAATAGCAAAAATCAGGTTTCATTGACCCACCACCAAGAACGAATCCCACAACCATTTTCTCCCTGTTGAGAATGTCCTAAACTAGCCCCTTGGAGTTCCACCCTGAGAACTAGAAACAAGAATCCACACTCATGCTCTGGTCCTGCACACATGTATGTGTGTGAGTAATCCCACTGAACTCAATGAGATTGTTCACATCTTAGATGTTGGCAGGACTAAGGTCTTTGTCTTGAGAGCTGTGATGTTACAGGGACATGAATTCCAGGGCAGCTGGACCTTAGACGCTTTTTGGTCTCTGTAGATAATAATCAGTACCTTTAAAGCCTGGTATTGTTCTGAAAAGTGTCTCTGTAAAAACGGCACCCTAGGCTTTTGTATCTCAGTGACTCAGGATCAAATGTACGTAGCTTACAATGAAAGAGATGTAAGCTCTTTTCATATCTATTGAATCGTAGAATCATAGACTTTAAGGTCAGAAGGGACCATTATGATCGTCTAGTCCGACCTCCTGCACAATGCAGGCCACGGAATCTCACCCACCAACTCCTGTAACAAACCCCTAACTTATGTCTGAGCTATTGAAGTCCTCAAATCATGGTTTAAAGACTTCAAGGTGCAGAGAATCCTCCAGCAAGTGACCCATGCCCCACACTGCAGAGGAAGGTGAAAAACTTCTAGGGCCTCTGCCAATCTGCCCTGGGGAAAAATTCCTTCCCGACCCAAATATGGCGATCAGCTAAACCCTGAGCATGTGGGCAAGACTCACCAGCTAGACACACAGGAAAGAATTCTCTGTAGTAACTCAGATCCCACCTCATCTAACATCCCATCACAGGCCATTTGGCATATCTACCGCTAATAGTCGAAGATCAATTAATTGCCAAAATTAGGCTATCCCATCATATCATCTCTTCCATAAACTTATCAAGCTTAGTCTTGAAGCCAGATATGTCTTTTGCCCCCAGTGCTTCCCTTGGAAGGCTGTTCCAGAACTTCACTCCTCTGAGGGTTAGAAACCTTCGTCTAATTTTAAGTCTAAACTTCCTGATGGCCAGTTTATATCCATTTGTTCTTGTGTCCACATTGGCACTGAGCTTAAATAATTCTTCTCCCTCCATGATATTTATCCCTCTGATATATTTATAGATAGCAATCGTATCTCCTCTCAGCCTTCTTTTGGTTAGGCTAAACAAGCCAAGCTCTTTGAGTCTCCTTTCATAAGACAAGTTTTCCATTCCTCGGATCATCCTAGTAGCCTTTCTCTGTACCTGTTCCAGTTTGAATTCATCCTTCTTAAACATGGGAGACCAGAACTGTACACAATATTCCAGATGAGGTCTCACCAGTGCCTTGTATAATGGTACCAACACCTCCTTATCTCTATTGGAAATACCTCGCCTGATGCATGCCAAGACCGCATTAGCTTTTTTCACAGCCATATCGCATTGGCGGCTCATAGTCATCCTGTGATCAACCAATACTCGGAGGTCCTTCTCCTCCTCTGTTACTTCCAAGTGATGCGTCCCCAGTTTATAACAGAAATTCTTGTTATTAATACCTAAATGACCTTGCACTTTTCACTATTCAATTTCATCCTATTACTATTACTCCAGTTTACAAGGTCATCCAGATCTTCCTGTATGATATCCCGGTCCTTCTCTGTATTGGCAATACCTCCCAGCTTTGTGTCATCCGCAAACTTTATTAGCACATTCCCGCTTTTTGTGCCAAGGTCAGTAATAAAAAGATTAAATAAGATTGGTCCCAAAACTGATCCCTGAGGAACTCCACTAGTAACCTCCTTCCAGCCTGACATTTTACCTTTCAGTGTGACCTTCTGTAGTCTCCCCTTTAACCAGTTCCTTATCCAGCTTTCAATTTTCATATTGATCCCCATCTTTTCCAATTTAGCTAATAATTTTCCATGGAGAACCGTATCAAATGCCTTACTGAAATCGAGGTAAATTAGATCCACTACAGTCCCTTTGTCTAAAAATTCTGTTACCTTCTCAAAGAAGGAGATCAGGTTGGTTTGACACGATCTACCTTTTGTAAAGCCAAGTTGTATTTTGTCCCAATTACCACTGACCTCAATGTCCTTAACTACTTTCTCCTTCACATTTTTCCCCAAGACCTTGCATACTACAGATGTCAAACTAACAGGCCTGTAGTTACCCAGATCGCTTTTTTTTACCTTTCTTAAAAATAGGAACTATGTTAGCAATTCTCCAGTCATATGGTACAACCCCTGAATTTACAGATTGATTAAAAATTCTTTCTAATGGGCTTGCAATTTCATGTGCCAGTTCCTTTAATATTCTTGGATGAAGATTATCTGGGGCCCGCGATTTAGTCCCTATCCATATCCAAATCGGATCCCGGCAGTCTATAGCACACATCAAGCACTATCCCAAGGGAGGCTTTAGTAGCTTTCTTCCCCGATGTGATTTTTGCCCAGACAGACTCTGTCTTATCCATTCCATCACTTCTTATTTCTTTACACTCTAACTCATCACTGATACACAATGCTACTCCACCACCTTTGCCTTTATTTCTGTCTTTCCTAAACAGCACATACCCTTCAATACCAGTACTCCAGTCATGACTACTATTCCACCATGTTTCTGTTATCCCTATAATATCTGCTGTCACTTCCTGCACCAGTAGCTCAAGTTCCTCCATTTTGTTACCTAGGCTCCTCGCATTAGTGTACAAACAACTTAATTTTTGCTGTTTGGCTTCGCTCACATTCTTTACCCGATTGGGCACAGACATTCTACTGCCAATATTACCTATTAGATTGGTATGTACACTGCCCTTCTGCCATATGTCCATTCTCCTACCCACAGCTGTATCCTTTCTTACTTCATTTTCTTCCCTCTCAAAAACTCAACCAAGCTCTCAGCATCAAGTGGGTTCTTTCCTCCCTGTGCATCGCCTGTGCACCGCCTGTGCATCGCTGCCAGCAGGAAAGGTGCTTCAGGGCAAATTGTATCTTCGTGGACACATATGCAACTCCATTGCCTTCCATGGGTTTGCACCCATGCAGCAGGTGCACCTTTCTCCCTTACCTGTATTTCCCCACACTCCTGTTGGTAGCTGATCAGAAAGGCAGCAGACTGCTATTCCCCTGCCATAGGTAGCTACTCCATAGGCTGCCTGCTGTCTTGTTGGGTAGGGATGAGGGATGTGGCTGCCCAGGGGTCATTGCTCACTTTGGAAGGAGGGACTGTGGATGCAGGAACAGCTCAGAGAGCTGTGGACTGCCGCAGGCTCTGGGATTTGTGTTAATTTTTCCTCTATTCAAATAGTATGTAAGGATTAAATACAAGTTCCTGTTGCTTTAGCACAAAGAACAACACCTTCCCACCTGTAGTGGCTCCTGACCAGGCCTGTCAGTGACAGAGGAAAGGGATTCCTTGTAGTCCAACTGTTCTGCAGCTCTGAGCACCAAAACAATGTTGGGGCTCATGGTACAGAATTTACTCTTATGGTCGCTGCTTCTATTCCCTGGGGCTTTGTGTAATGGATAGTCTAGATTTTTGCTTTGTTTAAGATTGCAGCAGATCCTGTGCCTGGGATTTTAAGTCTCTCAATGACACCCAGTTGCCCCATATGTCTATCCTTCTACAAGGGCCTGAGTACAGGCCTGAGCCTATGGGGACACTCAGCAGAACTCCCATGGAGTCTAATTGGGGATCGGGTACACAATTAATAATTATTCTCTCTGTTCTGGTATTTCTTCCCCTACCCTCCATGGTTCCTTTTCTTCTGAAAAAACCTCCAATAACAGAGATTCCACAACCTCCCTTGGTAATTTGCTCCAGTTAGGAAGTTTTTCCTAATGTCTAACCTAAATCTCCCTTGCTGCAATTTAAGCCCCATTACTTCTCATCTTGTTCTCAGTGAATGAAGAGAACAATTTATCACCCTCTTCATAACAGCTTTTTATGTACTTGAAGACCATTACCATGCCCTCCCTGCCCCCCACCAGTATTTTCTTCTCCAGATTAAACACACACATTGTTTTCTATCTTTCCTCATAGGTCATGTTTCCTAGACTACTTATCATTTCTGGACTTTCTCCAGTTTATCCACATCTTTCCCAAAGTATGGTGCCCAGAATGGGACACAATACTCCAGTTGAGGCCTTTTCAGTGCAGAGTGGAAGAATTACTTCTTGCGCCTTGCTTACAACACTCCTGATAATACATCTCAAAATGATGTTCACTTATTTTGAAACAGTATTACATTGACGACTCTTATTTAGTTTGTGATCCATTATCACCCCCAGAATCTTTCCTGCAGTACTCCTTCCTAGGCAGTCATTTCCCATTTTGTATTTGTGCAGTTGACTATTGCTTCCTAAGTGGAGTACTTTGCATTTGTCCTTATTTAATTGTATCCTATTTATTTCATACCATTTTTCCAGTTTGTCAAGATCATTTTGATTTCTAATTCTGTCCTCCAAACCGTTTGCAACCCTCCCAGCTTGGTATCACCCACAAACTTGAAATGTACTCTCTGTGCCATTATCCAAATCATTTATGAAGACATTGAATAGAACTGGATTCAGGACAGATCCTTGAGGGATCCCATTCAATATGCCCTTCGAGCTTGACTGAACCATTGATAAATACTCTCAGTATGGTTTTCCAACCAGCTGTGTACTCACATTAAAGTAGGTTCATCTCTAGACTATATTTCCCTAGTTTATTTATGAGGTCATATGAGATAGTGGTCCAGCACCAGCTGTAAACACAAGACAACTATCTAAAAATATTGAAAAGAATCTGTAAAAAGTCACTGTCCATTCCAAATATTTAAGCGGTGGTTCTAGGCAAGGGAAGTGGGAAAGTCAGTATAGTCTTAAGAAGTCACTGACTGTTTTTCATATCTCACTGAATGTATTTTTAAACTCTGCAAGATCATATAACTGACATAAATTTAGTAAAGGAAACTTTCAGGAAAATGTATGCACTGTGCTCTGTTTCAATGACAGCAGCAGCACCAGGCTCACAACCCTTTGTAGAAGCTTTGGTACTTACGTTGTGCATCAAGGCAGAAGAACGAAACCCAACAAAGCAGAACAAAACAGAGAGATCTGGAAACTTCCATGAGCTTCTTGGATGAGAAGGTCCTAGCACAGGGAAGAATGGATGACCATTTCTCCTGTGTGTCCTTGGTGCAGAAGAATTCGTTTTGGTGTGTCAGAACTCCATTAATAATATCAGCTGAGATTCTCTGGTGACAATAGACAGAAAGACTTATGAAAAGATGACGCAGAGACAATAAGTGAAATTTACAACCTGTTTATCAGTCTCTAAAACTGTGAGATCAAAGTCCCTCTGGGCAGTACAATTCAAATCAACCAGGAAATGCCTTGCTGCTATGTAGTAGTCTATGTAATACAGTCACCGTTTCATTATTTTTTCATTTCACTTTATTTAATATAGGTATCAAGCCACTAATATTTAGGCTGATTCAGTACATCCAAGATGCCTCACTCGTATGGAGGCGAGCTAGTCACCCCCTTGTAAGAGGCAAAGCATCAGGTTCAGTGTTGCTCTATGGAGGATAAGCAGTATTGTCCTCAGACTCATAGAGTATAAGGCCAGCAGGAACCACAAGATCATCTAGTCTGACCACCTATATATCACAGGCCACCAGCATCACCCAGCCCCTGAACACCAAGCCCAACAAACAGTTTTAGACCAAAGTATTAGAGCCCTCAAGAGACCAAACTGCTGTGTGCCACAGGCAGAGACAAGAGGGACTGAGGTGCACCAATGTCCAAAAGCAGGGAATTGATTAAGTGATTATATTAGATATACCTCTGTAATCTGATAACAATGCTGGGACATCTCTTTACAGCTGCACAGAAAAAGGCAGGGAATTCTCACTAGGGAACCACTAGTTACTATAAGGCATGGACAATGAGTTTGAAACATGGCTGAAATCTCACTGTGTTCCAGTAGCCATATTTTGAGAACAATTTCTTCTTTCTCTGTATCTGGCAATGGAAGCACATGTAGTTCAACAAAATTATATTCCTTTGACCAGATTCTCTCCTCCAAAGGCAAATGGGACACATTGCAGGGTCCAAATGGACTTTCCAAAGACTACTGTACATTTAAAAGTGGCTCATTTGTTTGTATAGCTTGTTTATTCCAATAGTTTTGGGAGGTTTGATAATATGCTCACTATATCCTTAATACAAGAGAGAGACTTCTAATGGCAAATAAATGATATCACAATCAAAATAACTAGGTTCTTCCGTGGTTGCTTTTGGTGCTGTTTTGTTACCATGAGTACAAGCATCATTAGTGCAGTTTGTATTAATTTTTAACATGCACAATATTGTGCTTGATGGATATAAAGAGGAATTCTTCCTACCTATGCATAATTGAAATGATGTGAGCTATTTATAAGCCATCAACCTTATAAAAACAGTTCAAAGATCATTGCAATATCTTCTGAGCAAAGGCCATGTTACATTTCAGAAATGTTTCCATGTCAGAGCCTATTTTTATGGAAATATATTCATGCAATAAGTCAATGGAAAGACACACACTGATTTCACTGTATTTTAGAGCAGACCCGAAAGCATCAATGTCAGTTTACACCCCAGGAAATCATTTTTCAGAAAGCAATCCTAATTCTGTAATAAAAGAAATAATCTGTAGGAATTTATAGATTTATGAAAGGGAAAAAGATGTGTGATCCCTATCTATATGCATACACTTGGACTGAGGTTGAGATGGAAATAGGAGACAAACTTGTTGAAAGTCTCTGGGTAAGGATAAAAGGTAAAAAACAAGGGTGATGTCGTGGTAAGGCTCTACTATAGACCACCTAACCAGGAAGAAGAGGTGCGTGAAGCTTTTTATTACACAACTAACAAAATCATCCAAAGCACAGGACTTGGTGGTGATGGGGGACTTCAATTACCCAGACATCTGTTGGGAAAATAATACAGCAGGGTACAGATTATCCAACAAGTTCTTGGAATACATTGGAAACAATTTTTTATTTCAGAAGGTGGAGAAAGCAGCTACTGAAGAGGCTGTTCTAGATTTGGTTTTGACAAATAGAAAGGAACTGGTTGAGAATTTGGAAGTGGATGGCACTTGGGTGAAGGTTATCATGAAATGATAGAGTTCATGGTAGAAGGAATGGTAAAAAGGAAAACAGCAGAATAAAGACAATGGATTTCAAGAAGGCCGATTTTAGCAAATTCAGGGAGTTGGTAGGTAATGTCCCATGAAAAGCAAGTTTAAGGGGAAAAACAGTTCGAGAGAGTTGGCAGTTTTTCAAAAAGAAAAGGAGTACTTGTGGCACCTTAGAGACTAACCAATTTATTTGAGCATGAGCTTTCGTGAGCTACAGCTCACTTCATCAGATGTTTACCGTGGAAACTGCAGCAGACTTTATATACACACAGAGAATATGAAACAATACCTCCTCCCACCCCACTGTCCTGCTGGTAATAGCTTATCTAAAGTGATCAACAGGTGGGCCATTTCCAGCACAAATCCAGGTTTTCTCACCCTCCACCCCCCCACACAAATTCACTCTCCTGCTGGTGCTAGCCCATCCAAAGTGACAACTCTTTACATAATCAAGTCGGGCTATTTCCTGCATAGATCAAGGTTTTCTCACATCCCCCCCACCCCCATACACACACAAACTCACTCTCCTGCTGGTAATAGCTCATCTAAACTGACCACTCTTCAGGTTTAAATCCAAGTTAAACCAGAACATCTGGGGGGGGGGGGGGGTAGGAAAAAACAAGAGGAAAGGAAGATGATGTCTGTCTGTATCTGTACAAGTTTCTTCATGCAGTTGATAGATTTCCACTCCATACGGCTAAATGCAGTGCCTTGCATAATGACAGGTTTCAGAGGAACAGCCGTGTTAGTCTGTATTCGCAAAAAGAAAAGGAGTACTTGTGGCACCTTAGAGACTAACCAATTTATTTGAGCATGAGCTTTCGTGAGCTACAGCTCACTTCATCATACCAGCAGGACAGTGGGGTGGGAGGAGGTATTGTTTCATATTCTCTGTGTGTATATAAAGTCTGCTGCAGTTTCCACGGTAAACATCTGATGAAGTGAGCTGTAGCTCACGAAAGCTCATGCTCAAATAAATTGGTTAGTCTCTAAGGTGCCACAAGTACTCCTTTTCTTTTTGCGAATACAGACTAACACGGCTGTTCCTCTGAAACCTGTCATTATGCAAGGCACTGCATTTAGCTGTATGGAGTGGAAATCTATCAAAGGCATGAAGAAACTTGTACAGATACAGACAGACATCATCTTCCTTTCCTCTTGTTTTTTCCTACCCCCCCCCCCCAGATGTTCTGGTTTAACTTGGATTTAAACCTGAAGAGTGGTCAGTTTAGATGAGCTATTACCAGCAGGAGAGTGAGTTTGTGTGTGTATGGGGGTGGGGGGGATGTGAGAAAACCTTGATCTATGCAGGAAATAGCCCGACTTGATTATGTAAAGAGTTGTCACTTTGGATGGGCTAGCACCAGCAGGAGAGTGAATTTGTGTGGGGGGGGTGGAGGGTGAGAAAACCTGGATTTGTGCTGGAAATGGCCCACCTGTTGATCACTTTAGATAAGCTATTACCAGCAGGACAGTGGGGTGGGAGGAGGTATTGTTTCATATTCTCTGTGTGTATATAAAGTCTGCTGCAGTTTCCACGGTAAACAGGGGTGGGAGGAGGTATTGTTTCATATTCTCTGTGTGTATATAAAGTCTGCTGCAGTTTCCACGGTAAACATCTGATGAAGTGAGCTGTAGCTCACGAAAGCTCATGCTCAAATAAATTGGTTAGTCTCTAAGGTGCCACAAGTACTCCTTTTCTTTTTGCGAATACAGACTAACACGGCTGTTCCTCTGAAACCAGTTTTTCAAAGAGACATTACTAAGGGCACAAGAGCAAACTATCCCACTGTGTACAGGAAATATGGCAAGAGACCACCCTGGCTTAACCAGGAGATCTTCAATGATCGAAACTCAAAAAAAGAGTCCTACAAAAAGTGGAAACTAGGTCAAATTATGAAGGATGACTATAAACAGGGCTGGCCCTACCCATACGCAAAGTACGCAGCCTGCGTAGGGCACCAGGAAATTTGGGGTACCAAATTTCCTGGTGGCCTACACAGCTGCGTGGTGCTCCAGCCCCTGCTCTGCCCCAGCCCCGCCTCTTCCCACCCCTGCTCCACCCCAGCCCCACCGCCCTCCACCCCTTCCCCAAAGCCCCCTCCCCTGCTCCACCCCGCCCTGCCTCTTCCTACCCCTGTTCCACCCCAGTCCCGCCCCCACTCCCTTGAGGACAGCAGCAGGGGTCGGGCCTGCACTCACCGGCAGCAGTAAGTGGAGCGACCCGGCCCCAGCCCGCTCTGCTCCCCTGGCTTCCAGCGGGTGAGTGCTAGGGTGGGGGTCCCCCCCTGTCCCCAAGTCCCAAGGCTGGGAGCCAAGGGAGCAGAGTGGGCTGGGGCCGGGTCACTCCACTTCCCGCCGGCCGTGAGTGCAGTGAGGAAGTGGAGCGACCTGGCCCCAAACCACTCTGCTCTGCTGGCTCGTGCTGCGGGGCAGTTTTTCTGCTGCCCCCCAAGCCAGCCCTCCCACCCTGCAGAGGCCTGGGGCCCCAAACAGGGCACCAAATGGCTAGGGACTGCCCTGACTATAAACAAACAACACGAGCATGTAGGGACAAAATTGGGAAGGTCAAGGCACAAAATGAAATTAAACTAGCTAGAGACATACAGGATTAATAAGAAAACATTCTACAAATATATAAGATGCAAAAGGAAGACCAAGGACAGGGTATGCCCATAACTCAATGAAGAGAGAAAGACAATCACAAAAAAAAGTTTGGAAATGGTAGAAGTGCTCAATGACTTTTTTTTCAGTTTTCACCAAAAAGCTTAGTAGCAATTGGATGTCTAACATAGTGAACACCAGTGAAAATTAGGTAGGATCTGAGGCTAAAATAGGGAAAGAACAAGTTACAAATTATTTAGACAAGTTACATGTCATCGAGTCAGCAGGGTCTGATTCTAGAATACTCAAGGAGCTGACTGAGGAGATGTCTGAGCCATTAGCAATTATCTTCAAAAACTCATGGAAGATGGGAGAGATTCCAGAGGACTGGAAGAGGGCAAATATAGAGCCAATCTATAAAAAAGGGAATATGCACAACCTGTGCAATTACAGACCAGTCAGATTAACTTCAGTACCCAGAAAGATAATGGAGTAAATAATCAAGCAATCAATTTGCAAACACCTAGAAGATAATAAGGTGATAAGTAACAGTCAACATGGATTTGTCAAGAACAAATCATGTCAAACCAACCTAACAGCATTCTTTGACAGGGTAACAAGCCTTGGGTATAGGGGGAAGTGATAGATGTGGTATATCTTGACTTTAGTAAGGCTTTTGATACTGTCTCGCATGACCTTCTCATAAACAAACTAGGGAAATACAACCTAGATGGAGTTACTATAAGGTGGGTGCATAACTGGTTGGAAAATCATTCCCAGAGAGTAGTTATCCGTGGTTCACAGTCAAACTGGAAGGGCATAACAAGTAGGGTCCCACAGGGATCAGTTCTGGCTGTGGTTCTATTCAATATCTTCATCAATGATTTAGATAATGGTATAGAAAGTACATTATAAAGTTTGTGACTATACCAAGCTGGGGGGAGGTTGCAAGTGCTTTGGAGGATAAAATTCAAAATGATCTGGACAAACTGGAGAAATGGTCTGAAGTAAATAGGATGAAATTCAATAAGGAGAAATGCAAAGTACTCCACTTAGGAAGGAACAATCAGTTGTAGACATACAAAATGGGAAATGGCAGCCTAGGAAGAAGTACTGCGGAAAGGGATCTGGGAGCAATAGTGGATCACAAGCTACATATGAATCAACAATGTACACTGTTGTAAAAAAGCGAACATCATTCTGGGATGTATTAGCAGGACTGTAGCAAGCAAAACATGTGAAATGATTTTTCCACTCTACTCCAGGCTGACTAGGCCTCAGATGGAATATTGTGTCCAGTTCTGGGCACCACATTTCAGGAAAGAAGTGGACAAATTGGAGAAAGTCAAGAGAAGAGCAACAAAAATGATTGAAGGTCTAGAAAACATGACCTGTAAGGAAAGATTGAAAAAAATGGGTTTGTTTAGTCTGGAAAATAGATGACTGAGGGGGGACATGATAACAGTTTTCAAATATATAAAAAGTTGTTACAAAGAGGAAGGTGAAAAATCGTTCTCCCTAACCTCTGAAGATAGAACAAGAAGCAAGGGGCTTAAATTGCAGCAAGGGAGGTTTAGGTTGGACATTAGAAAAAACTTCCTACCTGTCAGGGTGGTTAAGCACTTGAACAAATTGCCTAGGAAGGTATTAGAATCTCTGTCAGTGGAGATTTTTAAGAACAGATTAGACAAACACCTGTCAGGAATGGTCTGGTTATTACATAGTCCTGCCTTGAATGCAAGGGTCTGGACTAGATGACCTATTAGGGTTGCCAACTTTCTAATTGCAGAAAACTGAATTTTCTGCCCCGCTCCCTCACTGCCCCTTCTCCTAGGCCCCACCCCATTCAGTCCATCCCTCCCTCTCTCAGTCACTTGCTCATTTTCACCGGCAGGGGGTTGGGATACAGGAGGGGTGAGGGCTCTGGCTGAGGGTGCAGGCTCTGGGGTGGAACAGTGGATGAGGGGTTTGGAGTGTGGGAGGGCACTCAGCATTGGGGCAGCGGTGTGGGAGGGGGTGCTGGCTCCAGGAGGGAGTTTGGGTGTGGGAGGGGGTTCCGAGCTGGGGTAGTGGACTGGGGCATGGGAGGTGGTTCAGGATGCAGGCTCTGGATGGCTCTTAACTCAGGAGGCTCCTGGGAAGTGGTGACATGTTTCTCCAGCTCCTAGGCGGAGGGACAGCCAGGGGGCTCTGTGTTCTGCCTGCACCTGCAGGTGCCGCCCTGCAGTCCCATTGGCCATGGTTCCTGTGAGCCACGCGGAGCCGGGCACAGAGTCTGCCAGCCCTGCTGTGCTGGCAACACTGCCAACCGGACTTTCAATGGCCTGGTCAGCAGTGCTGACTGGAACCACCATGGTCCCTTTTCGACCGGGTGTTCCGGTCGAAAACAGGACACCTGGCAACCTTATAGCCTATTGAAGTCCCTTCTAGTCCTACACATCTATATTTCACTACCGGTATGCTCCAAGTGCCTGAAACTGGAGAATTCTTGCAAGTAGTGTCCACTGGCCTGCACCTGCTGTCCTTGCACTCTGCACTGAGGATATCAGGCATGGGGCGGACTGACTGCCTCTCCAATTCCTTCTCTACCGCAAATCCAGTCATGATCCAAAGCAAAAGAGAAGGAGGGTGGATATGGACCACACATCTTGAAGAATTCTGGTTACAATAAGGTAAGTAAGTAACTTCCCTTTCTTCTTTGAGTATTGGTCTCTATGTTTATTCCCCAGTGGTTGACTCAGAGAGGAGGAGAGTGCAGGGATGCAGGTGGTGTAGTTGCTTGCAGGACCACTGTCCCAGAGGATGCATCATCAGTGGGGTCCTGGATCAAGGAATATTGTCTCGTAAATGTGTTGATGGAGCTTCCGTTGCTGCCCTGCAAATATCAAATGGGTACCTCTTGAAGTGATGGTACTGACAGGGGCAGCGAGTGGTGCCCAGGCTCCAGGAATATTCAGGGCCCAGGGGCTCAGCTCCACCAATGTTCAGAGCCTACCTGCTGCCCCCTGCGCTCCTCCCCTGGAGTGGCCCCCACCCCCTGCCTGCCGCCCCTGTGCGCTTCCCCTGGGCCCTGGAGCATCCCTGCCTCAAGCGGGTGGCTGCCCTGGAGCTCCACGCTGCGCTCCCTTGCCGCCGCCCCCGGCCACTGTTGCCGACAACACAAGTGCGGCGCCGGCAGCAGGCTGAGGTGGCTGCTGCACCTGAGGAGGGAGGAGGCAGCCCTCCCTTCCCTCAGCACCTACCAGGAGGCGATGCCAAGGGGGCTTCCAGGAGACAGAGTCTGGACCTCACCTGAGCAGCTGCTGAGGCTTAGGTTAGTGTCCGACCATGTGATCCTCCCCCGCCCGGCTGCCACCACTCCCGCCCCACGCTGGGCAAGGGGAAGCCCCATCCCCCGTGAGGCTATGGTGAGGGGCAGCAGTCTGCAGCAGGTGAGGAGGCCACATGTGATGGCAGCCCTCTCCCCTCCTGGCACCCACCACAGGGGAGGGGAGGGGGCTTTCTGGACCTGAGAGGGGCCCGGCCCCTAGGAGCATGTGCAGTGATGGTATTGGGGGGCCCCTCCCCTGGAGCTCACTGCTGCTAGCAGGGAGAGGGCTGGGCGGACTGTGGAGTCCTTCTCTCTGGCCCCAGCCCCATGGCAGCCCGCCTTCACCCCAAACTCCTCATCCCCAGCCCCGCCCCACCCCAGAGTCCGCACCCACAGCCAGAGCCCTCACTCCACCCTCACCCCAACCCTCTGCCCCACCCTGAGCCCCCTCCCAAACTCCAGACCCCTCATCCCCAGCCCCACCCCAGAGCCCACACCCCCAGCCAGAGCCCTCATCCCCCCACATTGCGCAATACAGGGAAACTGTTAAATGCTTACTGTTTCCAATCCATTTTTACATTATTTTAAAAAATATATATCGGCTTACAAGACAGGTGTGACGGGGCGTGGGGGCGGGACTTGGACCCATTCTGTGCACCACCAAAAATTATACAAACCTGCCACCTCTGGGTACTGAGGCTGCCTGAACTCTCAGAGTGAGCCCCTACCCTGTGCAGCAGAGGAAGCTGCATTAACGGATAACAGAATAGGATACAGCTAGAGATCCACTTAGAGATACTCTGAGAAGATACAGCCTGTCCTTGTATTTGTTCTGCTATGGCAACAAATAATCTAGGTGACTTCCTGATCTATTTTGTTCCCTGCAGATAGAATGCCAATGCTCCTTGCACATTGAGGGAATGAAGTCTGCACTAGAGGCATGGGTTTTCAGGAAAATCACTGGTAAGTAAATTGACTGGTTTATATGAAATTCCAAAGCTAGTAATAAATTTCAGGTGTAGTCATAGCCAGGCCTTATCCTTATGGAATATTGTATATGGTGGATTGGCCATTAAGGCCTCCAGTTCATATACCTTTTTGGCTGAGGTTATGGCAACTAGGAAGGTGACCTTCACTGATAGGTAAAACACAGAATATGTAGCTAGCGGTTCGAAGGGAGGTTAGTAAGTGCCAAGTACCGAGGGAGCAAAGTCACTCGTCTTTCAATGAGTGACTCATCTGTCTTTTGGTTGAAAAAAATTAGCCTTACTGAACGGTAAATCCTCAACCACATTTTGAACCTCCAGTTCAGGCCAGGGTGGGTGAACAAGAACTCTGCTCCCTTAGTTGGGACAAAGTATCCCTTCTCTGGCCTATCAAGGATAGGGACACAGGTAGCGGGTTTGTGCCACACAGCCCTTACCAGTTTTCGTATGGCTTCATTTACCAGGAGAGCAAACTGACTGGAGCCCATAGGCTACAGGATATTCAGGAGCTTATGCTCATGGTTCTGGACCTCTTTTAAGGAGATTTGACATTCTTCCACTACTCATTGTGAAAGCTCCTGGAACTGTCTATGATTGTCCAGGGGAGACAGAGAGGCTGAAGCAACCACCCCATTGGATGCCAAGGATGATATCCTTGTTGGAACTGGTGGTACCTGGGGATCTGGCTCATCTTCCTCTTCTTCTAGTGACTTAGGGGGTTCAGACTTGCCCGTTGGAGAAGATTCCCTTTTGGAATGGATGGATTCTGGGTAATGCATGTAAGAATCCTAAGGGTCCCAGTAAGGCTAGTATGAGGGGTTGAAGAGGGTTGTGGTGGTTCCTAAGACACTGGGTACCAACTGTTCTGAGGAGGAAGTTCCTGCCTATGTGGCCAAGGCCTGTCCCACAAAATTCTCAAACCCCTGCCTGGGCTGAATTCTCTGGCTGGAGAGGAAGCTGGCTCCACAAGCACAACCGACTCTCCCGAAAATTAAAGGGTTGGATTTGGGTCCACAGGCAGTGCCGATGGATCTGTGAAGAGGAAACAGCTGCTAGTGGGTGGACCCAGGGATAAACTTCTCCAAGAGTCCTGGATTCCCACAGGCATTTGTATCTCCCTGGGAGAACTGGTCCTAATAACAAGGAAGATTGTGGGTCTGGGAAGAGGAAGATTTTGTCAGAAGTGGTATAAGCCGCAGATACCTTTGGAGATTGTGATTTATCACTCCATACCACTGGAGCAGGTGTAGACAGTGCCTCCTTATGGGTCCATGATGGTACTGCTGGTGAATGAGACTAACCTCACGATCTTCGGTGGTACCAGCAGTTCCTGATCTTTTGGGTCTTGGTATTTCGTTTTAGGTCGCATGGCAGTCGGTTCAAAGCCAGTGCAGAGGCTGGTATTGCAGGAGTTTTGCTCCTGTGAGTCTGCTGAACATACCTATGCAACTTAGACCTTATGATTTGGGTGTGAGGGCTCACCTGACCTGGATGGAGTCGGGGAGGGATCTCTCCTCTTTGAAGGTCTAGGAGGGGAATCTATTTTTGTGTTTGTGAGAGAGTACCCCTTACTCTTATGTGGGGTCCCAGCCAAAGGGTCCTTCCTTCTACCCCCCTCCCTTCTGGATTCTGACATAGAACTAGGGGATGTGCTCTTTGTCAACTCTGGTCAATGTAGAGGGTGAGAGGGTCTGGCTGGGGCCTCATTGTCTGCTCCATAAGGTGTTTCCAAAGTTGAACCGCATGCATCTGCTGCATTTGCTTGGGGAAGGAGCAGCAGATACTGCACCTCGCTGAGGCAGGAGAGGCAGCACTGGTGGTCATCTCTGAGCAAAAAGGAGTGGGGTAGAAAATACTGTTTTTGAAGCCTAGAATCTTGGGCATAATCCAAGTCCCACACCAGGAGACACTAACACTAGCTAAACAAGAACTATAAAAACACTAACAAAACTAAGAACAATATAAAAAAACCTTTGAATATTTACAGGAAGAAGTGAAAGGAGACGCTCTGGTCATTCAAGGATTCCAACTCAGGCCATGCAGCAGTAAGAAGGGATTGGAGAGACTGTTGGTCTGCTCTGTCCCTTACACCCTCCGTGCAGAACATGAGGAGTCCAGGGGCATAGCTGTAGACCAGCAGACACTACTTGCAAGAATTCTCCAGTCTCAGGAGCATAGAACACATGCATACTCACAGTGGAATACACGTAGGGACCAGCACTTGAAGAATGTCTTCTTAGGCAGGCATGATCTCAGTTTTCATCTGAAATTTAACCTTCTCATTTTAACTAAAAGACTGAGGAAATGTAAGTTTGAACCAGAAACTTTAAATTGCTTCATCTGGTTTTTTAAATTATTGTTATTTGCTCTGCCATTGCAGAGAATTTGGAACCCTAACAATAATTTGACCTATCTATTTGGAAATTTCTGTTGTACATTTCTGCAGATCGGGATCTGAACCAGTTTCCAAAAATCATCTCCCCAACTTTGAAAGCTAGAAGTTCAAACACTCACCAATTTTATTAACCAGGCTAAAACCATAGCTATTATTTTTTGAGGAGGGGATTGTCTTTTTGTTATGTGTCTGATCAGGCCCCCTAGGCATTGCCAAAATAAAAATATACTTTTTATGTCATGTCTTGGAAAGAGCAATTTATTTATATGGTGCCATCTGGTGGAAGGAACTGAAGATACATATTGACACTAATGTGGATACAGCAGCAAAATGAGGACAGACATATGCATGGAATTAAGTGGCAGGCTGCAACTTTTATTAAACTTTTTAACGTAAGGGAGGGGCACTACCCACCCATCCCCCATACACTCCTATAAGTGAATATTGAATTGGTTCCAGTGCAGGAGTTCAGGGCTCCTTACCATATACCCCATAACTGGTGCCAGGTTTACCGGGCTCCCTACTATACCAAATTCACGGCCATGAAAAATGTGTCACAGATGGTAAAATCTGGTGTGTCCCCCATGAAATCTGGTATTTTGTGTGCTTTTACCTATACTATACGGATTTCATGGGGGAACCAGTGTTTCTCAAACTGGGGGTCCTGACCCAAAAGGGAGTTGCAGGGGATCGCAGGTTATTGGGGGGGGAGGGGTTGCGGTATTGCCACCCTTACTTCTGCCTTCAGAGCTGGGTGGCCAGAGGGCGGCGGCTGTTGACTGGGCACCCGGCTCTGAAGGCAGTGCCCCACCAGCAGCAGCACAGAAGTAAGGGTGTCAATACCATACCAGGCCACCCTTACTTCTGTGCTGCTGCTTTCAGAGACGGGTGGCCAGAGAGTGGCGGCTACTGACTGAGGGTCCAGCTCTGAAGACAGCAGAACAGAAGTAAAAGTGGCAATACCATACCATGCCATCCTTACTTCTGCCCCGTTGCTGCCAGAGATAAAAGACCTGGAATTTTGGTGATGGGCCTCGGGCTCATGTGATAGGGTGATACCTTGTGGCTTTTGCGGGCCAAGGTTTGACCTTGTGGCCTGTGTGGGTTGGGGTCCCCACCCTGCCCATCACCAAAATCCCAGGTCTTTTACCTCTGGGAACCATTCATTTTATTCTCTTAACCACTCTGGAAATTGGCCACAGGGGGCGTCAGCGACTAGCTTGGTTGTTGCCCCAACACCCAACCACACTGCCTATATCACAATTCCTGTCCAATCCATACCCTCACATCCTGTAGTGGACATAAGTCCTGTAACACCTCGATTTCCTGCACCTGCCATGGGCCAAAACCACCTGTAGTCACTGATGTGGCTGCGCTGATCCTGAAAGAATGAGTACTAAATTTTTTGGTGTCAAGACAGCAGTAGCTCAAGGTTTTTCCCAATACTGTGCTAAACTGGTACTTTGTCAGGCAGCTGCCATCACACTGTCTGAAGAGTAGTCCCGGCTGCAGGCTTCAGATTTTTAGCAAGACTCTTATTGCCTTTACATTGCGCCATCTGCACATTCCTTCAACGCCACATAAGCCCCCTTTCCCCTCAGGTCTGTTTTTGAGTGCCTTAAATGCAGGGACACTGCTCCTGCAGATAGTTGCACATCTGTTACATTTAACACACGTTGGGACCTGTCTGCAGCTGCCATAGGCATCAGCTCACTCACTCTAAAAGTGCCAAAGAAGGCAACAACAAATACTGCCTTAAATAAAATGGCCTCTTTCCCACGGTTGCAGACCCAGTGCAGAGCCTGTAATAATCCTGTCAGGGTTTCCAGTGTTATGAGTACCCCTCTCTGGTACCCCTCTCTCCTGGCCTACCCTTCAAAGAGTTTCCACTACAAATATGCCCACATGGGTCTGGGAAACCTACCAACCTATTCCATAAAACAGGCCTGCTAGCTGAACAGAGATAATGGAGGGAGACAAACCACGGTGGGTCAAAAACACCACATATCGTGCACAACCTAATGTGTAGATATGGGCCCCCATGGTAAAGCCTCTCCTGTGCCCGAAATTCCCTGAACTTTTAGAGGCTGGCCTTACAAGCCTACAGAGCAACAAAGTCCTCTACTAGTCCCACAGCTGTCTTGAGCCAAGGTTCCAGAGTTCTTGGGGCATTGCCCACAAATCCTTGCTGGCCAACAGAGCGAGTCCCTGGAATCTGTCAGCCTGAAATCAAGATGGAGCATTGGCAACAACATTAACCAGGACATGCACTGGACGAAAAAGGGTGTTAAACCACAAGAGTGTAAAGCCAAGGCTCTTACCAGCCTCATTACCCGAGCAGTCTTAGTCGACTGCCTGTTTACAATGTGGGCCATAGATTGGTTGTCACACAAGAAACAGACTTTTTTTTCTGAATGTTTGTTTTCCAAACACTGAATGCCCCAAGCCACCCAGCTTTCTGGCCACCTCCGTGCACACCACTCTCCTTGAAAGTAAAGCTCCAAACCTATGCCTCCTAAGTTCTCAGACTGTACCTGTAGCTCAGTTTTGAGCCATCAGTCCGAATGCCATATTGAAATCCCATTAAACTCTTTCCGGTATTTTTCCCAAACTTCTAAATCTTCTTTCATCACCTTTATCATTCACACTCCAGAGGAGGCCGATGCTAGATGGGCACAAAATGCCTGACTGGGAGCCACCACCCAGCATGCAAAGTTTAGGTGCTCAATGCCCACTTGTAGTTCCCTGAGTAATTTTCTTTGCCCCTTTGAGAGCCTGTATCAGTGCTGTGACCGATTCCAACTTCTCTGTCCCAATCAGGAAGGACACACACTTCTGACTCACCACCACCTGCAGAATGAACTATCCCAGCTCTTATCTAGCTGCTCCCCTTGACCTGTGACATTCCTCTTTATATGGAAAAAATTCCCCAGACTCCATTTTGTAATCCTAACCTCCATTTTTGTGTCTCTGTCTTTGCTATTGAATAAGCAGGAGTCACTTCACCAACTAGAACTGCAGGTCACTTGCCACTGGATGATATAGACTAGAGCTGAGAAACCTCTGGGCTGAGGATACCCAAGAGTGAAAAATCACATAAAATGAAGTGTGGCCACAAAAGGGCCCAAGTCTGGCGCATGAGCAATAGGGACAGGTAAAGGAATCAAGGCTCTGAGGTAAACAACAGCAGAGAGCTTGGGAGGCAGGTGAAGCTTCCCCTTGGGGAGGCTAGCCCCCTGCCCTGCCTCTTCCAGCCAAGGCCCCTGCTCACTGCTCTCAGCTCCCCCCTCCCACCATGGCCCCAGCCAGGGGCAGGGCCCAGGGGGGAGGGGCTGCGAGCTTGGGGTTCCCAGAGCCCCTCCCCTATTCCGCCCCTTCTGCCTGTGGCTCTGCCCATGGCCCCACCCCCATTCTGCCTATGGCCCAGTCCCGTCTCTTACCCTGTGGCCCCCTGCCCCTTTTCCACACCCACTCTGCCTCTTCTCCCCCAAGGCCCTGCCCCACTCGCTCCTCCCCTCCCCTGGCTGCAGCCTTCAGACTGGAAAAGCTCTCTGCCCCTGCTGGGGCCATGGTGGGGAGCAAGAGCTCCTCCAGCCCTGGGGCCATGGCAGGGGGAGATTTTTCCAGGGACTCCAAATACACCACTGTTCCTCCTCCCCACTCGGCTGCATGAGGTTTGGCTTCCCCCGGCCTCCATTACGTGCCACCCATTGCAGTGAGCATGTGCAAGGATACCAATAGGTAGCTACTGTGTGCAGTACGGGATGAGAGGAAGGTCAGCTAGCTGACTAGCTAGCTGGCCGCAGCTCGTCCACATTGGTTATAACTTGTTCTAAAGGTCAGAGCTGTCAATCATAATTCTGAGGTAATGGTTGGTACTGAGCATATGCAAATGAGATAATTGCTTAAGGGTATATAAGGCTATGTCTACACTGACTGAAGAGGGGCAGTGTCAGGGACTGACAGTCAAGGCTCTCAGTTTCATGCAGCTCCCAGCCAGGAGCAGGGAGGGAGCTGCCTAGGGCTTCTTGCCTTGGGCAGGCAGATCTGCATCAGAAGTCCGGTTGGCTTCTCTGCTCCCAGTGGGGAGCAGAAACCCAGGACCTCAAGGGCAGCAGGGCTCCCAACAGGGAGTGGGGAGCCTGGATGGCAGCCCAACTAGGAGTGGAGACTGGGAAGCAGCCAAGGAGCTGGCTTACAAGAATGACAGCCAACAGCCAATGTAAGGAATGCAATGTCTACATGGGCATTGCATCACCCTAACTACACCAAAATAAGCCCTATACCCAGTGGTGAGCTGGAGCCGGTTTGCACCAGTTCCCGCGAACCGGTTGTTAAATTTTGAAGCCGGTTTAGAACCAGTTGTTAAAGGGGTGGGCAAACTCTGGCCTGTGGGACCGTCCTGTCCGGCCCACCTGAGCTCTTGGCTGGGGAGGCTCCCCTGAGACTCCCTTTTTAATTTTTACTCATCCTGGCGGCGCTCCAGGCGTTCGGCGGCACTTCGGCGGTGGGACCTTCACTTGCTCCGGGTATTCAGCGGCACTTCAGTGGCAGGCCCTTCAGTGCCGGCGAAGACCTGGACCAACTGAAGGAACTGGTTCTTCAGCTTCTGGCAGCTCATCACTGCTGAAGGCATTGGTACAGGCCACTGCGGCCCAACAAGAGGCTACCAGGGGGCAGATGGCTGCCCAGGAAGAGTCAGTACGCATCCAACAGGAGACGAACCAATTACTGATGAACCAGGCGCCCCAAGATCGAGCCAACCTGAATGAAGTAGTGAACCAGTTAAAAGCCCTGACCACGCTGATGCACGGGCCCCAGGGGATCCGGCTGCTGCCGGCAAGCAACTATTTACAGAAGATGACTACGGATGACATATAAAGGCATATCTCCTCGCCTTCGAGAGGACGGCACTGAGGGAGGCCTGGCCCCAAGACCAGTGGGCAGGTATCCTGGCTCCATTTCTGTGTGGGGAGCCCCAGAAGGCTTATTTTGACATGACCACAGAGACAGCTATGGATTACCCCCAGCTGAAGGTGGACATCCTGGCAAGGTCAGGTGTGACGTCAGCCATACAGGCCCAGCGCTTCCATGAGTGGAAATACTGGGACAGCAAACCGCTGAGGTCCCAGCTATTTGATTTAATCCACCTCACCCGGAAGTGGCTCTGCCCCGAGACCCATGGGCAGGAGAAGATAGTGGAAATTCTCGTGTTGGACAGGTACATGAGTGGGTTGCCGCTGGACATATGGGGGTGGGTCCGCCAAAACGATCCCTCCTCCTATGATGAACTAGTTGCCCTCGTAGAGAGACACCTAGCAGCCCAAGAACTTCCGTGGACCACTGGGGAAGGAAGGCGCCAGAATCGGAGACAAGTCTCTGCGCCGAAGCCCCGGTTTGCCCTAGCACCAGGCCAGACTATGGAGGGGAGGAAGGAGGCTGAAGAGCAGCCAGAGGTCCCGGAGAGACTTGAGGACTGGGGGAGAAAGGCTCAGGTGATAAAGCCCAGTAGCCTGAAAAATTGGAGGCTGCCCCGAGCAGGGTACCAATGTTATGCATGTGGCAAATTGGGGCATATCGCTGCCCAATGCCCAAATCAGAAGAGCCCATGCAATGAGAACTGGGAGATATAGGGGGACCATGTGATCTAATAAGTCAAGTAGGGGTGCAATGGTCCCTCATAGATATACTAGACCCATTAAGATGAATGGTATAGCGACCGCGTTAGTAGACTCGGGAAGTGCAATCACGCTGGTCTCAGGAAAACTGGTCGGGCAGGACCAACTATCCCGGGCCAAATGCTCAGGAATATCCTGTGTGCATGGGGATGTCAGTTACTACCCAACCATCCCTTTAAAAATAGAAGTTCTCAGAAACCCCACTAAGGTGATGGTGGGAGTAGTTCCGAAACTCCCCTATCCAGTCCTTATCGGATAAGACTTCCCGGGATTTGATAGCCTACTCCCTGGGGAGAAGGTGGAAGAAAATAATGAACCCGGGACCCAGGGGATGGCCCAGCTAGATAATCCCACGCCCCCGGCCCCCCCCCCGGCCTTCCATGAATTTGGCCAGGATTTGTTCTCCCCGCCGGGAAAACCCCGGAAGACTCGGAGGGAACGGAGGGTGGATAAAAGGAGAGGAAGGAGGATCTTGACCCAGTACCAGAAATCTACGCTTGTAGGGGAAAGAGGTGGCTCAACGGACAGCAGGGCGGGGCAGGAGATCAACGACCCAATAGCTGGACCTTGTTCCCCGGGGGTTTTCCCTGCGGGGGAGACAGAGGTAGATCCCCCTGAGTTTGGACAAATGGGGACCTCAGTCGGGAATTTTGGTCAGGATCAGGCTAATGATCCAATATACAGCAATATTCGTAAAGAAGTAGTTGAGGTAAATGGGGTCCCCGTGGAGGGGAGAGTCAAGGGCCCAGGGCCATATTATGTGATTAAGCGTGATCTGCTATACAGAGTAGTCCAGGTCCAAAAGCAAGTCGTAGAACAACTCTTGGTCCCACAGAAGCATCAGAGGGGAGTGATGGATCTGGCCCACAGCCATCTGTTTGGGGGCCATCTAGGGGTAGATAAGACCCTTAATCGTATTCTGCAGAGGTTTTTTGGCCCAGCATTTATGCGGCTGTCTGGCAATATTGTACCTCCTGTCCAGAATGTCAGTTACATGGGCCCCGACCTCACCTAAGGGTCCCTTTGGTGCCTCTACCCATTATTGAAATCCCATTCGAGTGAATAGCTATGGATCTAGTAGGGCCACTGGAGAAGTCAGCCCGGGGTCATCAGTACATTCTGGTAGTACTAGATTATGCCACCCAATATCCTGAGGCCGTACCCCTACGGAACACCATGTCCAAGACTGTTGGAGATCCCAGGGCATGGCCACTAGTTAAGTTGAGGGGATGGAAGGCCATAAGAGTCGGGGAGGTCTCCCTGCTGAAGGCCTAAGGGCTTCTTCTCAACCACCCTTAATAGAATTCAGGCCTGGCTGGTTTGAGTAAGCTCTTTTGCTCTTAAAACAATGTTGCAGTTGTAGATAATGCCTTATAGTGTAAGGTTTGCTGACGCCAAGTTAAAGATAACAGGAGAGACAGCTACAAGGCCAGACAGGATGTGCTGGTTGTTTAAGTTGCTGGGAATGCTTGTTAGAGGTTGCAGGAAATAAACATTGTTGTAACTCATATAAGGAAGGCAGAGTATTTGTGCAAAGGTTTGATTGGCTGATGTGTAGTGCAGTAGCATTAAGGAATATAAAAGTGTGTGAAATGATCTGCTCTGATGTGCAGGATTTGAGATTCTATTCTCCCTGTACCTTGTTTGCAGCTGCAAATAAACTTTTCATAGAATCATAGAATATCAGGGTTGGAAGGGACCTCAGGAGGTCATCTCGTCCAATCCCCTGCTCAAAGCAGGACCAATCCCCAATTAAATCATCCCAGCCAGGGTTTTGTCAAGCCTGACCTTTTCTGCTTCTCCACCCCGTTGTGATTATTGAGTGATGCACACCGGGTAACGAACCCCCTGCTGTTGTTTGCCTCTGGCACTGGGTGCCGGCAACAAGACCATAGCCAACGAATTAGTACGGATTTTTTCCAGAGTAGGGATACCTAAAGGGATCCGGATGGACCAAGGGACCCCCTTTGTGTCTAACTTAATGAAGGACCTATGTACAATGCTCCATATACGGACCCTCAGGACATCAGTCTATCATCCCCAGACTGATGGTCTTGTCGAACGCTTCAATAGAACATTGAAGAACATGCTACAGAAAGTGGTTAGTCGCAACGGGAAAGACTGGGACGCCCTGCTGCCTCACTTGCTGTTTGCTGTACAGGAAGTTCCCCAAGCTTCCACTGGATTCTCCCTGTTTGAACCTTATATGGTCGCCACCCCAGGGGCATATTGGACGTGGCCAAAGAGGGCTGGGAAGAACAGCCGAACACCGGGAGAAACATCGTTGAACATGTATTGCAAATGAAAGACAGGATAGCCCAAGTCACCCCGCTTGTGCGTGAACACCTGGAGAAGGCCCAAGGGGCCCAATGGGCATACTACAATCGCCAAGCAACGACCCAGAAGTTCCAGGTGGGAGACCGGGTAATGGTGCTCATACCCATGGCAGAGAGTAAGCTCCTGGCCAGGTGGCAGGGGCCATATGAGATAATAGAAGCCATAGGAGAAGTCAACTATAAGGTCCGACAGCCGGGTTGCTGGAAGCTGGAGCAGATATACCATATAAACCTGCTGAAACCATGGCAGGATAGAGACACGCATGTGGTTGCGCTAGGGGCACCATCCCCTAAAAGCAACCAGCCCGAACAAGTGGGAATATCCCCGGAGTTGGCTCCGGAGCAACGATCTGAAGTGATCAGCCTGATTAAACGCAACCAGGATGTGTTCTCAGAAAAGCCAGGCAGGACTACTGAGGTTCACCATCACATCCTCACAGAGCCTGGAGTGAAGGTGAACGTCAAGCCATACCAGATCCCGGAGGCCAAAAGAGAGGAGATCAGGACAGAGGTCAGGAAAATGCTGGCCTTCGGAGTCATTGAAGACTCTCATAGCCAGTGGTCAAGCCCAGTGGTTTCAGTGCCTAAGCCGGATGGCAGCGTGAGGTTCTACAACGACTTCCGAAAGCTAAATGAGGTGTCTCAGTTTGATGCATACCTATACCCCGGATAGATGAGCTAATTGACAGATTGGGAAAAGCACGGTTTATGTCTACCCTTGACCTGACCAAGGGCTATTGGCAGATCCCCCTGGCCAAGACCAATAAAGAGAAGATGGCCTTTGCAACTCCAGAGGGACTATATCAGTACACCGTCCTCCCCTTTGGGTTGCATGGAGCGCCCGCTACTTTCCAAAGGCTCATGGACAAACTGTTGCGACCAGATGGCAAGTTCACAGCAGCCTATCTCAACGACGTTATCATATATAGCCCCGACTGGGAGACACACTTGGAGAAGGTGGAGGCAGTGCTGGATACCCTGAGGAAGGTGGGGCTGACGGCAAACCTCTCCAATTGTTCGCTCGGGCTAGCTGAAGCCAAATACCTCGGATATATAGTGGGGAGGGGCATGGTGAAGCCCCAAATCAACAAGTTAGAGGCAATACAGAAGTGGCCCCGACCACTCCAGAAAAATCAGGTCAGGGATTCCTGGGACTAGTGGGGTACTATAGACGGTTCATTCCCCACTTTGCCACCAGGGCATGCCCATTAATGGACCGAACAAAAGCTCGGGGCCCAGATATAGTAAGATGGACGACCGTGGCTGAAGATGCTTTTTCAGATCTACAGACGGCCCTCTGCACTGACCCCATACTCGTGGCCCCAGACTGGGGGAAGGAGTTTATCCTACAAACCGATGCCTCTGATGTAGGATTGGGGGCAGTACTTTCACAAATGGTCGAGGATGACAAACACCCCGTCCTCTTCCTCAGTAGGAAGCTCCTGCCTAGGGAACGGAAATATGCCGTTGTCAGAAAAGAATGCCTGGCGGTAAAATGGCCCATAGAAAGCCTCCGCTGCTATCTACTGGGACGGAGGTTTACCCTTATCACGATCCATGCCCCTCTGCAGTGGATGCACCAAAATAAAGACAAAAATGCCAGAATGACAAGATGGTTCCTGTTGCTTCAACCCTTCCACTTCAGAATACAACATAGGTCTGGAATCCAACATGGCAATGCGGATGGCCTGTCGAGAGTGCACTGTTTGCCGACCCAAGTACCCCAACCCCATAGTGTTGAGCGGGGGGTGGAGGGGATATGTTGTAAACCCAGGACTAACAGCTACAAAAGGCCCCTCCCTATCCACTGAGGAGAGATAACCATGGGGCAATAAGGTTCATCTGGAAAAGGGGTTGCTAGGGAACCAATTAGGTTCAGCTGACTCCAACTACTTGGGACTTTTTTAAACCCTCCCCTGGGTGGTAGATGGGGGAGAGTGAGGGAGTGAGAGGAGCAGGGAAGCTGCCAGTAGGCTGTTTGCAGCAAGACACCAAATCTTCCCAGTAGGGAGGCTGCACTCGCTCCCCAGAAGGGAAGGAAAACAAGCACAAGGGACTGACTGAGGAGAGGAGTAGCAGGATCCTGTGCCACCTATAAGGATTTGCCTTGCCCCAAACCTGAGTCTCCAAGGCTAAAAAGGACTGAGCCTACTGAGGCGAACAAGGTATTTTGCCACACTGCCTATACCTCTCATTGAGGTGGTTTTATGTCGGCATAGCTGGGGAGTTACATCGGTGGGAGAAACATTTCAGTGTGAACACCTCTACTGTTTTGTCAACAGAACGGTGTCATGTAGACAAGGCCTAAGAAAGTCCAGATAGAAAAGCATATAAAAGGTCAGCTGCCTGCGGGCAGAAGTCAGTCAGAAACCAGTTAGAAGAGCTGCTGGAAGAACTGCTAGAGCAGTGGGTCTCAAACCTTTTGCTTTGGTGACCCCTTTCACACAGCAAGCCTCTGAGTGACATCCCCCCCCCCCTTAGAAATTCAAAACACATTTTTATATTTAAAACTCTATTAAATGCTAATTTAAACTGTATTGCTTAAAATGAATTTATCTTTTCTCACTGCTTTTAAATTAAGATTAAAACACATTTTATCAAATTATTGCTATAAGCAGAGAAGTAATTTTTATGTAGAATTTTATTTTAATACTTGACAGCAATTAATCAACAGAAGCAGTCAAAAATCAGTGAGAGATGATGCTGTTTATTTTACCCAAGTAATTTTATTCTTGGTGTTGTTTTAGAAGGGTGCATCTGATGTCATCCTTCGAATCAAGCTGGTTTTGAGATTTCGTCTTTATTGTGAGAAGGCTGGAGAATCCACTCTCACATTTAGCAGGAAACTGCAGAAGGACTCTCAGGGCCAGTTTGGTCACCAGTGGGTATTCACTTGCAACTGAGCACCAGAACTGGTTTGGAGGCAGCTGTGTGAATTTTGCTTTCACTTCTTCATCGATCATATTGACAAACTGTTCCTGTGCGTGAATATCTTCAGTAGGTAACTATTCACACTGAAAGAGTTCTTCACCAGGGAATGAAGTGCTTTTGGTAGCACTAGAAAGGAGCACAAGAACTCTTCATGCTGAAAGCCAGACCATGCACCCATCATGGCTGAAGCAGCATCATCGGTACAGATACCACAAAGATTTTTCCAGTCTTAAAAAAAAAAAGACATTCACCTTATTGAAAATGGCCTGTGCTGTTGTGGTTGTTTCAAGTTGTTCATGGAATAAGAACTCAGCTTTAACATCCCCGGCACTAACATACAGCATGAACACTATAAATTGTGCATCGTAGTATCAGTAGTTTCATCAAGTTGCAGGCCGAACGTATCGAAAGCAGAAGGTTTAATTTCATGCATCACTTGTGTTTTGATATCTTCAGACATATCACATATCTTCTGTGTTTCTCAGAATCACTCGACACAAAAAGTATATTCAGCTTTTTGGCAGTATCACTGCCAAGCATAAGCGACACTATCTTTGCACACTGGCAGAACAAGCTCCTCACCTATCGTATGCGGCGTTTTGGCATGGGCGATTAGGAGCGACACAACATAAGAGGCCTCCACAGCTGAGGACATTTGCTGTCGGAAACTTCCATCTGCATCAGGCTGGGCTTTCTTTGTTGCTTCTTCTCTGCGTTTGAAAAAATCCACATTTTGATTTTTATGCTCAGGAAGTCTAGTTTCAAGATGTTGCTGCAGTTTGCATGGTTTTATCAATTCAACAGACAAAATTTCACAGCAAATGACACGTTGTGGTTTTTCAATACCAGAGGAAAACAATGCTGGTAAAACCTTGTTTAATGTAAGACTCGAGATACCTTTGCTTTTTAGTGGTTTTAGCAGTAGAGGTGGCCATTATTTTCAGGAGACGGTATGCACCCGTATGTCTGAATGTTAAATAATAAAGAACTTCTGCAGCTGCTGAACAATCAAGCCCTCTAACGTAGTTGCAGTCCCAGGGCTGGCCATAGGAAAAATGGTGCCCTGGGCAAACTTCTATTTGGCCCCCTTTCTGTGGAGGCAGAGCAGGGCTGGAGGGGTGAAGCTGGGCTGGAGGTGCTTGGGGCTGTGAGCTCTGCACATGGTGGGTGTCGGGGCTCACAACCCCACACCTGGCCAGACGTGAACTTCACAGCTCCGCAGGCTGACAACCACACATGTGGCGGGGCTCAGGACTCTCAGCCCTATGGCTGGCCTTGGTCAGGGCTCAGAGCTTGCGACCCCCACATAACCAGCTTGTGTCCCAATGTGCTAGACAGAGAGATCAGAAATCTGACCAAGAGGACAGACGAGCTGCTGGAAAGACAGCTCAGAACTCTGAGGAAAGCGCTGTTAAAGAAAGCGCCCAACGCAGCAGAGACAACAGCTGCAGCCACGTCAGCAACATTGAAAAAAAATGGTTAAGGGACAAAAGGACAGAGCCAGAGAAGCCGTGGGGAGTGAGCTGCACCGGCAAAGCAGCGAAGGGAGGAACGGAGACGACTAGCCGGGAGCTAAAGAGCTATAGCAGCAGCAGCAAACAGCAACGTTTGTAACAGTGCCATGGAATCAATGAATAGAATGAGCTCGTCCGTTTTTAACGGTTTACTGTACAGTAGAGCAGGGGTTCCCAAACTTGTTCCGCCGCTTGTGCAGGGAAAGCCCCTGGCGGGCCGGGCCGGTTTGTTTACCAGCCGCGTCTGCAGGTTCGGCTGATCGCGGCTCCCACTGGCCGCGGTTCGCTGCTCCAGGCCAATGGGGGCTGCGGGAAGCGGCAGCCAGCACATCCCTCGGCCCGCACCGCTTCCCGCAGCCCCCATTGGCCTGGAGCAGCGAACCGCGGCCAGTGGGAGCCGCGATCAGCCGAACCTGCAGACGCGGCTGGTAAACAAACCGGCCCGGCCCGCCAGGGGCTTTCCCTGCACAAGCCGCAGAACAAGTTTGGGAACCACTGCAGTATAGTATAAATGTGTATGCTTGAAGCGCGTGTGTGTGTGTGTTTTAATTGTATTTTACTTATGTAAAACAAAGTATAAGTTTCGAACTGCTGCCAGCAATTTGTTACAAACTGGACATTTGTAGCAAAGTGCCCAATTTAGAATTTAAACTGTATGCTAATGTAGTTTAAATGCTCATTAATTTGCAATAAGGGATTTGTGTCAATTTCTATATTTGGATTATATCCTAGTAGGGATTATTAGTTACATTAATAAAAAGACACTTTGTTTTGGAAAATGTACTGCTTGTGTCAATCACTGTATCAGAAGTTTATATCTGTGTCGTTCAAGTATTTCCTTAACTTCCCTGGCGACCCATACCTCAGGAAGAGCAGATTAAGGGGGCAATAGGCAGGTTATTCAAGGGGCATCCCAAAGCTTAAATTTCAAGGTAATGCTCCTGTACCTGTGGCAGGCTATGGGTCCTCACTTGTTCTCCAGTTGTGCAAAGACTGAGCACATCCTTCCCCACAGGGCTGCAGTCCCAAACCCACAGTTCCCCGCAAAGCTGCTCAAATGAGCCCTCACCCACCTCTGAGGCCACCACTCTCAGCAACTCCGTTAGGGCAGGGCTGGGTCCTCTACTACTGATGCCAACTCCTATGGCCTTGTCCTGATTGGGGGGGGAGGGGAGGAGAGGAGGAGGACGTGCATCCTATCTTGACTGAAGCCCCAGGAGCCCTTCCCCTCTCCATCTGTGGCTTATGGTGGAGGGAGGTGTAACAGGACACAAGGAGGAACTGGGTGTACACCTGCAGCCCTCCTCATGCAGTGGCAGATTAGCCACCTGGCCAAAGGGGCACATGCCCGAGGGCCCCAGCCAATTCGGGGGGTCTGGGAAAATAGGTGACCCCATACCCCAACTCTGTTCTCCAGCAGGAGCACCAGGTGGGCAGGGCAGGGGAAGCCCCTATGGCCAGACCCCATTTCCCCAGCAGGAGCATCAGTGGCGGGTGGGAAGACTGCAGGTGGAAGGGGTGGGGAAGGACCCGCCCACTTGCTGTGGCCCAGGGCACCACAAACCCCTAATCTACCTCTGCTCCCATGTGCAGATGCAGGGGCCAAAGCAGCAGACCCAGCTCTGTCAGGGCCACCTGGGGACTCCAGGCCCTGCCAACCGTAGTAGCAGCACCACTGACTCTTGTACTCCATCCCAGTGAGTAGTTGGAGAGGAAGGAGCTGAGGGAACAGCCTCAGCTTAGGCAGGACTGCCTAGAGATTCAGTTCTCCTCCCCTGTCACAGATGCATGATGGGACCCTTAGGATTGCCAACTTTGCTTGATGTATTCCTGGAGATTTCATCACATTACAATCTAATTCCTGGAGACTCCAGGCCAATCCTGGAGGGTTTGCAACCCTAGGACCCTTGGGCTCCCCACCTGATAGGTGAAGGGGTAGAAACAGGTCCTCTTGAGCTGGCTCCAGCAGAGCTGTCTGGGCACAGAGTCAGGTCCTTCCTGGTCACCCTAATGGTACCATGTGACACCCCCCCACCCTTCCCCTCCAGCAGGGGGAATGGGGAGGGCCACAGCAGGAAACTGCCTCAACCTGGCCACTCACAGCTGCACCATGTGGCCCCCAGCCTCCCACCCTCCCCTGCATGAGGAAGGGCCTTGGCTTCAGGCCCAACCTGGGCTGCACTCTTCCAGACCACAGGGGCCGCAGTACTGAACCTTGTGGAACTCTACAACCTTCTGAAGAGAAAGGATTGGAACCAGCACATTACAGTTCAATCTCTCCTGCCAAATCTCTCAGCAACAGCCCCTGGTCAAATGGGTCAGTGCTGCTGCTCTATGCTCATACTATTAAGTTAGGGTTGCCATCACTAAAAGATTATTTGCAAACATGATCAGCACCCTGTAACTAGAAGGTGAAGTTGAGAATGTTTTTGGGTGTGGCTTGGTTTTAGATTTGCGCATTTTAGTCGTTACCATAAGAGGCTCGTGCGATGCTTAACTGAAAGCCTGTTGAAGTCACTGGGTGTCTTTCCATTTATTTCAATGGGGCTTTTGATCTGGCCTGTAGAGTTGCACAATTCTTGTACACCAGGATATACTTCATATTGTATGTGTACTAAAGTTCAACCATTTTTTTTTCTGCTCTCAGAACTGGGGTAGGAAGTCTGTAACATAGTGCTTCAAGAAGAGTTAGACAGCTACTTTAAAGAACAAGGGGAGACCGAGAATCTATACATTTTTGAGGAAGGGACAATGACATACAAGAATCATTATGATTGATCTGAAACAAAAATAACATTTCCCACTATATGATGTATTTGACTTTGTAAGTCTACTAAAAACAAAGTGTTTTTAAATCAGTAACATTTATTTCAGTTAAACTGAGACATGACTTCAAAGTTAATACAGGATAAAAGTTAACGGAATTTGTCAAAGAAAATACTACTAATACTTAATAAAATATGAATTGCACTTCCACTATATATATTACAGGCATATGTTTAGAAAAAAGAACATTTTGAATAGATTATGATGAAGGATACTGGCATGTAAAAATGACATTTTGACATAAACCAAAGCATTAGACTTTCCCGTCCTGGAAAGAATTTTTTCCCTTTTTTCAGTCAGCAGTTTTTAAAAAATCTTTTACACACACACACACAAACAAACACCCGCCCCCTTGTTCAATTTGCTGAGCAAAGTTTACATGTACAGCTTGAGAGAGACTTCTATACAAGCTAGAAAACTGTAACACATTTTTGCACAGTGAATTATAAACCATTGGCTTTCAAATAATATTTAATATAAACAACTTCTAACACACAAAACTGATTTTTTTTTTTGCAAACGAACAAACAATAGGCTTTGATAAAGCCATGTCTCTTAGGAATGTAAGATAAAACACTGCTGCACCTACCAATCATACCCCAAGCCAAAGGTCACTGAAGTCAACAGAAGTCCTTCCCGTGGTTTCAGTGAATTCTGGATGGATGTTAACTTGGAAGAACACATGTAAACAGAGCTAACACTTATTTTTAATGAACCTGCACCCTCTCGCAATCACCACCATGCCTAATTTCCAATTTCAATTTATTATTTAAAATTCTAGAAACAAGCCAAATAAAGGCTTGCAAATAAAGAATACATTTTAAGGAAGGATTCCTTCCCCCCCCCAGCAGAGATTGAGCTTATTTCCAAACACACATTTTATTGAATGATTATGATCTGGAATAAGTTTTCCCTGAGTGCTCTTTTTGCTTGGTTAGAAAAATTAGAATGTGGTTTTCAAAATACTGCTTTATTGCAATTTCCTTTGAACAAACATGATTTTTTCCCAGGCAAGTTGTTCCATTCCGGTACTACTGGACCGTGCACTAAAACAAACATGGACCCTACTGCTCCAGTAGAACCATATCAGAACCATTCAGGCAGGTCTAGAAACATATTTCCTGGCCCAGATCTACATAGGCAAGATGTCTCTTTCAAAAGGTACAGAACTTACACCACCTCTGCTAGCAAAGTTACAGTGGCACTGGTATCATTAAAGGAAGAAACTGCTTTACTATGCTTCTAAAGCCCAGACAACAAAAGGGAACGAAGAACTGTGTGATGCAGGAGAAGTGTCACGAGCAAAATGAGAATGAATGTTGTTTTCCATGCATTAAAGTTGAGAAAATGAATACCTCATGCAAGATGTAAAGTTATCATACCCTTAGTAGGTTCATTTCACATGAACTTTAGGGGTCTAATCCCCCTGGATGTTCACCTTAGCACGAATGGAAGTTGTGTGGACATGGGGAGGAAAGCCTAGGGGCCTGATTCTGATTTAACTTATAGCCTTGTCAATCAGAAGTAATTCCATGGACTTTATTAAAGTTACATCAGTCAAACCAGTGTAAGCAAGAAAGATCACCCCCAGACTCAGCCCAAGATGTATAATTCAAATCACAATACTAGATGATGCATTTAAAACATTACTGATTGCACTCATAATTCAGTAGTTTCTTCATTTTAAAATGTCTAGCAGTTAGACGTGATGGTCTAGAGTAGTTTATAAGCACCACTCCTCAATAAGCAAGGATTTTCAAATATTTTAACTTTGCTGGTTTATAAAATGTTTTCTATGTAGCTTAACATAATAGCCTAAAAAAGCAATCTAAGAAACTGTATTTACAATTAAAATAAGTATTAGACCTTTCTGGATTTTGCATTCATTCATCATAGCAGAATAATTTACATGGCTTACAGTAATAAATAATAAATAAGTCACTTAAAAGCTTTTGGAGAATGCATTCTCTGTATTGGAGTACAGTACAGTTCCAGGAAGTAGCAATGATTCTGGCTAGGATTTCTTCCTGAGGTTCCTCAGGTTGGACGGCCTTGACCAAAGCGAGATTTAGACCTGGATTTAAAATAAATAGTACATACACATGTGGAGACACTTATCATGATACAGGATTAATTGTTGCGAATTATAATAGTCAGTTTGATAGTTCACTGTATGAAACCATTTTATGATTTTTGTCAAAATCCTAAACCCTAAACATTCAAGTACAACACAGAAGGGAGAAACAGTACATTATACTGTTATGCTCATTGTCCCTTTATACCATGGCATCTCTAGTCATCCATTTGTATCCTTGTATAAAAGATAAATATTTATCAGTGCTTGGCCATCAAATACCTGCTTTTCAGAGAAAGCCCCGCAGAAGTATCTTCATACATGTGCGTGCATGCAGATGCAAAAAGATTTACAGGGACTCCTTACAGGTTTCAGTATGAAATGAAATCATATCAATTTTCACTGCACACTAGGCATGCTCTGGCTCTGGTTAAGAAAGAGCTATCAGCAGATCCATTATAAAACTCTATTTCTAAGATTCACCACTTGACCACCAAGTAGTGAGTAGAACATTGGCCCCAGACTAAATGCTCACATACAAGGTGTCAGACTCTCAGTGATTTTTTTTTCTGATCCTCATGTAATAAGGATGGGGCTTTGGAACAATGCCAAATCGGTAACTGATGTGGGAATTTTTGGAAGTGGACAGAGAGATGACTAATAGATCTGTTTCAGAGGAGCAGCTGTGTTAGTCTGTATCCACAAAAAGAAAAGGGAGTACTTGTGGCACCTTAGAGACTAACAAATTTATTTGAGCATAAGCTTTCATGAGCTACAGCTCACTTCATCGGATGCAAGTGAGCTGTAGCTCACGAAAGCTTATGCTCAAATAAATTGGTTAGTCTCTAAGGTGCCACAAGCAGTCCTTTTCTTTTTATCTTAATTACTGTTTGTTCCCCAAGGAAATCCCAACTTGTCAAAGAGGACATGAAATTGTATAAAAGATCCTTGGGTCCTGATTCTGTCATCTCAGATCTGCTTAGGCTTCATGGGGAAAATTTGAGTTGCAAGACTGAGGTTCCATTATGGTGGTACGCCCTGAATATGATATTTGGACATTGAACTATGATGTATGAACTATTTCTGAAAGAACTCTTTGCAACTACAAAGCTCACCATTTCTGCTATGAATCTGAATCTTAAGAATTGAACTCATGTCTGTATGTATATTGATCTTTTAACCATACTCTCACTCTTATTTTTTAATAAATTTTAGTTTAGTTAATAAGAAGTGGCTGTAGCATGTATTTGGTTAAGATCTGGAATAATCAATAACCTGCGAGGTAATGTGTACGAGCCTTTGGGATCGGTAGAACCTTTTCTTTTACATGATGAAATAGGATTTTCAGAAATCATCACGTTTGACTTAGGTACCTGGATGGAGGCCTGAGGCTGGATCACTTTAAGGGAACTGTGTTTGGACTTCTGAGTAACCAGTAAGGTAATAAAGAAGCTGTTTTATGATGGCTTGGTAAATCCAAGTATTGGAATATTCACCGGCTTTTTGGGGATTGTCTGCCCCATTCTTTGCAGTTCACCCTAATGGAGTCACCACAGCTGGCTCCCCACTAGGACTCTGGTCACAGAAGGCTTTTTAAAAAAAACCCCAAAATACACATCCTGCCTTTTACTGCCACTTAAACAACAACTTACCTTATGTTTTTCTCTGTGCTATTTTGTCGAGCATTGACTTGCGCTGAGGCTTTTATCTGAGCTTCAAGTCTAGAGTAAATGCCACCTGCATGCTGCAGTACAGGGAGATCAAATCATTTAGCTATTCCAGTAGAATCAGTGACTTTCTAAAAGTTATTAGTTTTTAGGTAACTGATTTATATTTGCAGAAGCAAGTCTTCCAAAAGGAGATGGCAAAGATCATATTGTATTCCTTCAGAGCCCCATCGTTAAGGCGCATGAGCCTGCAATCATGCACAGTAGCCATTGATCTGGCTCTGATTAAGAAAGAACCATAAAGACTTTGCATCTTGCTGTGCTCCCAGTGCCTGATACTTGGCCCCTCCAAACCCATCCTACTTTCTGGGTCAACAGGTTTTGAAGTAGTGACCTTTCGAAACTTTTTCTGACCAAGTGTTTTAGGGAAAAAAAAATCACTTTAAACTATTAAAACCTGATCAAAGTCATGTTAAAGCTTAAGTCTTCCAGACACCTGAAAAAACCTAAATCTCATTTTCTGGTACTGAAAATGCATGAATTCAAGAGATCTGGCTAAAATATCAAGTTAATATGACCGTAATATAAAGTTTTACTTCTTTGCCTTCCTTTGACTTGACCCGGTCCAGGTCTCCCAATCTCATTTTTATTAGGTGACCTGTGATCTCACACATCCTTCGCTGATCTGCAAGTAATAAAAGAAATATCAATATTCTAAATATTCCTTACTACCAAGATGAAGAGCCATAAACATGAGGAAGGAGATTATGCATATATTACTAATAATCCACTATACAGAGAAATGAGTGGCTTTATTCTTGGCTCATGTGCAAAGCATGAGCAGCTATGATCCAAAGTAAGGTCCTGATTCTGCAGTGTAACGCAGCTTCAGTTGGGCTCCATGCAGGAGCAGGGACCTATCTGCATCCATTGCACTGCCAGATCTAGGAGAATGGTTTTGAGGCAGCATAGATTTCTAAAAGAAATGGAAAAGCAAAGGAAACTCAGTAGTTTACTGAGACCACAACTTTCAACTCCATACAGTAGTGAGGAAAAGCAACACAGAACAGTATGATCTTACTTCTTTATAAACTAAGAGATCGGGAGAGAGGCATTCACAAAGCATACATGTGGAGGCAATATCCATGTGATAAACAATTTATCACATGCCCAGGCAATTACCACACACTTATGACCACATCACCTGCCCCCTCATCTGTCTCTCTCTCTCCAGGACTTCGTTCTGACATTCCAAACAGCTGCCATTTAATACAAACTAAAAATACAAAACCACAGTTAAGGAACTTTTCCTTCTCCTGTCTGTAACTGTGGAACTTCCTCCCAAGTTTACTCCTGCCAGGGGACCCAGACTATCCATTTGCATTAGTCAATCTCTCAGCATGTGAGGTGATGAATATTTTCTCTTTACCTTTTGTTACAGAGAGAAAATATTTTTCTCCTGTGGGAAAGAAGAGACTAGTGCTAATCTGATCCTGATTGCCTGGAGTGCCATCCTTGCTGCACCAACATTTTGTGAGTTCAAGAAGATTTTGAAGTCATTGTGTAGCATAAAGCGTGGCTGCAACTGAATTCTAGCACTTATCACAATTTTTGAACAGAATAATATATGCTATACATAAATATTAATCAGAGTACATGCGGAGATCCACTTTAGAGATATCATCTGCAATGTTTTTTTCACATTTCATGGAATCAAGTACAGAATATCTGGGCCAACATAAAATTCAATAGACATGAGTCACTACAGGACAGAACCTCAGCTTGTGTAAGTCAGCATAGGGCCATTCTATTACATGGAGCTGCAGAAATTTACATCAGGTGGGGATCAGACCCCAGGGGTGAGAGGAGAATATGACATCAATGCAACTATTGACTTCAGTGGAATTACTCAGTGTTTTACACTGTCATGACTGAGATCAGAATCATGCCTTCCTTCTGTCATAAGCCTTTTGTTGCAAAGGATAATCTCTTTGCTCTTGCAAAGCTACATGGACAGATGAGACCCAAAATTCATGCATAGTTGCTAATATGACTGAATAAAATATCAATAGGCTTGCATTAGGAATGGCAGAAATTAAGTTCCAGACTTGAAATGGTGGTGTGGTTTACCATCGTTTCCAGGTTTTTTGCAACTGTCAATAAGCATTTAAAAATTTAACCTAACCAAGTTTCATAATATACAGTTTTTTAGAGTCATAAAGGACACCCAGTTCTCCTCTCACTAACTCATCTTAGTTAGAAGTAACTCCAAACAAGTTTCAGAGTAGCAGCCGTGTTAGTCTGTATCCGCAAAAAGAACAGGAGTAGTTGTGGCACCTTAGAGACTAACAAATTTATTTGAGCATAAGCTTTTGTGGGCTACAGCTCACTTTATCAGATGCATAGAATGGAACATATAGTAAGAAGATATATACATGTATATACACACATATATACATACATACACATACAGAGAACATGAAAAGGTGGAAGTAGCCATACCAACTGTAAGAGCCTAATTAATTAAGATGAGCTATTATCAGCAGGAGAAAAAAAAACTTGTAGTGATAATCCAGATGGCCCATTTAGACAGTTGACAAGAAGATGTGAGGATACTTAACATGGGGAAATAGATTCAATATGTGTAATGACCCAGCCACTCCCACTCTCTATTCAAACCCAAGTTAATGGTATCTCGTTTGCATATTAATTCAAGCTCAGCAGTTTCTCATTGGGGTCTGTTTTTGAAGCTTTACCCGTTGCAAAATTGCCACCTTTAAATCTTTTACTGAGTGGCCAGAGAGGTTGCAGTGTTCTCCTACCGGTTTTTGAATGTTAGGATTCCTGATGTCAGATTTGTGTCCATTTATTCTTGTGTGTAGAGACTGTCCGGTTTGGCCAATGTACATGGCAGAGGGGCATTGCTGGCACATGATGGCATATATCACATTGGTAGATGTGCAGGTGAACGAGCCCTGATGGCGTGGCTAATTTGATTAGGTCCTATGATGGTCTCACTTGAATAAATATGTGGACAGAGTTGGCATCGGGCTTTGCTGCAAGGATAGGTTTCTGGGTTAGTGTTTTTGTTGTGTGGTGTGGTTGCTGGAGAGTATTTGCTTCAGGTTGGGGGGCCGTCTGTAAGCGAGGACTAGTCTGTCTCCCAAGATCTGTGAGAGTGAGGGATCATTTTTCAGGATAGATTGGAGATCTTTGATGATGCATTGGAGAGGTTTTAGTTGGAGGCGGAAGGTGACAGCAAGTGGCGTTCTGTTATTTTCTTTGTTGGGCCTGTCCTGCAGTAGGTGACTTCTGGGTACTCTTCTGGCTCTGTCAATCTGTTTCTTCACTTCAGCAGGTGGCTATTGTAGTTTTAAGAATGTTTGATAGAGATCTTGTAGGTGTTTGTCTCTGTCTGAGGGATTGGAGCAAATGCGGTGGTATCTTTAGAGCTTGGCTGTAGACAATGGATCGTGTGGTGCGTCCTGGATGGAAGTTGGAAGCATGTAGGTAAGTATAGCGGTCAGTAGGTTTCTGGTATAGGGTGGTGTTTATATGACCATCGCTTATTAGCACAGTAGTGCCCAGGAAATGGACCGCTTGTGTGGATTGGTCTAGGCTGAGGTTGATGGTGGGATGGAAATGGTTGAAATCATGGTGGAATTCCTTAAGGGCTTCTTTGCCATGGGTCCAGATGATGAAGAGGTCATCAATATAGCACAAGTAGAATAGGGGCATTAGGGGACAAGAGTTAAGGAAGTATTGTTCTAAGTCAGCCATAAAAATGTTGGCATACTGTGGGGCCATGCGGGTACCCATAGCAGTGCCGCTGACTTGATATTGTCCCCAAACGTGAAATAGTTGTGGGTGAGGACAAAGTCACAAAAGGCAGCCACCATGTTTGCCGTGACATTATCAGGGATACTGTTCCTGATAGCTTGTAGTCCATCTTTGTGTGGAATGTTGGTGTAGAGGGCTTCTATAGCCACAGTGGCCAGGACGATGTTTTCTGGAAGATCACCGATGGATTGTAGTTTCCTCAGGAAGTCAGTGGTGTCTCGAAGATAGCTGGGAGTGCTGATAGCGTAGGGCCTGAGGAGAGAGTCCACATAGCTAGACAATCCTGTTAGGGTGCCAATGTCTGACGTCCAGAATTTCCAGGTTTATGGATCTTGGGTAGCAAACAGAATACCCCTGTTTGGGATTCTAGGTATGTGTCTGCACAGATCTGTTCCTGTGCTTTTTCAGGGAGTTTTTTAAGCAGATGGTGTAGTTTCTTTTGGTAATCCTCAGTGGGATCAGAGGATAATGGGCTGTAGAATGTGGAGTTAGAGAGCTGCCTAGCAGCCTCTTGTTCATATTCCAACTTATTCATGATGACGACAGCACCTCCTTTGTCAGTCTTTTTGATTATGATGTCAGAGTTGTTCCTGAGGCTGTCGATGGCATTGTGTTCAGCACGGCTGAGGTTACGGGGCAAGTGATGCTGCTTTTCCACAATTTCAGCCCATGCACGTCGATGGAAGCAATTTTTGTAGAATTCAATGTAGTTGTACCAGTATAAAACTAGTCTGAAATCACATTCAGCCTTGACATACCTAAGCAGAGTACTTTACTGAAATAGTTATGTAGTTGCATAACAGAATTCTATTTTTTCCTCTAACATTAACATTACGAAAGCTAAACTAATGAAATCTTACCATCTTCTCTTTGAGCATCTTGGTTGAATCTCAGTGATCTAGAAGCATCCCACTTATTCTGCTGCATACTCACACTGGTAACAAGAGACAAACAAAAGTGTTGTCAGTAGTATTTTGCTAAGCAGGATGTTTCACCCAGGACTTGGAGAAATACTTACATGAATGGAGATGCATCTCGAGAATTTGACTGTCAAAAAACAGAAAAATGCATTAATGAATACATTTAAGACTAGCTGCAAAAATTAAAGAAAAATTCCTCATTGGACTGAGTTGAACAGTCCATTTCACAACTTAGATTTACCTTCTCCATTGGTTTCTCCTTTTTTTGAACACTAGGTGAAGAAACTTGTTTCTTTGGATGTTTGATTAACTTCTTTGGCTTCTCTTTTCTCCCTGTTAAGTAAAACACTATTTAGTAGCAAACAATTCTCAATATTTAAAATATTTAAATCACACTGGCTGCGCATAGTGACTTCCACATTTCTGCACACACATGAGTCAGTGACTTGGATATTCTCCCTCCTTGGTAAAGCTATGGGGTGGATAATGATAAAATGGGACCAACATCCACAAAGCACAAAGGCAAAACCCACTCACATGCTTCCCCTAAGAAAGCTGAAGCATGAGCTGAAGTTTACAGTACAAAGAAGTTATATGTAATATATACACTTCCTATTGTAAATATAATGTAAACATGCATACACTGAATACATCCCTAAGAATGCAAGTAGGGACCAAAAGTCTTGATGACATCATCAGAATGCTTTCTGAAGTTTTCACTGTGGACATTCTCTGCCCTGTGCAGACTGATTGCTCCAGCCCCTTATGTCCCGTTTCCATCTAGTTAATTCCCTCTTATCATAACCCACCAAAAGGATTTAAACAACATAAGAAAACCATGGTCCTAAATATGCCATCTACCAGGCATCACACTCTTCACTCTGCTTGTATGTTATATTCCTTTTCCCACCCTTTGTCTTGTCTATTTAGATTGTTTACTCTTTGGGGAAGGAACTGTCTTTTATTCTATGTTTGTATGGAGTCTAGTACAACAGGGCACCAATCTCAATTGGCCCTTAGGCAACACTATAATAAGCATGATCAACACACACCTCACTAATTTGCACTAATGTCTGGAAGATCCATTGCAAGTTGAAGAATTTTGTGAATTAGTTGAATAAGTGAATGATCAAAAAAGTCACAAGGGTAGTATCTCACAAAATGTAATTTGGTATTTTTTCCTGACATGTAATTTAGTTTTAACTAACACTTCATTGTTCACTAGCAAACATTCTACTATGTGATTTGTAAAAATCTTACTAGTGCACTCTAGAATTTTTGCTTAATGGATTACCTGTTTCCTGATTGAGAATTAGCAAGGTTCTGTTTGAGAGAATGTATTATTACACACACACACAATATATATATAAAATATCAAACAACTGAATTTTACAAGAGGTCTGCATCATTTTTACATTATCACTCACTACATCTCCCTTGTTTTGGGATTTTCTTCCCTCCCTATCCTCCATTTAAATTTCTCTCTCTCTACTTTTCTTCTGTTGTATATGTTGGCTATTTTCTCCATGTGTCTTTTTCAGTTGCTTTTCCTTATACAATATAATACTCTACCTTGTTTAGTTTCCTCTTCTCCAAGGACATCACTTCTTAAGAAGTACTTTTCTGATTTTACCTCTCTCTATCCACGTCAACACACCAGTCTCCATCCTCCTCTCTACCCCCACCCTCACCACTCCAAGAACAGCAGAAAGTTCTTGGCCCTAAGAGCCCTCCCTCCTCTTTCCCAAAATCCTCAGTCTTCCACCCACCCAATTTGAAATCAAGGCCCTTCTTCACATCCTATCTGTTGTGATGGAAATTAAGAGCCACATGCTTCTTCATGCCTTCCTCTGGATTTCCTGTCTTGTCTCCTGCTTGGGTGGCCAGGAGAGTGGTCAGTCCTGCAGCACTTACTTCCTGCAGGCCATGGTAGGCCTTTGTATGTCTGAGTCAGACTGTGCAAGTCAGGGGAAAGAATCAGTGCAATCTTAGGAGAACTGAGGCAGCCTGCCTTTCACTTCTGGTCCTTACAACAGAAGATCAATAAACAGTGTGTGCGGACGAAGGAGTGGGACTCTGCAAATGCTGCTGCAGAGGACACAGCTACATGGCTAGTAACCTGAGGTCCCACTTCTGTAACATTAATTTAGGAGGTGACAGGAGGGATAAAACAGCTCTGATAGCAACCCTTCCAGGGAAGGGAATAGACCATACAGAATATAGCTTTAATCTGTCTCACTGGTATGAGAACATTGGATATGTGTACTTTCCCATTTGTGAGCGTTTACTGCTGGAGCTGATGAATAGAAGAATATAGGTAAATCTGTGTATTTAATATATGTCTCAGAGAAAAAAAATAAAAATATAAATTCAAGTGAGACATTTTGTGATAGGGTTTATTTTATTTATTTCTATTTGAAGTTCTTTTACAAAAAATAAAACTTCTGCCTTGTATTCTAATCCCTAATTACCAAGAAAAGATAACAGACAGATAATTGTACCTGGTTTCTTGTAGACTTCCTCTTCATCCCCCACTTCATCCTCAGTGACCTCTGAGCCAGTGGTATACTCCTCCTCTTCTGATAGTAATGACTGTTGTTTCTAAGCAACATGAATAAAGTACCAAAAAGGTCACTATCTCCTCAAACGCTACAGGTTTTCCATATCATTAAGTTTTTTGTTGCAGATAAACAAGGCTGAGTGCCAGCTATTTTTGTTAAACTAGGCTTCCTTGCCTATGTGTTTTACATGTACTGGGTTCTGACCTTAGTCTCGAAGACAGGGAGAACAGCAACAATGCAACCTGCTCTGCCCTGGGGTGAGCATCCCTGGTGTGAAGCTGCTCAATGGATGCAAGGTTGTGTTGGATAAGTTGCACTGGTCTGTGCCAATATAGGTGATTCAAAATAAGCATGTTTGACCGTCATCATAGAGGCAAATGGCAGAAGGTACCCACACTCCTCATTTCATTAGGTTATATTATCTTCTCTGTATTTTGCAATCAAAGCACTCTGTGGCAGTGACCTTCTGTACTATGTTTGTACAGTGCCCAGCATAGCTGAGCTACTGTAAGACAAATTAATAAGTGAGATGCAATGTTGCTTTCACTAATTTGTGTACACATATGCACCACACATGAAAAGAGGTACTCATCAAGCACCACACACTGTGCTCCTGTATGGAGCTATATACATTGTTTTTATATGTTGGGCCAGATCCTCAGCTCTGAGACAGACTTTTGCACTAATGGAGCAATACAAAGGGGCCCCAAAAATAGCTTAATCAGATTCCAACCAATTCTCCTAGCATATCCAACTCTATGCCACCCCCTTTACAACATACTGGGGTGTGACTGGAGCATTGCTGCTTTCTGGCTTGGCAGCAGTGCAGGATTGAGCTCATCAGCCTACATTTCCAAGAATGACTAGTGATTCTGGGTACCCCATCTGATGCACTTTAAAAAGCCCTCCTTTTTGGAGGGTGGGTGCTCAGTACTTTCTGAAAAATCAGGCCCCTATAAAGATGTCTCAAGCAGGGCACCCCAAGTCATTAGTCATTTTTGAAAGTTTAGGCCATTGTTCTCAGCACAATGCAGCGTGGAAGACTGATGTTTGTCTGTTATTTATAAAGTGATTTAAAATAAGAACATTTTAATTCTTTTAAAATTAGTCCATAACAAACCCTGCTCCTCTGTGGAATAAAAAGAAAATATATATTGTTTTCCTTTTTTAAAAAAAGAGTACTCTTATTGTAGTTAGCAAGTTTGCTGTAGGAACTTATTTTGGAACATCAATCTCAGAATCCGCTGTCTATGACAATGAATAGTAAAGGAAATGCAGCAATAATAGGAAGGAAGAAAATATATAGGACTACAGCTGCCTAAAGATTTCATTGTAACATTTGAAAAAAAAATTAAAGGAATTTTTAAAGATATTGATTAAATTAATGTTTAACCTCCAGATCTGCTACACTTATAAAGCAACAATTACTGTAGCATCTCCACATATATAATGTTTAGAGCTTACACTGAAAATGCATTATCCTATAATTTAAAAATTAAAGCAGATATAGAAAAAATGGCAGTGACATCAAGGTTATTTGTTAACATAAAAGAGCAACAACATTTTTAAACACATTAAAATTTAAAGCAGGATGAACTAGTTATTTTACTAACCAGCTGAAGAGTCCAGTTTTTCAGAGAAAGAAACTAGATACAAAAGGCAGAGAGGTGGTCAAGTTAATATACACTGTGAAACAAAATAAGAGATTCAAATGGATTTATAAAAAACAATGGAGTATTGGTTTGAGCATTGGCCTGCTAAACCCAGGGTTGTGAGTTCAATCCTTGAGGGGGCCATTTGGGATCTGGGGCAAAAATTGGGGATTGGTCTTGCTTTGAGCAGGGGGTTGGACTAGATGACCTCCTGAGGTCCCTTCCAACCCTGATATTCTATGATTCTATGATTTGTTTAAGTAAACTACATCCTGGATTCTGCAAGGAGTTGTTCACATTTAACTTTATATAGGAGAGTAGCCCCATAGAAATTTTACTTAAGTGTGTAAAGTTAAGCATGTGCATAAATCTGAATTAGTATTCAATTAAATCTAGACAAAGCAAATTCTAAAGTGATTTACCTAAGACTTTTAATTTACTATAATACCTAAAACTATGTAGCCAGTAATAAACACTTATATTATGGTAGCAACAACCCAAGTTAACCACAAGATTCTGTCTAGGCCAGCATTTGCAAATATTTGTAGTTTTCTCTAGGCTGAGTCTTACTGCTACTAGCAGTTTCAGGCCAACTGTCTGGAACTGCTGTGTTACTCAGAAGTTATGGACTACTGTGCATGAAGACTGCAAAAATACAACAGACTGCAGAGGTTCTCTTTATACCATGGTTAGCATTATTAATAATCTATCCCAACTTGACTTAAAGTGCACTGGTGTAATGTGGGAGTGGATTCATTGGTAGGGAAGAGCTGGGTTGTGTGTTACTGGGGGAAATAATCTAGTGTATCAACAGAAGAATGGACCAATGACCTTGGTATCTGTTTGCCCTTGGAAAAGGCTGTTTACACAATAAGAGGCTCTTCTGGGGACTTAAGAAAATACACAAGTCTTATATGGGGGTTTTAACATGTACCATTGGCACTGAAGTACTCAGTAGTTTACAAAATATCAGCTGTGTGCTTTGTGACAAGCAAGATTAGGAGGAGTTTAGAATGGTAATTAAGTATTTTATCTATTTTAAGTGTTATGCTTAACATGGGTCTTTTAAAATTTGTTGTTGATGTTCAATGCAATTTCCAATAAATGTAAATAAAACAAACAAAAAAAAAAATACAGGCAGACCAAACAGGGAAAGGAAGTCTAAAGCTAAGAGGCCTTAATAGTGAATGCCCTGCCAGCAGTCCCACCTCATTTAATAATACATACCTAGCTCTTATATAGCATTTTTCATCAGTAGATCTCAAAGCACTTCACAAGGTTTAAAGTGAGGGGCTTCAACTTGAGGAACTCTTCTGATCTCAAATGTGACATAACGAGACATGGCAGCCTCTCAAGTACCCAGATTTCAATTCACTTAGCGTTATACATACCACTTTGAGCACACTGAGGAGAAGAGAGCAATTGTGTAACAGGATCTCTACATGATTCACTTCTTAAGAGGATTGTGGGGTTCCTAACTAGCTTCAGTTTCTGAATGGTCTGTGTGTAGATGTGTGGGCATTAATTAATTCTAACAGCTTTTGTTTAAAATAAATAAATAAAAATAAAAACCTCCCTGCTCCCCACTAAACCCATAAATTAGCGGATAATGTCCCTGAAACCTAGGTTTTAGATTTATTAACTAGGTTTATAAAGTTATAATATATAAACTTTTATATATTATAGGGTTTTTTGTTATTTTTAAGACAGCAGTAGGGCTCTTGATTGGATGCGTTTTCTAAGCGTCCACTACAATCATTAATAGAGAGAGAGAAAACAACAAAACAAAAGCAGCAATTACTCACAGCATTGATTTCTCCAGTTTTTGGGTCCCACAGTGTATTTGGTTCTAACAGCACATCACATTCAATTCCTCTCTCATCACACAGCCCAATCCCAGAATCACTATAAGGAAGAAATGTTCATGAAGTATAAGACAATGATAGTTTTTCTATTTTACAAATCTTAGAATCTGACCTTTTTTCCTCCCCATTGTGCTATGGATAATCTGCAGAACAGCTACATGGCTAGTGTATTGGGAAGTACCTATATGAAAATATGAATAGAAGCAAGATTGAACTGTTACAAAGACAGAATTGCTTCAAGCATCTGCTTCAAATGCGACAGATAGCAACATTTCTGTTTCTTGTCCCAATTTCTAATTAAAATACTGGAAATATATTAGTTAACTTTTAAAAATTCCACTACATTGTCCGTTTAGAAGAGGGGAAAAAATCAAATGTAAATTTACTCAAGTGCTAATGTCAAATGTTAAGTAATATCAGTAGCTTTAATTCAGTTTTCTCACCTATTCTGATCTTTAGAAAAAGGAACAACAACATCATCTCTATGCTGAAGCAGATCATTCAATATTTTAGTAGTTTGATATGGCAGAGTATCCCCACCTTCACCTCCAGCCGGTAAACCGATCACATGATCCCGCACTTTACAGCCCTGTCATAAAAGCGAGAGACTATGTTAGATATACTGGTTTACGACAAAAACTACTTTCACTAAGTACTGCACCGAGGGATTCCATATTCTAAGAACTATTTAACAGTCCCCAGCACTAGGCACCTTCCTCAGGACACAGAGCTATATACAACTCACTGTGTGTTTCAATTGATGGGCCTGACCCCACTCCAACTAAAGTTAAATGGGAACTTAGTTTTTAAACTCCCTGAGAAGCACAACTTGTTCCAAGAGGATAGTTCCTTTTGTGCTTACTGGCCCATTCTTTAAAGAATACCCTTTCATATCCAATTTCAGCATTAAGTATCTATAGGTCAAATCATGGCCTGGTTTATGTGGTGGCAAATGGCATAAAGGACATATGTGCCCCATTATTCCAGCCACCTGAATCACAGCAGGTAGCAGCGCAGGAAGGGAAAGCAGCTCTGGAGAGCCTCCAGATCCCGCACTCCACATGCAGGTTCGGGGAGAGACTTCGCTCCCCAACACGCCTGCCAGGGAATGTACGATACACTGTGAATAGACTCAGTATATTGCACTCCCCCCAGAGCAGCAGAGAGGCCTGAAGGTCCGCAAGGAGTCAATCTCCCTCCTAGGCCACTGCCCCTGACATCAGCGAGGATCTTTACATCATGATCCAGCTCTAAGCTGAATCATTGCTAAAAGTGTAACATTAAAGTAGTACCTTTGGAAGTGGAGTAGGATCAAATCGAAGAATTTTTTGGTTACAGCAGGGATATATTCCAGTGCCAGTTGTACCCAATGAGCTTGCCACACCAGGATAAAGAACTGGCTGGGTATGGTACTGGCAGTGAGAAAATTCGGTACATAGGAAAGACTATATATACATTTAAAAAAAAAAAAAAAAAAGAGTCACGTTGCCTGTTAAAGTCAGAATTTTGGAGTACATTAGATATAGATCAATTATTTACCTCTCGCAGACAGCTATGAGCTGCATATTCAAACCTGGTCAGAGATTAGTCCTAATTTAGTCATACTGTTTTCATTTAAACTTCAGATATTCCAGTACAAGCTCATTTCCCATTTTTTTCTGGCTACCTGAATTGTATTTGGGTGGGGCACAAAGAAGGAGCTTAAAAAGTTAGGGAGCAGCTGTTGCTCCGTAGTTTTTATAACAAATCACATTATGTTTCCCACTCTATAAGCTACACACACACACAAAAAAAGTCTTACTGGTCTCAAAATTGATAGATTAAATCTGGGGAAGAGGAAGGTATTTTTCTACCAAAATGAGGCCCTCTAGAAAAAGAGTTCTTAATTATGAGTTAAAGCACAACCCCTCTCCATCCACCCATAAAATTATTATGTTGGTTTTTTTCCCATGCTGCCACAAAACAAGTGAGTGAAAACAATAATACCCACTTGATTACATCTTGAACAACTCAGCCAATTGATAGTCCCCCAGAGGCGCCAGTACACATCTCGCCAAGATTTTAATTCCTCATAAAGACTGATCAAGTACTCATGGACTTCCCAAGTTTTATCTCTGTAATAAAAGATGCACAGTCAGGCTGCACATTATATTGTGAAGAGTTTTTAGTCCTATATTTGTATCAATGAAGTTTGGAGAGAAAAACAAAAAGCAAGAAGAACAACAACACACCTTCACAGAAGAGCTACCATAGCAAGAACATGTTGTAGGACAATCAGCATTAAATTCAGACATCATGAAGCATCCCAAACTATTACCTAGTGCCAAGGGCATAAGTTAATATAAGAACAATTTCAGGACACTGCAACTCAGAGACATCAGACATTGCCACCGCCCACCTCAAGCTATGAAAGTCATAAGAACTAGAAATGATATAAAACTATCAAGTTAGTGCAAGAGCTGTCCGATGGTTAGTAGCAAAGTAAGAGACATACAAATAGTCTCGGTAGATCTCTTGCTCTCTGGGCTAGTGAGCATCTTCTTTGGTATCTAGTGGCAGGGTGGAATTGTATCATTCAAATGTTTGGAGGATAGAGGGAGTAGAAAAAAAAACCACACAAAGGTTGAGGGATATTTTAACTCCTTTGCCATTAGCCTCTGCTGATGTGGAACACATCCATGTTATTTTAAATACTGCCATTTCGTTCCACTCTCTGCACTTCAAATGGCAAAGGAACTGGTTCCCAGGACAACACTGGAAGCGCATTTGTTCCTAGATACCAGGGCACAATAGGCAGCAATGAAATGGTTACGTAAAAATTGTAAAGTTAGATGATTTCTTGATCAATGTGTACTTTTGAAGCTTTTTTTTAAAAAAATAGTTTTTAAAACTAGACTTGACTTAACTAGACTATACACTGTTCTAGACTTAATTTCCTCCCACTGAAAAATGAGAGAGACTGACTTTCTTTTAAACCCCAGAAAAAAAGAGTATTTAGCAGTGAGGCAATCTGGTCTGTGAAAGATAAAATATGTTTTTTTTCCACCTTCACCCACTAACTTCAATTTGCCTTGGTTAGACTGTAAAATCTTGAGGGCAAGGGCCAAATTTTACTCTGTATTTGTACAAAGGCAAGCATAATGGGTACTGACACTTAGTGTCACCTCCACACCTATTTTTGTGTAATTGTGCTGCTATGGACATGCTAGCATTAGAGCTACTTCTAGTCACCATTAAGCTTAAATTAAGTGCAAGAAAGGACAAATTAACCGTGCCTAGGAAGGCAGCTATAAAACAATACAAGGTAAATGCTCAGAACTAAGTTCTGAGCATTTACCTTGTATGTATGTATGTATGTATGTATGTATGTATGTATGTACACACACACATTATGCTTGCCTTTGTACAAATACAGAGTAAAAGTTGGCCCTTGCCCTCAAGATTTCACAGTCCAACCAAGGCAGGATGAAGCTAGTGGGTGAAGGTGGATAAAAAATATATTTTATCTTTCACAGACCAGATTGCCTCACTGCTAAATACTCTCTTTTGGGTTTTAAAAGAAAGTCTCTCTCTCTCTCATATTTTTCAGTGGGGGGAAATTAAGTCCTAGAACACTGTATAGTCTAGTAATATATATATTACACACAAACACAAGGAATTATGTAGCATTAACATATATGTATAAGAATGTAACTACGGTAACATAAGGAAGGTATTTAAAATTGGCTAATACACAATATTCTTAGACTGTCAGGATAAGGCTATGGCCCCAGCTGCCACTTTAGAGACTGCAAGATGGAACCTACTTCACTGCTCTAGTCATCAGTAAGATGGTTCTTTGGATAGAAACCTCTCCCTGTTATTGGAATAACTGACAGGAGATAATATTCAGTTAATGCATATTATTTTGAGGGCTGACACTGAACTACTGTTAGGCTGATTTTAGTCCATCAGATCTGATGAAAAATGATGGAAATTAAATTAGCAACAGTAAAACTCTAGAGTATGCAGGCCCTCATTAAGCAGAGGCAGGGAAATCCAGCTACATAGGACCATGCCTGGACTAAAACAAAAACCAAGATAATACTTGTGGTGAGAAACTAGCCATATAACAAAGGAGAAGTTTGGAAAGCCTCTGACAAAAACATCTTAACCACTGAAGTTTATTTTTATTTGTTCTGAAACTAGTTGGGTGTTTGATTTGACATCTTCAGATTCGAGACACAGTCAATCCAGATTTCAGAGTAGCAGCCGTGTTAGTCTGTATTCACAAAAAGAAAAGGAGTACTTGTGGCACCTTAGAGACGAACAAATTTATTTGAGCATAAGCTTTCGTGAGCTACAGCTCACTTATCTGATGAAGTGAGCTGTAGCTCACGAAAGCTTATGCTCAAATAAATTTGTTCGTCTCTAAGGTGCCACAAATCCTCCTTTTCTTTTTGCAAATACAGACCCTATAGTTCAGGGTGTGGCACCATCACTCTAACAACTCATTTTGAAATGTAGCCCTTAATTCCATTTGTCTTTGGCTAAACATATTTTCAAGTCCTTAGGATGATTAAGTGATTAGCTCTGAATATTTTACATTTTAAAAGGTTAACCCAGCAAAAACTCCCAGTGATTTCAATTGAGGTCTTGATGGATTAACAACAATAGTATTGTGGAATAAACTGCCAAGTACAACAGACTCAGACTTTACGGTCTAAAGGAGACCATGGCGATCATCTACTCTGATCTCCTGCACATTGCAGGCCACAGAACCTCACCCACTCTTGAAATAGTGCCTTAATCGCTGACTGACTTACTGAATTCCTCAAATCATGGTTTAAACTTTAGAGACTTAAAGTTACAGAGAATTCACAATTTACACTAGTTTAAACCTGCAAGTGACTCGTGCCCCAGACTGCAGAGGAAGGTGAAAACCCCCCAGAGTCTTTGCCACGCTGACCTGGAGGAAATATGGGGGGACCACTTAGACTGAGCATGTGGAGAAGACCCACTGGGCAGATACTACAGAGAATTCTTTCCCAGGTAACTCAGAGCCCTCCCTGTTTAGTATCGTGCCTTGTAGAAAGGTACTAACACTTCCCTGTCTCTCCTGGAAATACCTCACCTGATGCCTCCTAAGACTGCATGAGCCTTTTTCACTGCCGCATTACATTAACAGTTCATAGTCATCCTCTGATCAACCAATACCCCCAGGTCTCTCTCTTCCTCTGTCACTTCCAACTGATAAGTCCTCCGCTTACAGCAAAGATTCTTGTGGTTAAGTCCCTAAATGCATGACTTTGCACTATTAATTTTCATCCCATTTCTATCACTCCAGTTGACAAGGTCATCCAGATCTTCTTGTATATTCCGGTCCTCCTCCATATTGGCTACACCTCCCAACTTTGTCTCATCTGCAAATTTTATTAGCACACTCCTGCTTTTTGTGCCAAGGTCAGTAATAAAAATATTGAATAAGCCTGGTCCCAAGACTGATCCCTGAGGAACTCCACTAGTAACCTCCCTCCAGCCCGACAGTTCACCTTTCAGTATGGCCCGTTGTAGTCTCCCCTTAACCAGTTCCTTTTCCACCTTTCAATTATCATATTAATAAACCCCATCTTCTCTAATTTAATTAATAATTTCCCATGTGGAACTGTATCAAATGCCTTATTGAAATCCAGGTAGATTAGATCTACTGCATTGCCTTTGTCTAAAAAAATCAGTTATCTCAAAGAAGGAGATCAGGTTGGTCTGGCACGATTTATCTTTTGGAAAAACCCTGTTGTATTTTATCCCAATTACCATTCACCTCCATGTCCTTAAAAAGAACAGGAGGACTTGTGGCACCTTAGAGACTAACAAATTTATTTGAGCATAAGCTTTCGTGAGCTACAGCTCACTTTATCGGATGCATGCCCTTAACCACCTTCTCTTTCAAAATTTGTTCCAACACGTTGCATACAATTGAGGTCAAACTAACATCATAACCTTCCATTTGTAGGAGCCTAAGAAAGGCAACAAGAATTAAAAAACAAAAAGTTGTTCAGGTGATTTGTGGGTTAATCCTACAATTTATAAATTTTGTATTGGATGGAGTACAGTAGAACCTCAGTGTCACGAACACCAGACTTACAAACTGACCGGTTAACCACATACCTCATTTGGAGCTGAAAGAACACAATCAGTTAGCAGCAGACACCCCCCACCCCCAAAAAGCAAACACAGTACAGCACTGCGTTAAAGTACTAAAAAGAAAAGAAAAGGAAAGCAGCATTTTTCTTCTGCATAGTAAAGACTGAAATCTGTATTGAGTCAAGGTTCAGTTGTAAATTTTCTAAAAGAACAACCCCAACGTTTTGTTCAAAGTTACGAACATTTCAGGAGTTATGAACAACCTCCATTCCTGAGATGTTCATAACTTTGAGGTTCTACTGTATTTGTTAACTTTCTAAATACATAGTATTTGTAACATACTTAACAGGATATATGTATACAGAAAAAGTTATGTTTTCAATGCATGAAGCACCTTATATGAACATAAATAATATTTCCATGTTGATCTATGTTGATTTTTCCTGGAACACAAGGGACTCTTCTTTCTGTTTCTTTAGTTAAAAGCTTCTTACATAAACAGCATCTACAAAAAATTGAAACATAAAATGAAATACAACAGTATGAGTGGCACTTTGGAATGCACATGTAGCCTACATAAATGGAGAAGAAAGGAAGTAAGAAAAGAACATTACTACACCTGTACAATGTAGCTGCATTTCCCCGAGAATCTGGATTCTGGTAATCTGGATCAAACAGTCTCTCAATCTTCTTGCAGAAAAGTTTACTGTTGATAAACAGCCACTATTTATAAAAATTTGCTTAGAACTAAACTTTGCTTTGTTTGCAGTTAATCAATAATTACATTCTGCTACTTCAAAATGAAATGGTTTTAAGATGTTAGTTTCAAGATTTGACTTTTGTGAAGTTATACAATTTTCCTGTAAGAAATACAATGTGGAAAACTTGTTTCCAGCGTGGACATCTGCCATCTTTATACACATTTGTCTATAGAAGTCTTGGGCTGTGCTTTTTTAAAGCGGCCAAAAAGGACCTGATCCTACACTCAATTAATTAATTACAACAGTCCTGCCTTTATAAACATATTTAAGCCTATTACTTCAGTAAACCAAGCATTATGATTCTTGGTACCTATTCTGGACTATTAAATCTCCACCTTCCCCACCAACACTTAGCCCTCCCATTTCTCTCTTTGTGGAGTCCTGTAAAGAGACTACTACCTCCTCTTTCTCAAGAATAAAGAGACAGACATGTAACTTGTTACTATCTTGACCCACTGATAGGTGGAATGGGGCACCAAGTTTTTCCTTCCCCCATTTCTAAATCTATTGAAGCTATCACCAAGGTAGTTTCAACTACTGAAAAAACATCTTCCAACTTCGCTTGCTACCACTAACATTTTTATTTTGTTTTTATTTATTTTTATAAAATAAAAAATGCCTATATAAAGCTCTACGTGCCCTAACACAAAACCTGCAGCAACATTAAAATAGTTATTCAAAAAAAGGAACTCTGCCAGCCTGCCATCTACAAAAAGAGCTCCTTTCCACCCTATCATTCTGGAAAGCACACTCAGCCCTCCCAAAAAACCCTACTGAACCCACATATTAGCTCATCATCGGTCATCATGACATCTCCACTTAATATCTCTCTGATGGATTTGAAATTGTTGCCCTCAACCCATTTCCCAAATAAACTTTACATTCTTTGTAAGGCTCTGGAGTAAGTAGTTTCCTCTTGCCTCTTTTCTGCTTTCAGCACCACCTCTTGGACGGTTTTCAACTTGCTCAAGAATTAGATAACTGAAGAGTTAATGACTTAGGGTAAAATTTTCAAAAGCTCTTAAGTGACTTGGGAGCCAAAGCGACCAAGTCCTACTGACTTCAAAAGCACTTAGGACCCTCATGCCACACCTACACTACGAGCTTTGATTCCCCTGTTCATGTATACATACTTGTATAGTTCTCATCAAGCTAGCCTGAGTATAAATAGCAGCGTAGCTGTGGTAACATGGATAGTGGCAGCAGAGCAAACACAAACCCCCCTGAAGCTGGAGGGTACACAAGCAGGGAAATAACACCTCTAGCTTGCAGTGTAGGTGCAGTCTCGTAAGTACCGTTTTCACAATATGAAGCATTTTGGTGATTTTCCAAAATGTCACCTTTAGACCCTATTTCAAGTAAAGTTACCGTATAAGTCTTCCGTATAGCTTTTCCTACACTTCTTTACTTCTTGGGTGTTTGGAGCAAGAATCTGTCCTCTCCCTACCTCCCTAACCATTCCTTTCCCATGTGGTAAAATCTTTACCTCTTCCCTTTGTTGTGTCTCAAGGCTCTTTCCTTGGCCCTTGTGTCCTTTATCTTTTCTCACTGACAGCAGAAGAGACATATACCAATTTAGGTATCATTTCTATGCAGATGACACCCAACTCTACACCTCAATCAACTAACTAGCAACTTATATTGGTGCCAATCACAACAGAACCTGACATATCCCTAAGAGCAAGGTCACTTTAGGAGCACTACCTCGGTGTTTGCCTGTTAGATAATCAGCTTTTACCTTGACTATAAACTTTCTACTACTGAATGCTTCTAAGATCACACTCACTCTATACCTCTGGACTTTCCACTATTATTCTCCTTAACTTTAATCCTAACACCAGTAATCCTTGACAATTAAAATGCTTTCCTACCTCATCTTCCTTGTCTGCAAGTCTGATTATTACAATAGTCTTTATCTTGATCCTAGCTCAGTTGAAATCCTTATACATGTTTTTAACTGTATTCCAGTCTATTTTAGCACCATCTTTCATATCCCTATAAAATTCCAACTCTAAAACTTCAGGGATTCCAAAATACTGCAACCAAACTATTAATTCTCCAGGAACTAGGAACACACTACTCCCATCCTCAGTTATTGTCAGTGGCTCCCTACCCATCTCTCAGTCCAAAATGTCTGTTTTCAAAGCTCACTCTAACCCTCCTTCTTCATAGTCACCTACTATCCCATCCGCTCAGTTCTCTCCTAATCTTGGACTCCTCATGATTCTTCACATTTGGAGAGTTGCCCTTTCACTTGTTGACTCCTATCTAGAACTTCTTACTTTCTCTTGAAATTTTGTCTTCTTCTTGAGCCATTTTAGTATATTGTGTATTAAGACATTTTAAAAGTATATAAATTGCTAACATCACACTAATTCTTTAACAAGTCTTTACTACGGACTCCTGTTCCTTTTTTAGATGTTTTGTCAGAAAAGTTGAGGATCAATAGTGATTATTAATATTAAGCTGAAGAAAAAAATTACCTCTTAAATTTATCTTTTTTGTCTTTCACATCTTCCACTTCATTGTGTGTGAAAAGATCAGCTATACGCTTAAGGAGGTCACCACTAACACAGTTCATGTTGCATGGGGTGGCTATGATAGCACTCATGTTTTTGTGGCAATAATGAATACATTTTTTTACCTAGGAAGGAAAGGAGATACTATGAACACTGAAATTAATGATACACAAACCCATATCTCAGAAGACCTATTACTTTTATATCCGAAATTTCTTAAGAGCAGGATTCAGGATTTTGTTAGAATTAATGGCATTTAGCAAAAGCTGGCTCAGTTCAACTCTAAAAATACAATTTAATGGCTCAGAAAGCAAGTCACATTTTTTGTGTACATGGCTTAAATGTAACTCTGAACTACTGCAATCCTGAAGGGTCTTCGATTCTGACTACTACCCCGAATCATCTTCAGGAAGTGCCATCTCCATAGTGTTCATGATCCCAAACTAGAGGCCAATTTTGTAGCTTTAACATTATATACAGCATTGCACCCATCAAATTTAGCTCTACCAGTAAAATTTAAAATTTAGCATGAACTGCAAACAAATAATGACAGTTGTGACAGCAAGAAGATGCAGTACATTAAATTCTAAATTCCTTCCTTAACTTGGCTGCACAGTGTTTGTCTTTACTATTAAACAATTGGAAAAAGAAAATCAAACAGATACATCACTGGTCTGTCCATTCACATGATGAACTATAAATAAGACAAGCTCTTTATATGAATTAAGGAAGTGAAAACTAAAAAGTAAAACTGCATATCTACACAAAAATATAACTAAGCAATCCTTTCTCCTCATTAAATGTGCACATCTCCAATTAAAGTGAATGGGGCTTAAATATGTTGACTGATTGAGAACTGCACTCCAGAGGGAAGAAGCGGCCCTTAGTATAAAACAGTGGTCCTCAACCAGAGATATGTGTACCCCGGAGGTATGCAGAGGTCTTCCAGGGGGATACATCAACTCATCTAGATATTTGCCTCGTTTTACAACAGGTTACAGAAAAAGGACTAGTGAAATCATTACAAACTAAAATTTCATATGACGACTTTTTATACTGCTCTACATGCTCTATTACTGATATGTAAGTACAATATTTATATTCCAATGATTTATTTTATAATTATATGGTAAAAATAAGAAAGTAAGTAATTTTTCAACAATAGTGTGCTGTGACACTTTTGTGTTTTTATGTCTGATTTTGTAAGCAAGTAGTTATTAAGTGAGGTGAAACTTGGAAGTATGGAAGACAAATCAGACTTCTGAAAGGGGCACAGTAGTCTGGAAAGGTTGAGAGCCACTGGTATAAAACACTGAAAATGTGGAGACTTTAGGTTTCCTTTAAGATAGCTGTCAAAAGTCAGATACTGCCATTAGCTCACACAGTGCAGCAAGCTATTATTTAGATTAATAAGTATTCATTTGGAGGTAGATGCTGGCTCCCCTAATCACATTCAGTAGTACCTTACTCTGCAAGCAGCCCCACTCAAATCAGAGAGTCTGTGCAATTATTAAATTACTACTTTTCATGAGCAAGGTGGCAGAATCTGATCCTCAGACTGTAAACTCTTTGGGACATGAACTATTTTCCCCTCTCTGTTTTATACAGTTATAAGTACACTAAGCTTAGCATATAAGCTACTAAGGTTTATGCCAACCATTTGGTGGTAAAGTGTGCTACTATAGCATGGAATTTCTCAACTCTTGCTATACTCACTAAGGAATCCATCTTCAGAAACTCAGAAGAAATAAGAATCGAAATGACATTTCCTGGTTCTAAAAGAGAAACAGCAGAACAAGGTGAAAAGGTTAAGATTAATTTATTCCTTTGATAAATTGAGAATACCCTAAGAGACTCAATGCCTCTTTAAAGGAGGACATTATTTTACTAAACAAGTTCTTATCATTCCACTTTTCAACGTGTCATGCCTCTGATCTTTGGAAACAGAATTCTGGTCCCATCTATACCGGCAACACCAAACAGTTATGACATGATCCCCAGAAATAATCATTTTCTTAGTATAGACAGGTCCTTAGTTCCTGTCAATACGTCAACTCAAACACAGATAAACAGAGCATTTTAACCGATCAAACACTGTTCCATCTAAGCCACTTTTTAACAGTTTGGTCAGCACATGTGCTAGAGCTAGCTAATGTTATTTTGCTGGAGCAGGGCCTGCTCCAGTGCCCATTCAGTGCTCCCAAATATGAATTTTCCAATTCATTTCAAGAGGATTTAGATCTGGACTGGCCAAGGTGGACGAATTTAAATCTGCAAGAAGGAAACCTTAGTTTAAAATCTATTTTCATCGTGTTTTATATTTACACTTAGGTTATTTTCCTAAAGATTGATTCTCATTTGTTGGTACACATTAAAATATGTTAATTTGCAACTAAATATAGCCTATACACTAAATCTACTATTTCTTTTTGCCAACCAGGAGCATATCACATATCTATGCACATTTATTTAAAAGCAATAATATAGTTTAACCTTTTACTAGATGATCATTTTTTTTATTTGTAACTTGTCAAACTTTATTTGGATGGAAATTCAAATCAATTAGAAATGCACAAAATCATTTTTTTTTTTTATTAAATACAAGTACCTTCAATGTGTTGGATACATAAGGAAAAAGTTCTTCAAAACATGTTTTGGATTCAAAACTTTATTAAACAAAGGAAGTAATATGTGTAGTTAGTGACCTGAACTGACTGATCATTGTCCTTCAAGGTTTTAGAACTAGAAGATCTTATCCTCTCACACCTAGTTTTTATTCATAGATTCAAAGAGGAAAACAAGCTTTCCTGCTTTTGCAGCTCCCAATTGGCTTCTCACCTTTGCATGAACTAGTCATTGAACTGAATTAGCTGAATAGACTAAAAAGAAGAAAACAAACATGTACTGTTTAATATTTTTTGTATTTAATTTAAAGGATTGTAATAGATATTATAATAAGTTTAGGCCTTAACATAGGTTGTCAATTTCAAATTTAATTTTAAAATAGCTTTTAAATATAAGCCTGTTTTTAAATTTAAATAAAAATATCCAATTAAAATAAATTTCTGACTTTTTTTAAAATGTATTTTATTCCATCCTTGGATGGGCTTAATTAACCCACTTAAGCTACTTAAAGACCCTCTCATTGACTTTAATAAAAGTAGAATCGGACTCAAAATTAAGTACGAGGGAAAAATTTTGAAAGGAGGATGGTTCTAGACTATTCTCAGTGGTGGAAGAGGACAGGACAAGGAGTAATGGTCTCAAGTTGCAGTGGGGGAGGTTTAGGTTGGATATTAGGAAAAACTTTTTCACTAGGAGGGTGGTGAAACACTGGAATGCGTTGCCTAGGGAGGTGGTGGAATCTCCTTCCTTAGAAGTTTTTAAGGTCAGGCTTGACAAAGCCCTGGCTGGGATGATTTAATTGGGGATTGGTCCTGCTTTTGAGCAGGGGGTTGGACTAGATGACCTCCCGAGGTCCCTTCCAATCCTGATATTCTATGATTCTATGACTTAAGCAACTTAGGGGCCTCACAATGAGAGTCAATGGGCTCCTGTCAATGCCAGGCTCTTAAGTCACTTAAGTGCTTTTCAAAGTTTTGCCCCACGACTACCAAGACGATAGTAGAACTGCTCCTTTACACTGCATTTACAATGAAGTTTTTAGGAAAGTCTCCAAATGTTGCTGTAGCCACAGAGAGAATGCTACTGTAGATTGGCCATTTGTGTTTATCACAGTGATGTCATCCTGTTACTGAGTGAGTCTAGATTACCTTGGTAAAGATACCAGCTGTCAATTTAGATTAGTGCTTTCACCACTGTAACGACCAGAGGAATATTTCCCTAAGATTATCAGTAGTAGCAAGACCAGGGACTTTCTATAATGGCCAGGGAAACTGTTTTAGCACATTTCCAACAAACCAGTGTTTCTGGCCACGGCAGACTGGGCCTAGGAGGCTGCAGTTGAATTAAAGAGGGATATTAACTTCCAGACAATTTTGCACATATACTTTTAGTCTGAAGCACAGATCAGACAATGCAGATAATGAATCTGCGGCAAATGAACAACAGAATATCTTTTACCTAAAGTGGGTATTTCATACACTTCATATTCCTTAGTGTTCCTTTTAACATATCTTATTAACCAGTCAAAGATGTGAACGTCACAGTGAACTGAAATGTCCACCTCTTCCCAGCGCTGGGCATCCACAGACAGATATTCAGCAAAGTACTTCATTTCAGAAATCAAAAGATCTCGAGGACAAACAAAATCTTCCTTCAAATTTTTTGCTTCGTCACACACATGGATCACCATATTTGGCCTTGATTTAAAAAACAAAAACAAAAACAAAACAAAACAGGAAAAGGAAAGTTATTATAGCTTAGGACCAGAAACCAATAAGAAAGTCAGTGTTGACTCATGGAGATTTTACCCATAAACTGCATGATTGGTCAGAACCTTGATCTCATCAGCCCAGGTTTTTGTAAAATTTTAATTTACAAGATAAACAAATCTTCACATTTAACTGCAGTGAGAAAGCTTCTATCTTTCCTCTCACCCCTGCATGTTATTCAGTGGCAAGCTATGTGCCCTGGGATGCATGATCAGTCTTATTCACAGGAGAAAGCGTAGATGCTAAGCCACACACTGGGACATTCACTGAGCTATATCATTGTTCACAGTTGAGTTATTGTGCAGGAAGTTGGTGCACTGTAGATTCACACCCTGGCTTGCAGTGTAGACAAGATCTAAGAGTGGGAGTGAGGATTTCTGGGTGCTATTCCCTGGTTTGCCTCTGGCTCACTGTGTGATCTTGGAAAATTACTTAAGCTCTCTGTTCTCCCTCATTTTATAAAATTATAGATCTATTGGCCTAGCTCACCAGGGTGTGGAGATGGTTAATCTGTATGTGTAATTTTATAGCATCTTCCATCTGAAGGACTTAAAATACTTTAGAGCAGAAGTGGGCAAATTTTTTGGCCCGAGGGCCACATCGGGGTGCAAAACTGTATGGAGGGCCGGGTAGGGAAGGTTGTGCCCCCCAAACAGTCTGCCCCCCTCCCACTTCCCATCCCCTGACTGCCCGCTCCTGGGACTCGCTGCCCCAAAACGCTCCCCCTGGGATCCCAAGCCCATCCAACCCCCCCTGCTCCTTAACTGCCCCGACCTATCCACACCCCCACCTCGACAGGCCCCCTCGGACTCCCACACCCTATCCCACCCCCGCTGTTCCCCAACCCCTGACTGCCCCAGAACCTCCACCCCATCCAACCGCGCTTGCCCCCTGACTGCCCCCCAGGACTCCCCGCCCCAACCGCCCCCTGCTCCTGACTGCCTTCCGGGACCTGCCACCACCTTACCAGACTTCTCAGAGCGGCAGGAGCTCGCAGCCCTGCTGCCCGTGCGACAGCATGGCTGCGGGAGAGGGGGAACAGTGCGGGAGGGGCTGGGGGCGAGCCTCCCGGGCCAGGAGCTCAGGGGCCGGGCAGGAGGTCCTGCAGGCAGGATGTGGCCCGCAGGCCGTAGTTTGCCCACTTCTGCTTTAGAGTGTACCATTATTGTCTACTTCCTAACAGGAGGTCCAAGTTCAGAATAGATCAATAAAATATCAGTTTCCACGGAGACAGCAGTACAAGTCAAAGGTCTAAAATAAGTGCCCTTGACAAGCATGTCTAAAAACTTTTGTAAATTAATAATGCATGGTACAATACAGAATTTAAATATCTAGCAAAAATATATAAGGTATTCTTACTCATCACTGCAGGGATTTTTTTTTAAAAGACCTACAGGTAAAAAACAACATATTTAGAGAATTTAATTATTTTAGGCTAGTGACCCCCTCTCACAATAATGAGCAGTGTTCACATGGGAGTAAATGCTCAGTGACACAGAGGCTCCTAGGCAAAAGGTTCCGTGTTCTTTGCAAACAACTCTCACCTCAGACCTGACAAAACTCACTACATCAAATGTGTCTTACAAGATATTTATCCATGAAGAGTAACGTGTAACTCGTAACTTGTCAAGATTCATAATCATTGCAAGATGTATTTATGAAATAACATTTAAGAAATAACTTATTTATACCTAAAGTGTGCTTACGGACTTGGAGTAACAATTAGTCACCTGAGGATAATGTATCTCGGTGATGAGCCATTCAGGCAGAAGGGAGTCTCTCACACCTCCCAACAAATGCTTATGTTGTTGTTGTTACTTCTTGGTACTTCCTGCAATGCGCATATATTCTTTGTAATCGTATTCTTTCGAAGTGCTGTTATTTTAGTTTTTTGACTGGTCTATGCATTTCATAATTTTATTTCTCTTACTTAAATTTAATTCTTTGAGTAGTGAGTTCTAAAATGCCCAACCTGTCCTGGCTGGAGTAATTATCCCTGTGATAACTTCATAAATTTGTTTGTATAAAAAGTGTTAGGCCGAACAGAGGCTAGTTTATGTTATTCAACTGTCTTGGCAATTTGGTTAACATCACAAATCACCAATAGGTCTCTCTCTACACCTAGAGTTTTCAGCTATTTCCCCATCATTGGTGTAGCACCACTGCAGCTCCAAAAGTCCTGACATTGGTGGAAGTGCTCGTGGAGCACAGGAGCAGGTGTGTTCACCACGCTGTTAGATGACACTATGGTAAAACACGAACAATTGATTAGATTACATGATGGTGAAAACACCCATGACTGATTTCCACGAGCATTCCAACTGTTGCTAGCACGGATGGAGCTGCACAAATACTAACTGACAAATGGTGGGAAAGTTGCTGAAAAGATGCAAATCTGTGAAGAGCAGATTTCAGTTTCACTGATATCAGCTTCCCAGATAGCAAACAATCATAATCTTACCCTTGACTTTCATCAGCATTTTCTCCACCTTTATGTGCAGAATGTTTCTCAGCTTCTGAAGAACAATTTCTTGTGGAAGCGACACTGGACCTTCCTTCAACATAATAAAAAGCAGCATTAGAATTTGAGGTTAAACTCAGGGACTCATATACCATTTGCTAGTGTTGCAAGTGTGTTGCTCCCATTCTGAAAAGAAGTTGTCATGATTATAACTGTCACAGGCTTCTCGAACACCTGGTTTAAAGCAGCAATCTGGGTTAAGCTACAATGAAAAGGCAGACAGTCAAATCTTTTTCACTCAGGATTAGGTGTACAGCAGACACTGAAGTAAAGGGTAATTGACCTTTACCTTGGATAAGCTTTCCTCACTAATGTACAGCATGCAGTAGGGTGTGGATTCAAAGCACACCTCTAAACAATGTACTAATCCACAGAGACCTTCCTACCAACACAACAAAAAGAAGGATTCTAGGTGGACTCCTCCTGAAGATCAAAACAACAGACTGGGCTTCTACATAGAGTGCTTCCGCCGACTTGCACGGGCTGAAATTGTGGAAAAGCAGCATCACTTGCCCCATAACCTCAGCCATGCAGAACACAATGCTATCCACAGCCTCAGAAACAACTCTGACATCATAATCAAAAAGGCTGACAAAGGAGATGCTGCTGTCATCATGAACAGGTCGGAATATGAACAAGAGGCTGCTCAGCAGCTCTCCAACACCACTTTCTACAAGCCATTACCCTCTGATCCCACTGAGGGTTACCAAAAGAAACTACAGCATTTGCTCAAGAAACTCCCTGAAAAAGCACAAGAACAAATCCGCACAGACACACCCCTGGAACCCCAACCTGGGGTATTCTGTTACCCAAGATCCATAAACCTGGAAATCCTGGACGCCTCATCATCTCAGGCATTGGCACCCTGACAGCAGGATTGTCTGGCTATGTAGACTCCCTCCTCAGGCCCTACGCTACCAGCACTCCCAGCTATCTTCGAGACACCACTGACTTCCTGAGGAAAACTACAATCCATCGGTGATCTTCCTGAAAACACCATCCTGGCCACTATGGATGTAGAAGCCCTCTACACCAACATTCCACACAAAGATGGACTACAAGCCGTCAGGAACACTATCCCCGATAATGTCACGGCAAACCTGGTGGCTGAACTTTGTGACTTTGTCCTCACCCACAACTATTTCACATTTGGGGACAATGTATACCTTCAAATCAGCGGCACTGCTGTGGTACCCGCATGGCCCCACAGTATGCCAACATTTTTACGGCTGACTTACAACAACGCTTCCTCAGCTCTCGTCCCCTAATGCCCCTACTCTACCTGCGCTACATTGATGACATCATCATCTGGACCCATGGAAAAGAAGCCCTTGAGGAATTCCACCATGATTTCAACAATTTCCATCCCACCATCAACCTCAGCCTGGACCAGTCCACACAGGAGATCCACTTCCTGGACACTACAGTGCTAATAAACGATGGTCACATAAACAACTCCCTATACTGGAAACCTACTGACCGCTATTCCTACCTTCATGCCTCCAGCTTTCACCCTGACCACACCACACGATCCATTGTCTACAGCCAAGCTCTGCGATACAACCGCATTTGCTCCAATCCCTCAGACAGAGACAAACGCCTACAAGAGCTCTATCAAGCATTCTTACAACTACAATACCCACCTGCTGAAGTGAAGAAACAGATTGACAGAGCCAGAAGAGTACCCAGAAGTCACCTACTACAGGACAGGCCCAACAAAGAAAATAACAGAACGCCACTAGAGGTCACCTTCAGCCCCCAACTAAACCCTCTCCAACGCATCATCAAGGATCTATAACCTATCCTGAAGGACGACCCATCGCTCTCACAAATCTTGGGAGACAGGCCAGTCCCTGCCTACAGACAGCCCCCCAACCTGAAGCAAATACTCACCAGCAACCACACAACAAAAACACTAACCCAGGACCCTATCCTTGCAACAAATCCCGTTGCCAACTGTGTCCACATATCTATTCAGGGGACACCATCATGGGGCCTAATCACATCAGCCACACTATCAGAGGCTCGTTCACCTGCACATCTACCAATGTGATATATGCCATCATGTGCCAGCAATGCCCCTCTGCCATGTACATTGGTCAAACTGGACAGTCTCTATGTAAAAGAATAAATGGACACAAATTAGATGTCAAGAATTATAACATTCATAAACCAGTCAAACAACACTTCAATCTCTCTGGTCACTCGATTTCTGACCTAAAAGTGGCAATTCAACAAAAAGTCCTCAAAAACAGACTCCAATGAGAGACTGCTGAATTGGAATTAATTTGCAAATTGGATACAATTAACTTAGGCTTGAATAGAGACAGAGTGGTTGAGTCATTACACAAAGTAAAACTATTTCCCCTTGTTTATTCCCCCCCCTCCCCTCCACTGTTCCTCAGACATTCTTGTTAACTGCTGGAAATGGCCCACCTTGATTATCACTACAAAAGGTTTTCTTCCCCTCCCCCTGCTGGTAATAGCTCATCTTAAGTGATCACTCTCCTTACAGTGTGCATGATAAACACCCATTTTTTCATGTTCTGTGTGTATATAAATCTCCTCACTGTATTTTCCACTGAATGCATCCGATGAAGTGAGCTGTAGCTCACGAAAGCTTATGCTCAAATAAATTGGTTAGTCGCTAAGGTGCCACAAGTCCTCCTTTTCTTTTTGAAATCAAAAAGTCTTTCCACTGACTTCAGTGGCTTTGGATCAGGCCTTGAGAGCCCCAGTATGCAGGCTTCCAGCAGATTTTTCTTGCGGTGATGTAATGACCCATCAAATGTGAAAAAGCCCCTTAAACTTCTTGTAGAACTTCAGTTTTGAATGTAGAGAAGTCGCCATCTTAAATAGTTAATGGGAAAGCCCGCAAAAGAACGCTTTGGCTCTCTCATACTGTCTCCTCCTGGCTACACTGAAGAAGTTAGACCTTTACACCAATATGGCTACATATACTGGCACTTTTTGACACAGATTAGCATGCGATACTATTATCTCACCTCCATGATCTGGCTGGGTGAACAGAATGCTTTAAGCTGTTTTTCCCCCCCCCTTGGTTCTTGAAGAGATTCCTGTTGATTGTGATGGATAGCAGCTCCCTCCTCCCCCAAAGAGCCCTCCCTTATGCAGATAGTCCTATAGGTTGCAATTCTGTCACCCTCATTGTTCAGCATGTGAGGTTACTAGGGGAGACTGATTGTACATGAACTGAAGTACCAAGAACAAGCAGCTGACACCAAGCTATACTTCTCAATCAGCATGGATACTGTAGATCTTCTGATGCCCCTGAGCAAAGCAGGCACTTGGATGAAAGGTACTGGCTCAGGCTCATTCCAAATAAAATGCAGAGGATTGGGGTTCACAAGGGAAAAAAAGTTATAGAAGAACTGGCAGGATCAGCGACCCCACCATCAATTCTATGCATCTGTCTTTCAATTATGAAAGTGGTGCACAAGGTCATAGCCTCTCTGGATTAATCAGTGCTCCAAGATTCACACATAGAGGGAAAAGTTATTTCTGAACAGGATTGCTAACTGCCCAAGAGCATGCACTCTTATCCCAACCAAAGAGAACCTCGCTACAGTGATGCATGCCTTTATCACCTTAAGGCTAGATTACTACAATCTGCTGTAACAGTAGCAGATGCTGAAGGCCACCAGGAAACTAAGTGGTTCAGAACACAGCAACATGTCTTTTAACTCAGCAAGAACACATCAGAAGCAGCAAAACCAATGCTCAGTTCAAAGTTCTAATCCATCTTTAAGACTGCGAATGGACTAGGAACCAGCTCACTCAGACCACCTCTCTACACAATCTGCCATGACAGGTAAGATTGGTGAGGTCTATTTATCTGACAGTCCCTAGGGTGGTCTTGTGAGGGGTAGGGGCAGAGCCTTCAGAGTGGATGTCCCCAGGCTGTGAAATTCCTTTCCAGGAGACATATGACTGAGGTGGGGCCTTGGATTTTGCAGAGCACAACAAGAGCTATCTTTTCACAGGTATTCACTCAATGAAGTTTTGGAAGTTCCTCTAAAATATTCCCCTCCACAGCCACCATTTGGCTCTGTTCCTTATTTAAGGTATGCCAGAAGGAGAGAAAGGAAGAATGTACATTTCTTTTTATAAGATTTTGTTGTGTCACTTATAAGTGTGACAGTCCCTGTAGAAGGCAATTACTACTACATACATTCTATGTGTGTTAAACTGCATTATTCAGAAAATGCCTGTTTAACTAGCAGTAGTTGCATGTGATGTCTGAAGAGGCCAGTTGGTTTTTGCACTTAATTTCTTACGTTATTGAAAAAGAAGAAAAATCTGGAGTTATTCTGTTTGAGGAGTTTATAAGCAAAACTAATAAGTCACTAGCTGCTCACCTGGTAAATTCCCACCACCAAGTGAGCACTCAACTTGCTATGTGTACACAACTTAAGTATGTGCCTGAAGCCTTAAGGAAACATTTCTAGACTGCATACCCATTACGCAATTTGCAAATGTTCATATTTTGCAAGGATTAAAAGATGTTTTTTTTAAACTATGTATTAAGAACCATGTCTGTGTTTCAGCTTGCACACTGTAGCTGTTTTTACGGTAGCACTGTTAAAGAGCTCTAGTTAGAAAAAGCAACTTTTGCCACCACCCTCCTATCGTTCATAAACAAAATCATTTCAGTTGTTTAACTGTTTCTTTAAAAACTTTAGACAAAGACAAAATTGCTATTTTTAACCCAAAAAATAATGGTTTCTCGAAGTTGCAAGTCTGTGAAAAACTGGTCATAATCAGAAAGCACATCATCATCAAAGTGTCTCATGACACCAATCTGGTTAACTGGGGCACAATCCAAATTCCTGTTTTAGTAAACGGGAGTCTTTTCACTGACTACAGTGGCAGATGGATTGGACCTTTGGCTGGGAAAGAATAGTGAAATCTAAGAAATCGCCAACACAATGTTCTACTGCTCCTGTGTTTTCTTTAGAGATTTTCTACTCATCTTAAAGTCACAACTATTATCACCTCCAGCGGTAAGTTTTGACATTAACATACCTGTGGCTATAAAATTGCCAAGAACGTACCTGAAAGATTTAGTATAAAATCACGTACATCATTTTAAGCAGTTTAAAACTGTTATTGTAACTACTTTTTAAAAAGCCACAAACATTTGTACTTGAAACACTAAATGGGTTGACTCAGTTGGAAATAGTTATTTTAGTTTATGCAGCAGTATTCGTGGCAAACTTATTTGAAGATTACTAACTACTAATTCCAGAAATAGGTTTACCAGACAAAAGAAAAACAGTGGACATAACACTATAATTAAAGTCACAGAATTTACCAATTATGGAAATTGAATTCTGCCCAATGGAAGGTTCTTGAAACTCCCCCTGTGTATCCAGCAGAGAGGATTTGATGTACGTAGCTAGGGTTTCAACAGGACTCCCGCCGGTAGCCATTAATGGATTGTACTGGTTGTCAACAGGTGAACTTCCACTACTTTTCAGTTCATCAAACCGTTTTGCACACTGTCAAGAGATAAAACGACGGGAATATGAAGCAGATACCTGAAACTATATCACTTTAAAGGCTGATATTGTTTCCTGATAGTTTCTGCAAATCGATTGTTACATCATAGTTAAAAAAGTTTATTAAAGCTAATGTTAAAATTATATCAAATACAGATTAAGGAAAGAGTGTCTATACATCTGGGTGTAGTACTTAGATTATCCAAAAGTACAAGGTTTGGTTTAAAAGTCATAAAATACATATACCAACTCCTGCTAAATGGCCAACATTGGAGTTCTGAATTGAAACCAAACCAACTAAGAATCTTCACGCTTAATATTGATTAAGCCACATGGTAACTCACTCTGCAATACCTAAGAAGGGCAGAATATCCATGCAATATCTAAGATTTACCACAGTTTCAAGACCCAACCAACGTTCACACAAATTAAAGGATGGAGTTTCTGACTTAACCTGCATTTCCCTCTTTACAGCTTAATCTTAACCTTAAAAGGGTAGTTAGATTTTTTTAAACTTAGCTCCTTAAATTATAATACCTTAAATTACTCAAAGTAGAAATGTCTGTAAAATAAGAACATAAGAAATTAAGAATGGCCATACTGGGTCAGACCAATGGTCCAGCTAGCCCAGAATCCTGTCTTCTGACAGTGGCTTCAGAGGAAATTAACAGAAGAGGGCAATTTTGAGTGATCCATCCTCTGTTGTCCAGTCCCAGCTTCTGGCAGTTGGAGGTTTAGGACATCTGAAGCATGGGGTTGCATTCCTGACCATCTTGGCTAATAGCCACTGATGAACCCATCTTCCATTAATTTATCTACTGTATATACTCATTCATAAGCCGAATACTTTTGTTAAAAAAGTGACGCATCAAAGAGCAGGGGGTCAGCTTATAAACGGGTCTACACCAAAATCTGATGATTTTAAATTCTATGGAATCATTGAATTGAATATCTAATACATTGTCATTTTGTTTACCTAGAGCGTCTGCAGGCATGGAGACCCTCAGCTCCCTGTGGCCACGATTTGCCGTTCCCAGCCAATGGGAGCTGCGGGAAGTGGCGCCACTTCCCGCAGCTCCCATTGGCTGGGAACAGCAAACCGCAGCCACTGGGAGCTGAGGGGCTCCAGGCCTGGAGGGGCTCCAGGTAAACAAAACGTCCAGGCCCACTAGCGGCTTACCCTAAAGGGCCAGGAGCCGAAATTTGCCAACCCCTGAAATATAGGGTCGGCTTATGAAAGGGTCATATTGTTTTTGCTATTTTTACCAACCCATCTTGGGGGGTCGGCTTATAAACAAATGGTCTAATGAACAAGTATATACAATAATTCTTTTTCGAACCCAGTTATACTTTTGGTCTTCACAACATCCCATGGTAAGAAATTCTACAGATTGACTGTGCATTGTGTGATGCGCTTCCTTTTGTTTATTTTAAACCTGCTGCTTATTAATTTCGTCACATGACCCTTAGCTCTTCTTATACGAAGAGGTAAATAACACTTCCCTATTCACTTTCTCCACATCATTCATGATTTTATAGACTTCTATCATATCTCCCCTTAGTCATCCCTTTCTAAGATGAACTGTCCTAGTCTTTTTAATCTCTCCTCATATGAAAGTTCATTCTATACCTCTAATCATTTTTGTTGCTCTTCCCTTTATTGCTTCCAATTTGAATATCTTTTTTTAGAGATGGGGCTATCAGAGCTGCTTACAGTATTCAAGGTCTGGGTGTACCATATACGTGCCAGTATGATATTTTCTCTCTTATTATTTATCATTTTCCTAATGGTTCCTGACATTGTTAGCTTTTTTTGAACTGATGTTGCTGAGTGGATGTTGTCAGAAAAAAACAGCCATGATGACGCCAAAAATCTCTTTATTGAGTGGTAATAGCAAATTTGGACCCCATGATTTTGCTATATAGTTGGGATTATTTTTTCCTATGTGCATTACTCTCCACTTAACATTGAATTTCATCTGCCATTTTGTTAACCAGTCACCTGGTTTAGAGAGATCACTTTGCAACTCTTCACAGTCAGCTTTGGAATTAACAATCTTGAGCAAATTTGTATCCTCTGCAAATTTTGCCACCTCACTGTTCACCGCCTTTTTCAAATCATTTATTAATATGTTCAAAAGCACAGGTGCCAGGACAGACCCATGGGTAACCACTGTATTTATCTCCATTGTAAAAACAATTTATTCCTACCCCTTTGTTACATATTTTTTAACTAGTTACTCATCCAGGAGAGGACCTTCTCTCATCCCATGACTGCTTAGTTTGCTTAAAAGCTTCTGTTGTGGGATCTTGTCAAAGACTTTCTGAAAGTTCAGCTACATTGTATTCACTAGATAACCCTACACTACATGCTTGTTGATACCCTCAAAGAATTCTCACAGAAGGGAAATCATGTCTTACCATTTACAAAAGCCGCATTGACTCTTCCCCAAGATAGTGAGTTTCTCTGTGTCTCTGATAATTTTAACTTCCCATTTGCACAATTATTGTTCCTTTACTTTACGGACTTCCGCTCAGACTGGAAAATTTCATTTTATTTCTATTTAGTTTCCCTTCCTTGTTTTCATTACTCCTGGGGGAATTCTGTGCCAAAAAATTAAAAATTTTACAAAAAATTCTGCATATTTCGTCAAAATAACCCAATATAACCATGTCAGTTTCAATTATTTTGGTAATTTATTTCAAAATACCTGTCAGCAACCAAGTCTGTAACAATACAGACAACAAAAAAGATTCAGGACTTTTTTTTTTTTTTTTTTTACAAATGTGCCCCATGCTGTCTGTCCACCCATATCCTGTGCCTCCTGACCTGGTCCCATGGGGCAGGGCGCTGTGCGGAAGGCATCCTCTTCTCTTCCCTATCTGCAGCTGGGGCTGGCCTGGGAGTGGCTGCTCTGTTCTGGCACCACAGTGGCCCTTGGTGGGCAAAAGGTGTAACTGCAGCACCTTTCTGGCAGAATGCATTTTCTGCAGAAAAAAATTCTACACAGCACATGAATGCTGCACATGCATAGTGGCTCAGAATTCTCCCAGGAGTAAATTTTCATGCAGTCGTGAACAGGCTAATGTTGAAATATTTGGGTTACCAGAACTGCAGGGAAAAGTTAAAATGCAAACAAAACAATATTAGGCTTTTAAAAATTTAATTTTTTGTGTACAAACAGACTTAAATTTGGGCCTCACTTATTAGATGCAGATTTCAATGTAAATTAAAGGCCTTAATGCTTCAAACAAACAACTACACATGAGAGTAACTTTACGTATAAGAATAGTTTCATTAAACTGAATGGGACAATTCACATGGGAGTTTGAGAGAATGTATTTTAACTCTGTCAAAGTCTATTAGATTAAATAGTCACTTGAGATCATAGGGCTAAATTCATCACAGCAACTAACAGCCTTCTATAGAGGCTCTGCATATCCTAAAGCAGAGTAACCACTTTTCTACTGACCAGGGATATTATCTCAGTTGAGAAAAAGAGGTCAATAAAAAACATACAAAAGATTAATATACTTATAGTAGAAAGCATTGTATCATCAGATGAACAATTAAGTGACAGCATCCACAACTATGAATCTCTACTAAACACTATCAGCTTGTAGGACAATAAAGTTCCACATAGGCTTCAACTCCAGTCAATCATTTTTTATGTGATTCCCATGAACAATGTTATAAATTAAGTGAGAGTTGCCACATTCAATTACAACAAGATGTCTGTTTACTTGTTATTGTGAGTCACAAAAAAACAAAACTGCCTGGAATTTCACAACAAATTTTGGCCCTGGACTCAAAAGTATCTTGTTTGTCTTTTTTAAACGAAAAACACACACAAATGAGAGTTGTACAATGAAGCAAGCAAGATAAGATAAAATAAATCATCCAGGTGTTTCCTTTAAAATATGTGCATTGAGCAAATTTGAAATCCAAGAGCTTAAATTTTTCTGTAAACTGTTAGGGCCTGATCCTAGAGATTCTGAGTGCTCCTATCTCCCACTGAATAAGGAAGCACTCTGACTTGAAGGATCAAGCTAGCTGTCCTTGAAAATTGGAGCTTTGTTATTTCCAATTGGAAAGTATATCTGATCATATGCTAACACCATCTACCTCAGGAAAATTGTGTTTGCAGAGTATACCATAAACTGTGTGTGGGGGGGAGGGAATATGAAGTATGTATTTGCCTTCCTTGTCATAAGGCTGTATTTTACAGTGTAATCTGAAAGTTTCTTGAACCGTTACAGACTCTTTCTTTTCACTTCACTTGTTCTTTTGACTAATTCCCAGTAATACTGCCTTAGGCTATAAGATGCACATTCTGCATTCAAGTTATGAATTTTGTTTACTTCATATCTTGAATGTGGAGGTTTTCTAACACCTTCCTATTTGCATTTTTAACATATTGCTTAACTCTTTCAGGTCGTTTAAGTTCAAGTAACTTTACAAAACCATTCCCCCACCCTTCCAGCCCTCCTCCTGATAAAAGTGTAGTTCTCTTGATAAAGCACTGTTTAAACAGACACACTGATGGTTAACAAAGTTACCTCTTTGGACGTAAATCCTGGAACCAGCCTTGCCACACTGTCCCAGTTGATAGGCTGAGGGACACCGATTAAAGAGTACAGGATCATATCCAAAACCATTTGATTGTTATCATATGGAAAGTTATTGTTTTCTGAGTATCCTCGACTCATCTTTTGGCTCTAAAAGCTAGAGAGGCAAATGTTGTAAATATGTATACATAAAGACCCGTAAAGTTTAATACTGCTCATGTTTCACAGCAGCAATAATTGCGTGATCAGTTAAAGTACAATACACATTAATGGCAGCACTACTGTTACTATACAAAGGCAAGTACTAATACTACTACTTAAATAAATCATATACAGACATCTATGCAGCCCAGAGTCCATTAAAAAACACACAATTGCAAAGTAGTTTGTTTCAGTTCCAACAGGTTTTCATCCTGATCAATACCTTAAGTAGTTCTATCATAAAAAAAGCCAAAAGATTCAACTTGATTTAGGGTTAAAAAGAACACTAATTAAACTACAGCAGGCTTTGTTTTAGAAGTGGCAATATTTAGAAATGTTAAGGCATTTGACAAAAGAAGACAACAGACGTTATTCTGAAGATACCAAGATGAGTCATACTATAGTCTGACATCTAAATCTAAAAGGAGAAAACTATTCCTCAATAGGGAACATGCAGTGTTATTAATCATCTCCTCTTCCTTGAGGTATGAATGAGTGAGTAGATTAAATAGGAGACCATTCAGAAAAATCAGCAAGATGGTGGGTACCATTAATTCTTATTACAGGTTACAGGGAGTTCAGCTGGGTTTTTTTAAAAATATAAACCTGACAACAGTAATATAAAGTTATTAGCAAGAAATTGAGACACTGATTTTTCTAATTAGGTAGTAAATAGGAAAGACAGGAATCAGTATAACAACTACTGTATAAAAAGTAGAGAAAATAGTCTTTTAATTTAAGGTGTAGCTATGAATGAGTAGTGTATTATAGTGATATGCAATTACTTATTGCAGCACATGCTTTGGCCACAGAAAGTAAATTCAGGTAAGCTTATGTAGAGGGAGTAGCTATTAAAATAGATATTCCAGCACTTAAAATGGAAATACTAGCAACTGATGGGATCCACAAAGTGGAGATTAATAAGAAAGAAAGAAAACTGGACAAAACTTGCATGATGCACAGTAGTTTCAAACGATACTAAACTCATCCAGTTAAAAACTTGGTAAATAAGTGCTTTACTGTCCAATCACATGCTTATATGCCTACAGGGTAGGCCCAGTTATTTCAGACTCTCCATTAATTCTGCATGCCCAATCTAAGATATCTACAACTTGACTTTTCAGATGTTCTGAAGCACCCACAGCTCTGAAGTCAATGGGAGCTGCAGCTCTCAGCAACTCTGAAAATCAGGTCCTATGGGTTTCAACTTGAGCATCAAGGAACTGAGGCATACAATTCAATTAGTGAACAATTTTGAAAAATGTTGGCCTTAGTTATTATGATTGTCAATTCTGGTAATTTTTGATTCTTCTATACCACCGCCTCCTGCGAGCGGCACCCAAGTTGTAAGTATATTCAAAAGGAGCCTGCTGGTGGAAAGATTTTAGAAACTAAGATTTTCAAATGCAACTATTAATTTTGGGTGCCCAACTGAGATACCTTAAGGAGGTCCGATTTACAGGAAGCGTTGGCCACCCACTCTCTGAAAATCAGGTCCTGTCAAGGTGCCTCAAATTGGGCACCTAAAAACTGAGGCACTCAAAATTACTAGTCATAGCTGAAAATCTTAATCTTGGGTTATAAATAATATGGCAATGGTTATAACCAAGAGTTATAACTATGGAGAATCCTCAGAAGGCTGCAGTTGGATGTAGTCTCAATGGACTTGCTTGCTACAGGGAAAGTCCTGTAAGAGTTGCTTCCTTTGCCCCACACTTACTTTTCTAGTAGCTAAGAGATGATTTCTTACAAATTTGTGCTGCAGTAGTAGGTAGCCCACTGATTTCATTTCAGAGTATATAAGCAATAAGGCATAACGTTTTGCCAGAAATTTGAACTGGTAAAACAAACAAAAAAACCCCCAACATGTAACTGAGGAAGTGTTTATGTTGTGGGGAAAAGCAAATGAATTTGTAGAAAATATTTGGAAAAAGAAACAAACTGGAATAATTTTCTTAGGTTCAGAATATTCATCAAAAGAAAATTTAGAGAGAAAGTTGATTTTTCTTTTCAAGGTAGCTTTGTTTGAGAAAAAAAAAACCAGGAAGTCATATATAGTTTCTCTGAAATGTAGCACTTGCAAGAAGTCCCAAATTAACAGCTATGGAAAATATTTAGCTAAAGAGCAGATGTACCTTATAAGCAATAGCTGTCAAAACTTTCCTATGCAGGACTGCCAGTGTGTTTCAGCACTGTTCCAGAATTGCAACCTTTAGGAGTAAAAGTAATTCAGTCTCCACGTCCAATCAATAATTGGCCTTCATTCTCCGAATACTGTCAAAATTGTGATGATTTTTTTTTTTAATTCAGACCTCTCTCCATTAGTGAATGGACAGAAACCAATAGAAACCATTGAATATTGCATAAGAAGTTACCAAAAGGGATGACCAGGGCCAAATCTGAATCAATGAGGTGAATGGTTATTAGATATTAAGCCTGTCTCCTGAGCTATCCAGTCTACCCTTAGCTGACAGTTAAAAAAAAAAATCTGTCTGAATGACAGCAGGGTAAAGGTGCAGGAACGAGCTTTATTCTCTATAAAGTCAAGATGTAAGTATCGCTTATAGTTAGGCTTAATAAAAATTAAATCACTATTGATATGGATAGCCTATAAACGTGCTCCCTCATAAAGGTTTTACCTATTGTATAAATATACTGTATATTCAGGTGCAGAGATAGAGGAACAGTGGTTATTCTCATTATTAAGTTATTCTTAATAACAGTAGTTATTCTCATTTGCAAGAGTTCTACAATTTACAGGAAACAAAACCACAATAGGTTTATAGTAGTTATAGTATAGTAGTATATTGGGTTACAGTAGTCTTAACATTTTACTAGTAATTATGGTGAAGCAACTCAACAGTGCAACTATGACAGGTACTCCAAGAGGCAGTGACATTTCTTGAGAGGCATGAAGGTTTTGTTTATCAAGTATGCACTTTTCTATTTTAGTATTAACTGGAGCCTAGATTTGGCTATCCATGCAAATACAAAAAGAAAAGGAGTACTTGTGGCACCTTAGAGACTAACCAATTTATTTGAGCATGAGCTTTCGTGAGCTCATGCTCAAATAAATTGGTTAGTCTCTAAGGTGCCACAAGTACTCCTTTTCTTTTTGCGAATACAGACTAACACGGCTGTTACACTAGATGAGGACCTGTTTTGGTCATAAAATGACTAGGAATGGGACTACAGTCTTAGCCACAAACTAAACACAGGTTAAACAGCATAACCAAATGACGAGTCAGTGTCAGAATTAGAACAGTTCCCAATCCTGTATGGATTAGATTAACCCCCATCCTCCAATTTCTTTCTTTCATACACAACACCGACATGTGCTGCCCTATGGGAGGTATCTACTCCCAAAAGTATATCACACGGTCAAATAAATATAGCTACTTAAATCTGCATGTGCAATAATCAAAATACAAACAACTACTGCTGTTTGAATTAAATGCTCATTCTGATCATATACAAAAAGCTGGGCCATACATGGATCATCATACAGGCAAATGAATGAGCTTGGATATTGTATGCATGTAGTATGATATTAAGTCTCAGTATTTACTTCCTATTTTGGAATTAGCACACATTGTGCTTGCCATTGTGGGTTCTCCAACACTGTTCTATTGTTGTATAATAAATCTTGTAAAAGCCATAGCTAAAGCCATGTTCAAGACTACTTCCTTTTGCAGCAATGGTACACACTTTAAGAGATGCAACCTGGACAAGGCCTATAATAAAGTATCACCACTCTCTAGAGATGACACGGCATCTTTGTGTTCTGCAGTCTACACTACTGCAAGTTTCAGAGTAACAGCCGTGTTAGTCTGTATTCGCAAAAAGAAAAGGAGTACTTGTGGCACCTTAGAGACTAACCAATTTATTTGAGCATGAGCTTTCGTGAGCTACAGCTCACTTCATCGGATGCATACCGTGGAAACTGCAGCAGACTTTATATATACACAGAGAATATGAAACAATACCTCCTCCCACCCCACTGTCCTGCTGGTAATAGCTTATCTAAAGTGATCATCAGGTGGGCCATTTCCAGCACAAATCCAGGTTTTCTCACCCTCCACCCCCCCCACACAAATTCACTCTCCTGCTGGTGATAGCCCATCCAAAGTGACAACTCTTTACATAATCAAGTCGGGCTATTTCCTGCACAAATCCAGGTTCTCACATCCCCCCCACCCCCATACACACACAAACTCACTCTCCTGCTGGTAATAGCTCATCTAAACTGACCACGCTCCAAGTTTAAATCCAAGTTAAACCAGAACATCTGGGGGGGGGGGTAGAAAAAAACAAGAGGAAACAGGCTACCTTGCATAATGACTTAGCCATTCCCAGTCTCTATTTAAGCCTAAATTAATAGTATCCAATTTGCAAATGAATTCCAATTCAGCAGTTTCTCGCTGGAGTCTGGATTTGAAGTTTTTTTGTTTTAAGATAGCGACCTTCATGTCTGTGATTGCGTGACCAGAGAGATTGAAGTGTTCTCCGACTGGTTTATGAATGTTATAATTCTTGACATCTGATTTGTGTCCATTTATTCTTTTACATAGAGACTGTCCAGTTTGACCAATGTACATGGCAGAGAGGCATTGCTGGCACATGATGGCATATATCACATTGGTGGATGTGCAGGTGCAATCACAGACATGAAGGTCGCTATCTTAAAACAAAAAAACATCAAATCCAGACTCCAGCGAGAAACTGCTGAATTGGAATTCATTTGCAAATTGGATACTATTAATTTAGGCTTAAATAGAGACTGGGAGTGGCTAAGTCATTATGCAAGGTAGCCTGTTTCCTCTTGTTTTTTCCTACCCCCCCCCCCCCAGATGTTCTGGTTTAACTTGGATTTAAACTTGGAGCGTGGTCAGTTTAGATGAGTTATTACCAGCAGGAGAGTGAGTTTGTGTGTGTATGGGGGTGGGGGGGATGTGAGAAAACCTGGATTTGTGCAGGAAATAGCCCGACTTGATTATGTAAAGAGTTGTCACTTTGGATGGGCTATCACCAGCAGGAGAGTGAATTTGTGGGGGGGGGGTGGAGGGTGAGAAAACCTGGATTTGTGCTGGAAATGGCCCACCTGATGATCACTTTAGATAAGCTATTACCAGCAGGACAGTGGGGTGGGAGGAGGTATTGTTTCATATTCTCTGTGTATATATAAAGTCTGCTGCAGTTTCCACGGTATGCATCCGATGAAGTGAGCTGTAGCTCACGAAAGCTCATGCTCAAATAAATTGGTTAGTCTCTAAGGTGCCACAAGTACTCCTTTTCTTACTACTGCAAGTGAAGATCAACTTAAAAAAAAACAATGCCACAAATAAGGTAAGTGAGACATAGCAGTTATGGGTGTGGCACAAAGTTTTAAAACCACTTAGACTAGTACATTAAATACACACAGAAAGAAGGCAACTTCAGAAAGGTATAGAAGGTTTACTTACAGTTAGGGAAATCATAGAATACCAGGGTTGGAAGAGTCCTCAGGAGGACATCTAGTCCAACTCCCTGCTCAAAGCAGGACCAATCCCCAATTTTTGCCCCAGATCCCAAATGGCTTCCTCAAGGATTTAACTCACAACCCTGGGTTTAGCAGGCCAGTGCTCAAACCACTGAGCTATGTGGAGAATCATGTAAGACTAAAATTTTAAAAAAATATGCAGACAAATCCTTGGTATGGAAAGAAGACAAAGCACAATTCTAGGACTGGGATTTAACCATTTCCATGCAAAGAATTTACTAGAGTTGCAGAGGATTTTCTTTTTCTTTCCTTTTTTCTTTTCTTTTTTTTTGGGGGGGGGGATTTTTTGTATACTATATGTTTAATTATCAAGTATTAACACATTTAAAAATCCTTGCCATGTAAATATCAGAAACAATAAGAATTAAAAATCAATCTGTTGTTTAGAGACATTAGTCATCAGACTTCTCTATTTAACAGGGTGTTATGACCATATTACAGTACAAGCATCCTTAAAACATCTATGACATGTCATTTCTAATATTTTATTAAGTTGAGTGGCATTTCTGATTATACATATTTAACAGACCAGGCATGTCTATGAAATGTTTAGTATTCAAAAAAATTGGGCACGTGTGCTGGGTTTTTGTTTTTTGGAGGGGGGGGGCAGGTGAAGGTACTTTCTAAGTACTGAATAAAAGATAAAATATTTAAGTATTTATTTGTCCTCCAGCTATTTTTCTGGGTACAAAATTAGTGTGTTAGTTTTACCATAACCACCCCACCTCCGAGGGGCCCCTGTCCACGGAAGCAGGGACCCCAAGACTGACGAACCACACCCCGAATGGTGGGGCTCGCTCAGCGGTGCCCAGCAGGTGGGCGGGGCGGGCCCAGGGGCAGCGTCCCCTAGAGAGCGAGGCGGGTGCTCAGCGCCTCCTGCCCAGAAGGAAAGAGGCGCTGAAAGGAGGGAGTCGGTTACCTGGGGCCCGATCCGGGCGGCAGCAGGAGGATGCGGACCTCTGGGTTTGAAGCCACTGAGGAGCTCGGCGAGCCCCAGCGCCGCGCTAGGGTAGGATGGAGAGGACCAAGAAGGCGCTTCCTGGGGGAGGCAAGAATCCAGGCAGAGCGTTACCGCAGCTCGGCCACAGACTCAGCGTCTCCCTCGGCCTCGCCCAGACGCAGCCTGCCACAGTCCGCCCGCACGCCCGCCACCATCTCCCAGCCGCTCCGGCGCCGGGAGCCGCTGGCCGCGCAGAGGCCGCTCACCGACCCCCCCCACCTGCCACGCCCGGGACACTGGCAGCCCCCGCCAGAGGGCAGCCAATGGGTGGTGAGGCGCGGCCTTCCCCAGAGAGGCGGGCCTTGGCGTGCGGTGTCACGGGGTCGAGTCTCCGCCTCCTTCCCCCGCCTTGTCGCAGTGCAGCGGCTCCGCCCTACCCTCAGCGTCTGGTCTCCTAGCAACGAGCCGCGCAAGGCGACGCCGGGCTGGGATCCGCCGTCTGAGGCAGGTGGCCGGGGAGGGCGGAGCTGCTCCCTTCCCTACCCAGGGCTGGAGGAGATGAGACCCCCCCATCCGCTCGCCCCGAGGCCCCAGCCCTGTCTCGGCGTGACGTCACGCCATCCTCCATCGGCACTTCAGCGTGATGTCGCTATCAGCATGACGTCACCCCGCCACTCGACGTCACCCGCCTCACCGCCACCTCAGTGCGATGTCACCCAACCAACCAGCCCTGTACCTGGGCATGACGTCACCCCAGCACCCAACCTCACAGCGCGACAAAATCCTAACCTGTACATGTGCTGTTCCAAAAACCAGTGAAAAATCAGTGCAGTGATTGGTCTCAATTTCACCACTACCACCAGGATGGCTCTGGGTAAAAGACACATTTTCAGCTCCTGTGGAGGCGTTATTGTCCTCCCAGGACCTAAATGCGATCCCCTTTCCTGCACAGAAGAGAGAGTTGACACCTCATGTGCTGGAAGTGGGGAGAGGACAGACAGGCTGTAGATGTACGTACATTGCCCCTTCCCATCCCAGCTAGTAGTGGTGAATCTGCCAGTGGAGAATTCCCTGAGGATTTCATTAACTTTTGCCTGGGTCCCCCTGGGTGATTTCAGGGGCAGTGGAGCATGGGAAAGCCATATTGCCTGGAAACAAAGCTGGAAGAAAGAGATCCCTGCATCTGCACAGAAGCTAGGCACTTGCAGGCAGGCCTGTGCTTTTAGCAGATGTCTCCAGTTTTGTGCAGTTTTTGTTAACCTGATTCTTAGAGGGCTGGTTTATTATAGGGTTCACCAATGATCTGACCAGAATATCCTTAGGTTCTTCTCTCAAAATCAGACTACAGGATTAGAGACTGTAGAGCAGTGGTTCTCCAACTTTTGTACCAGTGACCCCTTTCACATAGCAAGCCTCTGAGTGCGACCCTCCTTATAAATTAAAAACACTTATTTATATATTTAACACCATTATAAATGCTAGAGGAAAAGCAGGGTTTGGGGTGGAGGCTGACAGCTCCCGACCCCCCATGTAATAACCTTGCAACCCCCTTAGGGGTCCTACCCCCCAGTTTGAGGACCCCTGATGTAGAAAGTTCAATACCTTGTACTGACCATTGGAGTGTGTGGCAAGAACATTCACGCTGAGGACAGAGACAGGCTGCAGAGATTTTTATTAAAGTAAAAGTTATCAAAGCTCCAAGCCACAGAATCAGAAAGAAGTAATACAGTTCGAACGGTACCAGTGGTGAGCTGGAGCCGGTTCGCACCGGTTCGCCTGAACCGGTTGTTAAATTTTGAAGCCGGTTTAGAACTGGTTGTTAAAGGGGTGGGCAAACTCCGGCCAACGGGCCACATCCGGCCCACGGGACTGTCCTATCCTGCCTGCCTGAGCTCTTGGCTGGCGAGGCTCCCTTGAGAATCCTTTTTAAATTTTTACTCACCCAGCGGCGCTCCGGGTCTTCGGTGACACTTCGGCAGCGGGCCTTTCAGTCGCTCCGGGTCTTCGGTGGCACTTCAGCGGCAGGTCCTTCGGTGCCGCCGAAGACCCGTAGCAACTGAAGGACCTGCTGCCGAAGTGCTGCCGAAGACCTGGAGCGACTGAAGGAACCGGTTCTTCAGCTTTTGACAGCTCATCACTGAGTGGTACCCATGGTAACATTCCTTGCAGAAGTTACTTAGACTAGCATATCCATAGCCTTCCTTTAGATAAGAGACAGCCTAGTCTTTGGCATGTCACAGTGAGTCTGATGTTCCAGGTTCCTCAATGCTGAGAAGCTGGAGATAAGGGCTAGATTAGAGTAGCTAAGGTATACTTAAAAGTAAAGCTAACAGCTAAACAAAAGGAACTAACAAACTGAATGCTAAAAGAAGTAACTCCTCATGGTTGTTTACCCTCTTAAAGGGTCTTGGCACTATCCTGAATATTAATGTCAGTGCCCCACCTTCCATCACCAAGTCTCATTTCCTTACCCACATAAATCTTAGGGTACACTTAACCTACAGAACCTAAGAATGGCCATAGTGGGTCAGACCAATGGTCCATCCAGCCCAGTATCTTGTCTTCCAACAGTGGCCAATGCCAGGTGCTTATGATGGAATGAACAGAATAGGTAATCATCAAGTCAAGTGATCTGTTGCCCATTCCTAGCTTCTGGCAAACAGAGGCTAGGGACACCTCAGAGCATGGTTTTGCATCCCTGTCCATCGTGGCTAATAGCCATTAATGGACCTAGCCCCCATGCACTTATCTAGTTCTTTTTTGAACCCTGTTATAGTCTTGGCCTTCACAACATCCTCTGGCAGAGAGTTCCACAGGTTGACTGTGTGTTGTGTGAAGAAACACTTCCTTTTGTTCGTTTTAAACCTGCTGCCTATTAATTTCATTTGGTGACCCCCTAGTTCTTGTGTCATGAGAAAAAGTAAACAACACTTCCTTATTTACTTTCTCCACATCAGTCATGAGTTTATAGACCTCTATCATATCCCCCTTTAATTGTCTCTTTTCCAGACCGAAAAGTCCCAATTTTATTCATCTCTCCTCATATGGAAGCTGTTCCATATCCCTGATCATTTTTGTTGCCCTTTTCTGAACCTTTCCCAATTCCAATATATCTTTTTTGAGATGGAGCAACCAGATCTGCATGCAATAAGAGGCCTTCATTTTATTGCTGGTATGACAGTTGGAATTCAAGAAAGAGAAAAGACACTTGTCAGTAGATCTATTCAGGTGAGAGATTTTCCTTTCCTGGTTTGAATTTATCTAGAAAAATCAGTAAAATATAATGGTTTCTACTGTAAGGAAAAGAATAATTGCTGCAGCTGTTGGGCATGATTACACTATGGCTTGAATCATGCTATCATATCAACAACTGTCAGGAAGACCATTTTCTGATATGGTGGTTGTTATACTAATTTAGTATTGTTTCCCTGTCCAGAGTGGACATGCTACTCAAAGTAAGGTATAGATTTCCCTGAACAAGATAGTAAATGTAGGTGATGTGCTTCTCTTAGCTGTAAAAAGATGCAGAAAGGACAATATTTACTACAAAATTGAGCTACATAAGTTGATGTATCATGTTATCAAGTTAGGAGTAAAAATGATTTGCGGTAAGCAAGATCGGATGTGAGTATAAATTCTACTGAAGAAATTAAAAAAAAAATCAGAGAATATATTAGGGAAAATATAGAGTGCTGCACTAGTACACATCACTGGTAAAAGGCTATGGTTTATGGAAATGGGCAAACAACTTTTCCAAGATCGTTGGAAATCTGATTCAGCCCATATACTCCACTCATAGCAGGTGGCTCATGTTCATGAATAACTAGATAGCCACTGAAACAGCTACATTTTGCCTTACCATGATGTTGATTTCTACTAATAGCAAGGTGATACCGCTTAGATCAGCTTTAACTTGCTATCATTTTTCTGTAGTAATGTTTTTTTCCCGGGTTCATATATATAGTACTACACCTTTGCTATGTCTCCTAAGTATCCTCAGTGCACACACCCCTTTGGAACGTATAGGTCTTCTAAAGGTCTTATTTTTATGGCAACATTTGTCTTGTAAGTTGTTGTAGCAGCCATGCCAAGGAGGTGGTTGTTGTGTTAAATTTTGAGCCAGGTTTTGCTGCACATTTTGGTATGCAAGCTATGGGAGCATATGTTAGGTAGTTACTATGCAGTATAGTTGTAGCCATGTCAGTCCAGGATATTAGAGAGACAAGGTGGGGTGAGGTAATATCTTTTATTGGACAAGCTTCTGCTGGTGAGAGAAACAAGCTTTTGAGCCACACAGAGCTGACCTGAAGAAGAGCTCTGTGTAGCTCGAAAACTTCTCTCTCTCACCAACAGAAGTTGGTCCAATAAAAGATATTACCTCACCCACCTTGTGTCTCAGGTAATTACTAGTCATCTTGTGGACAGGGCATCTGAAAGTGTTTTGAATATCAGAATTAAAACATATTAGTGACTTGAATCACTATAGCTCATTTTGTATAGTACTCACCCTCTGTGCTTTTTTCTGTTTTTTTTTTTTTAAATTGTATTACATTTTTACTTCTGTTCATTCTTTGGATGAAATCCTGGCTCCATTGAAGTCAATGGAAAAACTACCATTGACTTCAGTGGGGCCAGGATTTCACCCTTTGTGTTTTTAATTTTTCAAGGAACTGCTAGTGTTTATCCTTTAGGTCAAATGTGAATTACAAATTATTATTAAAATTATAACTAGTTAGTGACAAGGCTGGTTCCAAACACAGTTGGTATTCAAACAGCATGGTTAATACTTGGTTAGTAATGGCAACAGGTAACAATGTTTTGCCCTCACCAGATGCCCAAGGTGGGGTTGTCTATCTGTAACAGTTCAACACATTGTTTATTTGTAGATTGGACCCAGTAACCATGCCTCTGTCACAAATTTGGCAGGTCTTCCTTCCTCCAGCTCATTTTGTGGCACCACATTCTAAGGGTACTGCCCCACATGCTGTTGGTGTTAGTCTGTGGGCATGTACTACATGCTCTCTATCCCCTCATGAGGCATTATGAGATTTTCCCAGAAGGAACTGGGACAAACTGAGTTAGGAAGTGTGGGTGACATGAACACAGAAAGATGGTTGACTCATTTGTTGCATTGTGAAAAAAGCTGTAGTATGCACAGACATCACCTGTTTTTGTTATAAATGGGTTAGATAAGAATGTCATGAACAGTTATAAAATCATCATTGCATTTTTAGTGTAGACGGGGCCTTACTAATTACATTTTATTAATGCTAAACAGAATTGTTGGTAGTATGTTAGTTTTTTATATATGTAATAAAAATGATGAAAATGTAAAATACTTTGTGTGTGTGTATAAAAGAATGCAGCACATGAGTAGTATTATGGGTTATATCAATGATACTTTTTTAATTGGCTCGTCCCACTTGGTCCATCTTTTTCTCATTAGTTCAGCTGTTAAATTTATGGTGCAGCAAGTCTTTCCATTTCTCTCAATTCTTTAAACTCTACACTATATTTATCAGTGAGAAAGGAACGGAGTTTGAAGTAGCAACTATGGGAACATCACTGGGACTTTTTATCGATTTAAAGATGAGGCAAAATTCTAGATTTCTTTAAGACTCCCTGTAATGGGATATTATAAGTAGGTTGAAGGGCAGTACTGGAAAATATTGATGATTAAAAATCCTATGGTTTCAAGTAGCGAAAATGGTCTTGGAGAAATGTATAGCAATATGTACTTTGTAAACTGGAATGCAGTATGTGTAACAAGGATCTCATTTACCATACATCTCTACCATGCAATTTGAGGGACCTTGTTACAATATAGTAACCCATAGACATGGTTAAAACTTGGTTTGGTATTTCGTGTAGATAGAACCATGGATTTGTACGGTGCTACAGATCTGGACCTTTGCAGGACTGTAGAACAACTCAGAAGCATGATTAAAAATGTAGTTTATTCCCATCTACACTACAACTTTGAACTTTGGTGTAATTGCGGCAGGGGTCTACTGTGTTGTAACCAGATCCTGTACCGGGAAATTTACAGCTGGAAATGTGATCTTCTTTGCTTAGAAATTGCAGTATGAACTGGACAAAAATATATGATGGATACTCAAAAAGAAAAGGAGTACTTCTGGCACCTTAGAGACTAACCAATTTATTTGAGCATAAACTTTCGTGAGCTACCAGATATATTTTCCACAGTATGCATCCGATGAAGTGAGCTGTAGCTCACGAAAGCTTATGCTCAAATAAATTGGTTAGTCTCTAAGGTGCCACAAGTACTCCTTTTCTTTTTGCGAATACAGACTAACATGGCTGTTACTCTGAAACCTGTCATGATGGATACTGTTTGCTATTATTTAATTAAAAACCTTATTGAACATTTTAAAGTAGAAATACAACTTTCTTTAAAATAGTCATGTTACAACATTGTTGAAGGATATTTTTCATACAGCATAATTTTGTTTTCAAGATCAAATGAATGGATTAGCACTTCATAGAATATTTGTTGTATTATTGCATCTTCTATATTTCTTTGTATCAGAGTTTGATGTTCACTGTTTGTAACTGGATAGGCATCCTTACATGAAGAAAATAGCTATCTGGAAAAAATTAGAATCTTGCAAAAAGAAAATCTTCAACTCAAAGTTGCCCTAAAAGAAAAAGATTCAACAATGTCTAGGTTTATGAAAGTAACTGAGGACAAGGTACTGAAAATTCAAACCCATTTGTCTTTGTAATGGAGTTAGTCTAACATTTGTTCAATTTATCTTAACACCAGTGTGCCTTGGTTTGGGGAAGGAAAGAAAATCTTGCATTCCATCAGTAATGAAATGTGTTAATTCTGTAGCTAATTATTAATAGCACAATAAAACTTAACTCTACTTTTGATACTGTAGAACATATTACAATTGGCCCTGTGCTTCTGTGATGCTTTGTCAGGCTGTGACTCACCTTATTACCCCTCTGCCTTCAGCAAGAGAGAGACATGCTGCTGCTTAACTGGGTTTGAGCTTCCCGATACCTCCAGTCTGTTAGCCACCCAAACAATCTCCTCTGGGCATGCTAGCCCTCACTTTGCTTTGCAGGTTAATAATAGGTACACACCACTCCCTGAACCCCTTTGAAGTGTTTTCCTATAATATCCAGACCCTGTCATTGGTTACTCACAGAAATATCGCGTTTGCCATCGCCAAAGAGACAGTGTACACATCAGCTTGTTTGAGTCAACAGAGGATCAGCTACTATATAACCTCACATCACTGAGATATATTTATTATCAAAGGCTAAGACATAAGAGATAGTGAGTAAAGAGAATAATGGAAACAGAAAGGTTACATATAAAACAAAATCAATACGTGCTTCCTTGAGATCAAACTTAACTTTAACAGGCTAAACATTGTCTAAAATAAATCTAATCTCACCCAAAGTCATCTTGCAGCATTTCCAAGCACGGCAAGTTGGGATCCCATTTTCATGAATGTAATCACACTTACTGATCACTTCCTCAGGTGCAGGATAAAGAGGTATCCTTTTGCCATCTCTTTATACTCTCCTCTGATCCCCAAGTCAGACTGATGGCCCAGGATTTATTCCTGGTGTGTTCCATTGCATTGGCTTACAATGCTTTATTTACATGTGAACTGAGGCAGACAGGTTAATATTAGGGCTGTCAATTAATTGCAGTTAATGCATGTGATTAATGCAAAACAAATTAACTAGATTTAAAAATAATAGTAATGATAAATTGCAGTTTTAATCCCACTGTTAAACAATAATAGAATACCAGTTTAAACTTATTATAAATATTTTTGGATGTTTTTCTACATTTTCAAATATATTGATTTCAATTACAAAACAGAATACAAATTGTAGTATCTCACTAGTATCTGCACCTACATTTCACAATGTTATTAAAGATCAGTGTGATGCTGGCTTTCATTTAAGAGCTTACATGACATTATTTATGGATAAATACTATTAAAGTGGTATTCTACATGTAGTTCATCAGGCCTGACAGGAGTTACTGTTACAGAACAATAAAAGAAAAGGCGTACCTGTGGCACCTTAGAGACTAACCAATTTATTTGAGCATAAGCTTTCCTGAGCTACAGCTCACTTCATTGGATGCATAAATTGGTTAGTCTCTAAGGTGCCACAAGTACTCCTTTTCTTTTTGCAAAGACAGACTCACACGCAAGCACTGTTTAGACTGCTACTCTAAAACCTTACAGAACAATGAATCCTTTGCTAGTTGGCACTGAGCGGATCTTAGGATCACAGCTTCCCTCCACTGTAAGGCACAGAAGGAAGCAAATTAAAATAAAGAGGTGGAAAAATTGCAAAAGCAGCAGACTGAATGAGCAGACCCAACCAACATTGCTTATTTCTTCCTGCCTCCAAGCCCAGCGGGCTCTTCTGCCTAAACTCTCTGGGCTTGTGGTTTCATGAGATTTCAAGGGCAGCACTGGTGGTGAGACGGAATTAGGGAACAGTGACTCTCTGTGGCATGGGTGGGAAAAATATGGCCTGCGGGCTGGATCTGGCCCGTCTAAAATTTCTGTCTGGCCTGCCATGACTAGCATTTCTGTCCGGCCTCCGCTGCCCCCTCGCAATCTCCGAGTCCGGGCCACTAAAAGTCCTGCGGCGCAGCGGGGCGCTCAGACAAGCTGCCTGCCTACCATGGGCCCACACAGCTCCCAGAAGCGACTACTGCTGGCACGTCTCTGTGCGCCTGGCGGGGGAGGCGGCTCCGCACACTGCTCCTGTACCCAGCACCTTCCTCACATCGGCTGGAAACCGGTCAATGGGAGCTACAGGGGCGCTGCTTGCGGGCACGGGCAGTGCACAGAGACCCACCGCCTTCCCTTGGGCCCCCCCCTCCAAGGGGCGCACAGAGACATGCCAGCAGCAGCCGCTTCTGGGAGCGGCGTGGGGCCATGGTAGGCAGGCAGCTTGCCTGAGTGCCCTGCTGCGCTGCCGGCTGGGAGCTGCCTGTGGTAAGCGTCTCCCAGCCAGAGCCTGCACCTTGCACCCCCTCCTGCACCCAACCCTCTGCCCCCAGGTCAGAACCCTCTCCTGCACCCAAACTCCCTTCCAGACCCTGCACCCCCTCCTACACCCTAATCTCATGCCCCAGCCTAGAGCCCCCTCCTGCACCAAACTCCCTCCCAGAGCCCACCCCTCATCTTCTCCTGCACCCATACCCCCACCCTCTCCTGCACCCCAACACTCTGCACCAGCCCAGAGCTCCCTCCTGCGCTCAAGCTCCCTCCCAGACCCTGCACCCCCTCCATGAATATACAGTAGTAGAAATGTGTGGCCTGTGACAATTTACCAAAATTTGTGGAGTGGCCCCCCTGCGAAAATTATTGCTAACTCCTGCTCTGTGGCATGCTACCCTTCAGAGGCAGTAAGTAAATGATACCTTTTGCAACATTGCTTTATGCTCTGTGCTTACAACCTCTTTGGAGGAGAGAAAGGAAACCAGTGGAAACTGTGGCTCCTAAGCAAGTCATGGTACTGGGGAAAGATGGAGGGGCTGGAGGCAGAAGCCCCTACGTCAGGGGTTCTCACAACACATTTTTGGTGGCATCAGAATGCAACCACCAACTCTTGCTGGTGGCCACTCTGAGACAATTTTTCCTAAAATACTTAATTAACTTTACGAAAAACAAATAAATACACACATATACATGTCCTTAATCACTGTAATTTATTTATGTAGGGTTTTTATTTTTTATTTTTTTGCATACTCAGTAATAAAAATAATGTACAGTTGTCTCTATTCTTTACTGGACCTAGAAAGAATAGAAACACAAAAAAGGTACTTTGCGTGTTCTTATCTTTGTTGTTGTTCCTTTTGCTTTTTGGGTGCTTTTTTTTAGACTTGCTGGCTAGTGAGTCTGCTGCCGTGAAAAGATACTTGTATGTTTAATATCACTTTTAAGGGCCTCCCAGCTAGCTACTAAGTCTGCTGTGAAAAGTGGCATTAACACACAAACAAATATCACTTTTCACAGCAGACTTAGTCCCAGAAAGCCCAGGGACAAATTAAGCCCTGGATGGGGAGATGGGTGGGGAGGCAGCAGGAGCCAGGGACAATTATGGGGGTGAGCCTGGGGCCCAAGCCTGCTGCCAAAGCCCAGGGCCTGAGAAGGCAGCAGGGGACGGGGGGAGCGTCCGGAGCCCCACGGCAGGAGCCTGCCACCTGCCATCCCAGGGCTGAAGCTTAACCCCATGGCCCCCGGGAAGATGGGGAACCTTACTGGCTGCCTGCTCCTCCAGCGTTTGTGTCTCCAGAGTGGGGCAAGGCCCAACACCTGCTGGTGGCCCCAGGGGAGAGGCCACTGCTTTGCCCTCCCCCCATCATCACCCAGTAGGCTGTAATTGCAAGAAAAGCCCATGGTGGCCACATCTGAGAACTGCTGCCGTAGGTGGTTGGAACAGGAGCTTCTTTTCCTTGCATGTCCCCAGAAATTCCATGGTTCTGAAGACATGCCATCTGCCTCCTCTGAGCACCAATAAATCCCTCCCTCTCAAGGTTAAGATGAATGGGGAATTCTGTAAGGTGAATTTCAATGATGTTTCCTGGGCCCTTTCTCCCATCCCAGGAAGATACAATATGATCCAATGATGGGGCTTGATTTTGCAGTCTTTGAGAGGTGAAATCAATGGGATTTTTGCCTGCCTAAATATTCCATAACCTCACCATTAATTTTCAAGTTTCAGAGTAGCAGCCGTGTTAGTCTGTATTCACAAAGAGAAGAGTGAGCTGTAGCTCACGAAAGCTTATGCTCAAATAAATTTGTTAATCTCTAAGGTGGCACAAGTACTCCTTTTCTTTTTATTAATTTTCAAATTATTCCCAACTTGTTTAACATTACCCCCTTGAGATTTTTCTCTGAAAATTCCAGGTGTTTTTGTGTGTGTGAATTGTTTGAGTATGACACATCCGCTGAACTAGAAAAAAACAATCACAAAGTGACACAGACTATTGGAGGATGGGAAGGATTATTTCCCTGCATGTGCAACATCAATGTTATTTACTAAGCTCAAATCAGTTATAGATGTGCAAACTTACTGAAGAATCAAAGATACCGAAGGCCTAATTTAGCCTACAAAACTTTTAAAAATATTTATTTATTATTGATGTGTGAGGAAAAATGAGACAGATTCCAGGCTGAATTTGCTGAGCTATTAGAAAAATTTTTTTTTTAAGTTATAACATGAGCACATTTGAAACTGTATCACTGACAGGCAAATAGCAGTTGAGCTGTTCAAATTCCCCCTTTATCCCTCCACCCCACCTCAAAAAAAATTAGTTGTTTTTTTGGTCAAAATATTTTGTCATTTTTACAGAATCACATTTTAGAGTAGAATTTTTTAAGAGTATTTTAGTTCTGTTCATCACTTTTTCTTTGGAAACAGATTGGTTACATTTTATAGGCTCTTGGGAGAGGGACTCTCTCATTCAGTATTTTTACAACATATTCAGCATAAGACTCTTGATTCTGTTTTGGACCTTTAGGCTACCAGAATACTACTAGGGATTCTTATGGAACTGTTCCATAGTTAATTTTGAAGCAGGACTTTAGGAGTAGGAAAATTTTTCAAACTTTATTTTATTTATTTAGCCTTACATAAAATACTTTAAAAAATAAATACCTATCTCATGCTCTATGCACCTTTTTATGAAAAATGCTTCCAAAAAACTCCAAAGGAGATATTTACTTTACTTTTTGAATATTTTCTGTAAGAGCTTCTAATTTCACACGAGCATATTGAGACGTCTACATCTTTAAGGTGCAGATGGAGTAATGAATGTTTTAGAACTGCAGTGATGCACAACACACATTTGAAATTACAATCTGTCCCTAAGGGTAGCTGGCTATTTTATTATTTTTTCCTTTCTTGCAGTGAACATCAGCAGCAGATGGATGAACTAAGAAATGAGTTAAAGCGAGTGTCAGAGAAGGCTTGCATTCTTAAAATAAAATTAGAAAAAGAAAACGTTTTCAAACAGGTGAGAGCACTGAAACTGCATGGATTCCTAGAAATAGGATATCTATTCATTCATCTAATCTATTAGTCATTGCAGGTTTGTTCCCTATGGTGCATTTCTCTTTTCAATCAACTTTTAGCATGTCCAGATGAGGGTATCCCACCACTTCGCTTGGGAGACTAGCCTACTTTATTAAAAATGTCTGGATTTTTCTTCTCATTTACTTTATTTTCCTTTTCTTAATTTCATCCTACTGCTGTAAACCTATAGACTATACTAAATACCTGTCCTTTTCTCACTCCCTTGATCATCATTGTCACCAACTTCGCTGAAGAAAAGCTGAGTGCTGTATTAGGCTGTGAAAAGTGTACACAAGAATACAAAAAACGGAATCAGTATATTAAGGTCCTTGCATCCTTTGAAGTCAGTGACAAAACTCCCTTTGATTTCTATAGACATAGAATCAAATACATAATGAGATAAATAGCATAATTCCCCATTTTCCTGACAGCAATTCCCAGATTCAGTTAATGCTGACTTTGTACAGCAAAATGAGGAAAAGTTGATGATTAACAGTCAGGAAGACTGTAGTTGAATGTTTCTGCTAAACCAGTACAGCTTGTTTCATGTGCGGGGGTTGGTTTTGCGATACTGATGCAAAGGACAGCTTTGATAGTGTAGCTGAGTCCACACTAGGAGCACTTTACTGATATAGGATACTAGTATTCTCATACCGGTAAAGTGCTTCTAGTGAGGCCAAACATATTAAAATAATCTTGCTGGCTCAGAGACTTTTTTGTTCCATAAGAAGAGTAGTCTTTTGAGCCTATGCAAGGAAAACAGACTAATATTTTTCCATTTTTTATTTTATTCTTTATTTTGCTGGACAAAAAGTAATGCCTTTCAATTTGCAATACTATTCAAAAACTTGAATGAGTCTTCTGAATTTGTATGTATTATTTAGTATTCTAGTAGCACCCTGAAGCCCCCATCAAGACTGGGGTCTCATTGTGCTAGGTACTGTACAAATATATATATGAAGATACAGTTCATGTAACAAAGAGCCTATTATTTTAAGATTAAAATTCAGAGGTAATCCAAATAAAGTACATACAACTAAATGTCCCAAGAGGGATTTCAAGTTCTGTTGCTTAGGTGTACTTACCCAAAAATAATATGGATGTGTTATCTTTAGTAGCGCTCTGAGAATAGGAGAGTCAGTTGCCTAATGCATAAATCAAGCAGTCCTCACCTACATCTTTTTTCTCATCTCCTACACCTTCCTCCATACACTGAATCCATGACTACTCCCGTAATCTTCACTTCTTTCTACTACCATTTAAGCCCTGAACAGCCTCCTAGTCAATGCTAGCAAAGCACTCTTCCTTCCAAAACCTTAAGATACACACACATAATATTTGTGAAGCTTTCTAGTCATTGAGACCACATCCCACCTTTTTATTACACAGACTTCTACTTTTACGTTAAACTTCTCAGGAAAAAACCTCATTTGTTCAGAATAGTTTAGCCACTGTACAGTGCTGAATACCTCTGTACTGTATCAGTCCCGTTATAAAATATTTAATCCTTATGCAAACTTCATAAAACTTCATAAAACGGAATTATGGAAATGATCAGTTAAAGTAATTTAAGTATTCCAGTACTCTGACAGTTTGTACATGCAGTTAATGACACTATTGTCATTTAATAATGTACTGTATGCATTTCACAAGCCACCTTGTCTGACAAGCAGTAGGTACAAACTCAGCATATCCATCACTATTCATGCATTCAAAATTATATACATATTGATAATGGATATGCTAAAAGATCCTTAGCAAGTTTTGTATATCAGAGTCAAGGATGTCTGTAAAATGTGGAAGGTGAATTTTTACATGTCACTTTTACAGTTTAAACTAATTGCTTGTTGTTTGTGAGTAATTTTAACTGAGTTTTCCCCTACAGTTTCACAACACTGAAAGTCAATAAGACTTAGGCTCCTTTGTGCCTGTGTCACTTTTGAAAATGGGACTTATGCACTATTGAGAATTTTACCCTGGCTCTTATTAAAGACTAAAATATTAATATTCTTTCCCAAGGAAAACTCCCATCTCTAATGCAGTTTTAACAAATATATTTAAAACTTTCTGTTCTTACATATTTGCACAATTAGTTTACTATGGGAAATAATTAGCTCACAGGATTCCATTTTAAACTCATTCTTGTACTGATGTTAATTTACATCCAACAAAGCCAAAATCTCAATTTTAATACATTTATAGTCAATACAATTTCAGAATTTTTAAAATAAAATATAACTTACTACATCATTTTCTCAACCCTCTTTTCCATTAAAGTGAGTAAACATGATTGAAAGGTCAGAATTCTATGCATAGTTATAACATTTACAGTGATTTGACAGACTAAGTCAAGCTACTACAAAGTAAGACAGGTTAGTCAATGTCCAATTATTTATAAGCTACCCCTTTTCTACCAGGAGAATACTTTCAAAGAACATGACCAAAAAAACTCAGATGTGAAATTTAACTATGTCTTTATTACAAATTAATGAGATTTAAAGGTTCTAATTAATGTTCAACTGACAGTGTTTTCCAATCCAGTCTTGATTAGGAAAGTAGAAGCCTGATTTAACAGACATTTTAAAAAAAGCTTTATTCTTTTAAGAGACTACTGCTCCAGTTAAAATTCTTTATTGATACAAGAAAGATTGATACTCCAATAGTAAAATAATTAAACCCATCAGGAACAAAGCATGTGGGCAGAAACTGAACATTTGATGTAAAGTTTTCTAACAATCTTAATGTACATCCTAGTCCTCAGTTTCCTTTCTGTTTCTGCAGCAGAGGGAGTCCCATCCAAATTCCAGTTAATCCCTCATCTGGTGCATTGGCATGTTGAGAAAAGTTTCTCAGAAACGTGTACTGGTTCAAATGTAGTTCAAAGAGTTTTTCATTCACCCCTTCACTGTGGGCTGTTTTTTTCCTTTCCCTCTCCCAGAGCAGCTACATATAATCTTACTGAGCAAGCAGTAGCAAAAATGCTTCACTACACTGTCCCCCAGGAGCCAGGGCCCTATCTCCTATGCTCCTAACCTTGCCATTGTACACAGCAAGAGTCCAGAGGTTATTCTAAAATCCAGGGCTCAAGTATACCAGCCACTTAGACTACTAACCAAACTGAGGTTAGCAATAGCTTGTTGTAACGGTTTTGTCTAAACCTTAGCAATTCTGTTCACCACAAGTTGCCTAAGTACTAACTCTAGCAAATGCACTAAAAAATATAAACATATTAATGAAGCTTGCAATGGAAATTGATGTTGAAGATCTCTATAGAAACATGAATTAAAACTACCAAAAATCCATTATGCTACTTATTCCTACACACGGAGAATTCATCTGCCACACACTTTTTTTTTCTCAGTTGAAAATACATTCTGCTGAAAAATCCTGCACGTACACTTTTCGCCTACCCAGAGCCACTGTGCGCCAGGACAGAGAGCATCTGCTCCTGGGCGGGAGCAGCCCCAGCTGCGGATAGGGAAGAGAAGAAGCTGCATTCCTCACAGTGCCCTCTCCGTGGGACCAGCTCAGGAGGCCCAGGATATGGGGACCAGACAACATGGGGCATAAGGGGCTGTTGTGGGGAGTCACAGACTGAATGAGTGAATCTAGGGGTTAGCCAGTATCTGCATGGGGAAGGCTCCCTAACAACCCCTCCCTGACCAGAAAACCTCCATTCCATACTTTTCCCACCCACACCCAACAACCCTCCAAGTTCACACCCAAGCTCCTTCCCAGCAATTACTTTCCCCTCCCTCAGCTCCTCCATTACCCCGACTCCTCCCAAACCTTTGCACCGCTTCTGAGGGGGGCGGGAAATACATTTCTGTAGGTTAAATGAATTACTGAAAGTTATGTATTCATATGCCTGGTAAGGAATCTATTTGTCAAAAAGTATTTCCTGAATCTTTGCTGTTGTCTGTATTGTTACAAACATACTTGCTGACAGGTCTTTTGAAAGAAATTACCAAAATAATTGAAACCGGCGTGATTATATTGTGTTATTGCAATATTGTGCACAGAATTTTTAATTTTTTGGCACAGAATTCCCCCAGGAACAGCTAGTATAAGTATGCAAGTTTAACTAGCTTGGGTGCTGCTGTGGGTTTTTGTTTTTAAGAAACAGGCTACTTAATTGAAATGATTTATTAATACACAGCTATCAGTATTTTTCCTTTTCTGTAGTACATTAGAACTGTATGATCTGTTCTAACATTGAAGGGTTCAACACAGCATATAAGAGCATTCCAAAAAGAACTACAGCCTGAACTGAAAATGATTCTGTGTTAATCAAATCTAATATTAATGTGAGTGAGTCCCGAAAGAGGAATCTGAAGCTTTACTTAACTTTACTTCCCAGAAAAGTATGACTTTAGTACAGAGCTCACAAAAGTAAATAGATTTGAAGACAAAATGTATTTTGTTAATAGTCTTTATGCAATTGTGGTTCTCAATGTACCTCAGATTTTATGGGGAAATGCCGATTTAACGCCTGAAGTGCAGCAGGAACAATCAAGGTAGCAGTTAACTCATCCATCTCCATGATGATACAATGAAATGGGCAGCTTTCTTCTTGTTTCCTATTTTGTGGGATTATCAATAGAAAACCCCATCTATTTACTGGCAACACAGATGTTTCCTATCCACTCTGTGATGCATTGTTGCTGTGTTAAAATCAGGCTGAATTTTCTCACAAAAGTTCAAAAAGAAATTGCACTGAAACACGGGAAGTTTAGATGTAGCTGTTAAAATACATAATTACTAGAATTTGATACGCTATTATACCTGCCTGGAAGTGTGGCTGTGCTAACTTAGCTCACTAGGCCCTAGAGAGATGTTGATAAAAAATGAGCATCCTTAACCGTGCTTGGCTGGAAGATACATAGGGCCTAAAGCATGTGCATTATAAATCAGAATAAAACATGTGGTCCTCCGGCCTCTGATGAGGAAAGCTCCCAGAATGGTGGTGGGGAAAACGGCTTATACTTTCTTGAAAACAACATTAGAATAAAGGACAAATAAACACTGGTAACAGCATTTATCTGCTTACAACTCCAGTTGAATGTACCTTCCTTCACAGTGCTAATCTTGTTTCTTAAGATAGTCACCTTTTTATAACAAAGGCCTGAAGTCTTTCATTTTTCTTTGCGGTAGCGGAAGCACTAATTTTACCAAAAAGCAGCCAAAAAATGAAGTATTTTAAGGGCTCTTCAATATATAATTTTTGGAGGCCTCTGCTAGAAATGCTTCAGTTTTTCTTCTCAACACCCCCTCTCAAAGGCCTCATATCAAGTCAATTCTTTCTCCAGTAAGGAGGACTGGACACTGCTACCTATAGAATTCATCAGCACTATTCCTTCAAGTGACCAAAGTGAGCTGCTAGAGATGCAACACATTGGCTTACCCAGTTGCCTCTACAAAACTCCCCCCAGCCTGAGATCTCACAATTGCCAATAGTTTGCTGGGCAGGGCCACAAATGTACAACTTTAAGTGAATCAAGCATGCTACTAAAGTTTGGGTAAATTATTTCGTTATCTGTTCACCCGTTACCAGCAGCGAGATACCTGATACAGTCCTAACAGTGTTCTTCTACAATTTTCAGAATATCAAAAGGATTATTGATAAGTATAGTTCAATCACTGAATTTTATCCAGATGCATCACAGATCCTGTTTATCTCCACCTGTCACAGTGGAGTCAGAGGTAACGGGAACCTTATTCATTTCAACGAAAACGGATTCAAAGGCAGCTTCTTGCTCTTCTAAAGTATCCGCATCAGTGGCTCCTCTAACAGGTGTTGTGTTGGTAAAAGCCGGCTGCTGCTCTGTAATAATTTCCAGCTCCACTGTTTTCCGACCTCTTCTTTTACCCAATATTTTGATATAATTAGCTGGCACAAGTCCTGTTGTTTGACCATCACGACTAGCCAAAAGCCAGCCACGTACTTTGGGTTGTTGTTCTGATAAGAAAAATAAGCCATAGTTATAAAGTAATTCAAAATTGTATAACAGTTATACCATTTAAACACTTTCCTAGAATTTGAGATCAGACATTATACAGCCATCTAATTCAAAGCTCAGCAGAAACATGGAGAATACTTGAAACCTACAATTAGTGCTATTAAGTCAACAACTAGTCACATGACAAGCCAGATAACTGATCATGTGGTGTTTAAAGTGCTAATGTTTATATATTAAAATTAGGGCCCTACCAAATTCACTGTCCATTTTGGTCAATTTCACGGTCATATGATTTTAAAAATTGTAAATGTCATGATTTCAGCTATTTAAATCTGAAATGTTAGTGTTGTAATTGTATGGGTCCTGACTCAAAAAGGAGGTGTGTGTGTGTGTGAGCAGGGTCGCAAGGTTATTGGAGGGGGGGTTGCAGTTCCGCTACCCTTACTTCTGCAATGCTGCTGGCGGCAGCGCTGCCTTCAGAGCTGGGTGGCTGCTGGCTGGGAGTCCAGCTCTGAAGGCAGAGCCACCACCAGCACCAGTGCAGAAGTAAGAATGGCATGGTATTGCCACCTTTACTTCTGCGCTGCCTTCAAAACTGGGTGCCCAGCCAACAGCCACTTCTCTCTGGCTGCCCAGCTTTGAAGGCAGCACAGAAGTAAGGGTGGCAATACTGCAACCCCCCCTAAAATAACCTTGAAGCAACCCCCTGCAACTCCCTTTTGGTTCAAGACCCCCAATTTGAGAAACACTGATCTCCCCCATGAAGTCTGTATAGTATAGGGTAAAAGCACGCAAAAGACCAAATTTCATGGGGGGGGGGGGCGGGGGGAACAGATTTTACAGTCCATGATGCGTTTTTCGTGGCTGAGAATTTGGTAGGGCCCTAATTAAAATATATCCAAAAAAAGTAGGGCTGTCAATAGCAGATAACTCAAGCGATTAAAAACAAATTAACTTGATTAAAAAATAAATCACGATTAATCGCAGTTTTAATTGCACTGTTAAACAATAATAGAATGCCAACTGAAAATTTATTAAAATATTTCTGGATGTTTTTCTACATTTTCAAATATATTGATTTCAATTACAACAGAATACAAATTGCACAGTGCTCACTTTATATTATTTTTATTACAAATATTTGCACAGTAAAAAAGAAAAAATAGTATTTTTCAATTCACCTCATACAAGCATTGTAGTGCAATCTCTTTATTATGAAAGTTCAACTTACAAATGTAGTTTTTTTGTTGTTGTTGTTGTTACATAACTGTACTCAAAAAGAAAATAATGTAAAACTTCAGAGCTTACAAGTCCACTCAGTCCTACTTCTTTTTTAGCCAATTGTGAAGACAAACAAAATTGTTTACGTAAGGGCAGGTCTTCACTACCTGCCGCATCGGCGGGCAGCGATTGATCTATCGGGGATCAATTTATCACATCTCGTCTAGATGCGATAAATTGATGGGGGAGCAGTAGCAGTCGACTCGGTGCCATCCTCACGGCCAGGTAAGTCGACCTAAGATACGCCGACTTCAGCTACGCTATTGGTGGAGCTGAAGTTGCATAGATTAGGTCAACCCTCCCCACCCAGTGTAGACCAGGGCTACATTTATGGGAGATAATGTTGCCTGCTTATTTACAATGTCACCTTAATATGAGAACAGGCATTCGCATGGCACTGTAGCAGCCGGCATTGCAAAGTATTTATGTGCCAGATATGCTAAACATTTGTATGCCCCTTCATACTTCGGCCACCATTCCATGGGACATGCTTCCGTGCTGACAATGCTCGTTAAAATAATAATGCGTTGAAGTTGTGACTGAACTCCTTGGGGGAGAACTGTATTTCTTCTGCTCTGTGGTTTTATCTGCATCTGCCATATATTTCATGTGATGGCAGTCTCAGATGATGACCTAGCATATGTTGTTCAATTTAAGAACACTTTCACTGCAAGTTTCACAAAACACGAAGAAGGTACCAATGTGAGATTTCTAAAGTTAGTTATAGCACATGAACCAAGGTTTAAGAATCTGAAGTGCCTTCCATAGTCTCAGAGGGATGAGGTGTGTAACATGCTGTCAAAAGTCTTAAATATGCAAAACTCCGATGCAGAAACTACAGAACCTGAACCACCAAAAAAGAAAATGAACCTTCTGTTGCTGGCATCTGACTCAGATGATGAAAATGAATGTGCATCAGCCCGCACTGCTTTGGATCATTATAGAGCAATACCAGTCATCAGCATAGAAGCATGTCCTCTGCAGTGGTGGTCGAAGCATGAAGGCGCATACGAATGTTTAGCATATCTGGCACGTAAATATCTTGCAACGCTGGCTACCAATAGTGCCATGTGAGTGCCTGTTCTCACTTTCAGGTGACACTGTAAATAAGAAGCAGGCAGCATTATCTCCTGTAAATGTAAATAAATTTGTTTGTCTTAGCGATTGACTGTATAAGAAGTAGGACTGAGTAGACTTGTAGGCTCTAAAGTTTTATATTTGAGTGCAGTTATGAAAAACAATTCTACATTTGTAAGTTGCAATTTCACGATGAAGAGATTGAATTACAGTACTTATGAGGTGACCTGAAAAATACTATTTCTTATGTTTATCTTTTTTACAGTGCAAATATGATAAATAATATAAAGCAAGCACTGTTCATTTGGATTCTGTTGTAATTGAAATCAATATTTGAAAATGTAGAAAACATCCAAAAATATTTAAATAAATTTTTTTCTATTAACAGTGCAATTAAATTTCATGATTAATCATGATTATTTTTTTAAATAGCATGATTAAATCACAATTAAAACAAAATCTCATGATTAATCAAAATTTTTAAAAATCATTTGACAGACAAAAAAAAGACAACGGGATTTGCCAATTCTTGTTATAGCACTCCAGTTAGAGGCTAAAAAAGGTATATCCCTTTTCCAAAGGATACAAGATTTTACTGTAGAGGAAAAAAGTACTTTGAAAGTATGTTTGAAGATTACACCCTTCACTGTAATTAACTACATGCAATTGATTACACAAAGTATAAATACAAAATGTTCTAAGAAATTACTGTTAGTATACTTCCATGTATATCTTTTTTTGGCCTACACATACTCAAAAGATTGGAATATTTGCATTTATCTACAGGATTCAGTGTGCTTTATGTGACAACTATCTTCTTCTGAATAGCACAGTTTCCTCAGTGATTAGTACAGTGGCCACATTCTGCCTTCAGATGCACGTGTGTAGATTTCACTAAAGTCAAGTGGGAGTCAGGTAGAATGCATACCAGCTTAGAGAAACTGACTTTGTAATAAGACAGAAATGCAAACAATTAACCTGTCTCTGAAGGAGGATTAATGTTTGAAGTGTTCTGAAAATAAAAGTGCTGCACTGAGCTAACTTTTGTCACAGCACTGTTGCATGGCCAATGAGGAAATATGAGGAGTACAGTGGTTGGTGAAGATGCATTGTGTAAGTGATCTTTGGGCATGCGTCAAAATGAGTTACTGTACCGGCCAACATTTTAGGGAAATTAAGCAAAACCCACTCAAAGAGATTGGGCATGTTGCTTCTCTAGAGCATCCACACAATCACTGGCCTGTTGAGTTGGGCCAACTAAAATACATCTCTTGATCTCAAAGGGCTGTCAGTAGGACTCCATTCACAAGCACTAAAAAGTCATTGGAAGTTAGAAAGTAAATCCACAATAAATCATAGTCTTACCTTTGGGTGCTAATTTTAGCATGTCACCAGCACGAAAAGAAATTTCTTCTTCTGAAACAGCAGTGAAGTCATATTCTGCTCTTCCAATTACATGATCATCATCTCCGTTTGCCCAGTTACTAGACGCTATTTCACAGAAGAGTTAAAAAGCAGCATAATCATCTGGATCTTTAAAGTAATTTATAACAGAAACTGAATTTTTCCACAAGTATGCATATACTAAATATAATGGGTCACAGAAACATTTATGTAACACTTTAAATCTTAAAAGTGTTGCACAAATATTTATTCCAGGGCCATACATATATGGCACTATACAACTACCAACATTTTCAGGTGCTTCAAGTTACGCTTCTGAATCCACATTTCAGCCTCTGCACATAAGTGTCCTGGTTTGCAGAATTTTCTATTCCAAGTCACCAGATTGATGGATCGACTGAATAAAGCAAGCAAGCGCCCCAAGTTTTTCCCCCCAGTTCAATAAAGATCATGTTATTAGTATAGTGCTATATTGTAATACCTAGTTGAATCTTGCTGCTAAAGAAGACTTTGCTTCACATAAGAAACCTGATTCTGCAGCTGTATACATATGAAGCAGCTGCAGAACTCAGCCCTAAAATCTTACCTTCCCTAGAAGTAGAACCTCTTTGATAGAGAACTGAATGGATCAATTAACATAGCATCAAAGAGTAGGCTATTTTAATACCTTAATCCCCATCTCCCTGTTTAATTCAGCATTTTTAGGTTATGATTTACTAATTTCTTTGAGGCAAAAACATGAATAGTTTATTCTCTAACTACACTCTCCTCACTTTGCTGATCTCCTTTACCTGTTTCTTCATCACTGTATGTAGAGAGCAGCTTCCAGATGAGATAGGGACCCCCAAGAATAACAGCAAAGAACAAGAAAATGGGCCAGGATTTTGCTGAGTTAGCTGCCCGGTCCTCTGGGCCAATGCGAGCCACAGTTCCTTCACTTTCAGCCCACAAATCCTCATTCTCAGAGCTCTTCCGCAGACCCAGCAGCCGCTGCAGCCGTTTGTAGAGGTATCTTATAGTTCTGACTAATGCAAAAGCTGAAAACACTTTTGTGAAGTGTATTTTGAGTCGGGAGAAGTGATTGGCTACATCCAACACAGCCCTGAAACTGTTATAAACAGCTGAAAAGGTCGCATCCATCATCATACTGACTGAGGCAAATGCATGCACAATACTTTCAATGGATTGAAATGCACCTCTGCTGCTCTCTTCAGCCTGCTGAACAAATCTGCTGGGAGGTAGATCGTCTGTACGAAACCGGTTATAGCCCATACCACCATATCCATAACTGTAAGGGCTGTAGTTTCCATAAAAGGAGTTTCCATATGTGCCATAGCCTGGAGAAAAGGAACTGCTGTACGCAGGTCTGAAATTGCTCAGGCTACTGTTCCCTGCCTGCTGTGATGGTCGTGGCAAAATAGGCGGAGGTACTCGTGTGGGTTGTCCAGGCCTGGTCAGCAGGCTGGCACCCAAATCAGCAGACCTAAATAAATTCAGAGGTTCAAGATCAGTACCCATAATCATTTTATATTAACATTATCCCCAAATCTTCATGAACTGTGGGGGACAAGGGAGCAAAGTCCATGTGACAGAGTCTCTCTCCTGCTAGGGGCCGGGGGGAAAAAGGGGTCTGTGGCAGGGTTCCTGACAGGAAGTCTCAGGGGTCCAGGGCAGAGTCCCTGGGAGGGAGTCTCTCCCACCCCAGTGAGAGGAGGAATGGCGGAGGGGCCCGGGGGCGGGGGAGAGTCTCTCTCCCCCTGCGTGGGGCGGCGGGGCAGGGTCCGCGGGGGGTGTGTGTCTCTCTCCCCCTGCGTGGGGCGGCGGGGCAGGGTCCGCGGGGGGTGTATGTCTCTCTCCCCCTGCGTGGGGCGGCGGGGCAGGGTCCGCGGGGTGGGGGGGGTGGGGTGTCTCACTCCCCCTGCGTGGGGCGGCGGGGCAGGGTCCGCGGGGTGGGGGGGGGTGGGGTGTCTCACTCCCCCTGCGTGGGGCGGCGGGGCAGGGTCCGCGGGGTGGGGGGGGGTGGGGTTTCTCACTCCCCCTGCGTGGGGCGGCGGGGCAGGGTCCGCGGGGTGGGGGGGGTGGGGTGTCTCACTCCCCCTGCGTGGGGCGGCGGGGCAGGGTCCGCGGGGTGGGGGGGGTGGGGTGTCTCACTCCCCCTGCGTGGGGCGGCGGGGCAGGGTCCGCGGGGTGGGGGGGGGGTGTCTCTCTCCCCCTGCGTGGGGCGGCGGGGCAGGGTCCGCGGGGGGGGGTGTGTCTCTCTCCCCCTGCGTGGGGCGGCGGGGCAGGGTCCGCGGGGGGGGGTGTCTCTCTCCCCCTGCGTGGGGCGGCGGGGCAGGGTCCGCGGGGGGGGGGGTGTCTCTCTCCCCCTGCGTGGGGCGGCGGGGCAGGGTCCGCGGGGTGGGGGTGTGTCTCTCTCCCCCTGCGTGGGGCGGCGGGGCAGGGTCCGCGGGGTGGGGGGGGTGTCTCTCTCCCCCTGCGTGGGGCGGCGGGGCAGGGTCCGCGGGGGGGGGGGGGTGTCTCTCTCCCCCTGCGTGGGGCGGCGGGGCAGGGTCCGCGGGGGGGGGGGGGTGTCTCTCTCCCCCTGCGTGGGGCGGCGGGGCAGGGTCCGCGGGGGGGGGGGGGTGTCTCTCACCCCCTGCGTGGGGCGGCGGGGCAGGGTCCGCGGGGGGGGGGTCTCTCTCCCCCTGCGTGGGGCGGCGGGGCAGGGTCCGCGGGGGGGGGTCTCTCTCCCCCTGCGTGGGGCGGCGGGGCAGGGTCCGCGGGGGGGGGGTCTCTCTCCCCCTGCGTGGGGCGGCGGGGCAGGGTCCGCGGGGGGGGGGGGTCTCTCTCCCCCTGCGTGGGGCGGCGGGGCAGGGTCCGCGGGGGGGGGGGGTGTCTCTCTCCCCCTGCGTGGGGCGGCGGGGCAGGGTCCGCGGGGGGGGCGTGTCTCTCTCCCCCCGCGTGGGGCGGCGGGGCAGGTCTCTGAGGGTGTATCCCCGGGAAAGGAGGGCGTGCACTCACTGGAAGGCCAGGGCCGCGGTTCCCGCCAGGCGCCGGTTCTCCCAGGGCTTGGGAGGCGGCGGCTGAGACGCCATCTCCCCCGTTCCGGCTCCGCTGCGCCCGCCCGCCCGAGCCGCCCCAGCCGCGCCTGCTCCCCCCCTCCCACCTGATCGCGGCCTTGCCAGGCCTGACAGGGGGAGCGCCGAGCCGCTCATCTGCCGGAGAATGCGGCGGCTCCGGGCCAGGCCGGGCGTGAGGATCAACGTCTCTGGCTGCCGCTGCTCCGGCCTCCCCCAGCTCGGCGGCTCGGCTGTCTTCGCGGTCCGGAGACCTTCCCTCCCCCGGAGGAGGGCTGAGGGCCGCCGGCAGGATTGTCACCGGCGGGTGGAAACGGACACGCGATGCGGAAGAAGCGGCCGCTGCCTCCGCGGAGCCCGGCTGAGCGATGGCGGCGGGCCCGGAACCTTCCTGCCGGGACGCCTGTTTCCGGGGGGACGGGAATGCGCGCGCACGCTGCCCTCTCGGGGGCACGGAGTTCATGGTTCCCCCGGCTTCAAGAAAGGCTCCCGCTCCTCGCGCCGGAGGTAGGAGGCGCCCCTGGCCCCGGCGTAGGGTCCCCCGCTATGGGGAGAGGGAGGGTCTGTCGCTCCCGTGGCCGGCGTTCAGCCCTGTGCTACTGAACGGGGAGGTCCTGTCCTGCGCGGTGCGGGGCCCCGGGGTGCGCTCCCGCTGTCGAGGGGCGCCCCTTGTGTGCCGCCAGCAGCGCTTCCGGGAGGGGGCCTCAGCCCTGCCCGTCGGCTTGTCCTTCAGCGCCCGCCCCCGGGATGGGCACGGCTTGCACCGCCTTCTGGTTGCGCGTACTGATCTTGTGCAGGGCGGGGGCGGGTTAATTCCCTATCGATACACTTATACGTGTGGTCCCCCCCCCCCCGTATACCTATGTACACATTGAATGTTTAACTGTTAGTGTTTCCCCTTAATGTCTCCTCTTCGGCTGAAAGAACTCCTAGTGTTCCCTCAAACGGGCGTGCAAATGTCCCCATATGCAGTTGAAAGGGATGGATGCTGTCATAGATTCATAGACTTTAAGGTCAGAAGGGATACTCCTGGGGGAATTCTGCACCACGTGTATGTGCAGCTCTCCTATCCCCCCCCCCCCCCCGATTATTTTGTTTCCCTGCAAAATAATAGATCCCGATAGGGAAGCAAAGGGAAGCCGCCACAGGGCGCCACTCCCTGGTAGCAGGCCTGAGCAGGCATGAAGGTTTGGGTGGGAACAACCAGGAGAGAGTAAATCACCGCTGGGGGGGAAGCAGGACTCAGGGCAGGCATGTGAGACTCTTTCTCTCTTGCTCACTATCCTGGTGCAGAGGAGCAGGGCCCCAGGGTGTTTCTGGGGCAGGCCCAGCCCTTGCATTCTCCCGTTGGTTCGCCTGCCCTGCAGAGGTGTGATGCTGACACAAGCAGCTGTGGGGAGCCTGAGCTGGGCGAGGGGGGCATCTGTGCCCTCTGAGTTTTGGACCGTAGCTGCTTGCCATGCATGCTCTAGCCCCAGGCATAACTCTTACCTGCAGCATGATGCTGTCAGTTTCCCTTCTCCAGGAGCTAGCATTTTCTGGCTCTGGCTCTCATGGTCAGGGCCTCTGAGGGTGGGGCAGGCAAGAAAGGGGTCAATCATGGTTGGAGAGGGGAGCACAGGGTCCCCAGTTATGATGAGGGGGAAGAAGCAGAGGGTCCCTGGGGGTGGATGGGAAAAAGTAGAGGGTCCCCAGTGGCGGGGGCGGGTGTGTGTGTTGGAGCCTTGTGGGGACCAGTGGGGTGGGGAAGAGGAGTCAGTCTCCAGGGTAAGGGAGCAGTGATGGTATAGTGCTGTACCCTGACAGAAGAGGCAGTGAGTGTGTGAGGAGCAGCTAAGGGGAGCAATTCCTGGGGCAAGGATCCTGAAGGAGGGGGAACTGAAGAAGGGAGGGGGGTTAGGAGCAGCTAAGTGGGTCTTGGGGTCCATTTGTCCTCAGAGAAGCAAGGAGCACCCTCTCCTTTTCCTAGGAAGAGACTGGGGACAGATCCCACTAAACTAATGCATTCTGTCAACTGATTCATCTGCTCTCTGCCTTCCTCCCCATTTCTCCTACTTTACAGTAACTTGTACTGTTAAGGAAAAGTTAGCACATGTGACTCCATTTTGGTTTGGGGCCCACCATTGTCTAAATGCCAGCACATCATACACCAGGAGGAGTAATCCTTAGATACTGAATCCCTGTGAAAATCCTCCTCCTTGTCTCCAGCCTGCCTTGACTCCCAGTGTCTGGTTTTTGTCAGTCTCTAACTCCCTGTCTCTTGGCCTTGATGTGAGGCCTCCCATACTGATAATAAAGGTTACTGATGCATGGCTTTAGGACCATGCTGTGTAATTAACATACTCGTATAGCACGAGGAATGCACCAAGCAGGGATAGGTGGTAGATAAGACAAGGGTTTGTTTATTGGCTAAGGTTTCCCCGGTGCATGAGGGCAACATGCTTTGCTAAAAAGTATATAACCTTTGTATAATCTGTATTCAGGGTCCCCTCCTGGCTAGCGAGGGGGGCACCACGCTCGAGTGAGCGTAATAAACTTAGTGTCTTTTGGGAACTCTGCAGTTGTGGACTTTGTTTATGTGCCTCAGCCTAGATTCGAACTGTGCGTGACCTATCAGGTATAATTCACAGCATTTGTGTGTGTGTCCTACCAGGTGTAATTCGTAGCATTTGTGCGCGTGTCCTATCAGGTATAATTCGCAGCATTTGTGTGCGTGTCCTACCAGGTGTAATTCGTAGCATTTGTGTGCGTGTCCTATCAGGTATAATTCGCAGCAGATGTGTGCGTGTCCTACCAGGTGTAATTCGTAACAGTACCTTGATCCTGCAGTGAGGATCCATGTGGGCACAGGGGTTTCTTTAACGCTCTACTCCTGGGTGAATCTTTATTGTTGTCTGTATTGTTACGGATATACTTGCTGACAGGTATTTTGAAATAAATTACCAAAGTAATTGAAACTAGCATGATTATATTGTGTTATTTTGACAAATAAAATGTGCAGATTTTTTAATTTTTTGGCACACAATTACCCCAGGCATAAAGGGACCATTGTGATGATCTAGTTTGATCCTCCTGCACATTGCAGGCCACAGAACCTCACCCACCCACTCTTGTAATAGACCTGTGACCTCTGGCTGAGTCACTGATGTCCTCCAATCATGATTTAAAGACTTCAAGTTACAGAGATTTGACCATTTATTCTAGCTTAAACCTGTAAGTGACCCAGGCCCCATGCTGCAGAGAAAGGTGAAACCCTCCCAGGATCTCTGCCAATCTGAGCTGAGGGAAAATTCCCTCCTGATCCCAAATATGGGTCAGGCCGCAGCTCTGCAACTGTGTTGCCCATCCGCCCAGAGTGTTGCACCGGTGGCGCGGTGCGCTGAGGCAGCGGGGGAGGGGGAACAGCAGGGGAAGGGCCGGAGACTAACCTCCTGGGCCAGGAGCTCGGGGGCCGGGCAGGAGGGTCTCGCGGGCCGTACATCTCTGGTGTAGACACTGCTTTAAGTCGATGTAAGTGAATAGTAGTATAGCAAATGAAACAATGAATTTGGGGTAATGTCGATCACTAATTTGGCTCCTGAATCACTGAGACCTGACTATCACTGACTTAAATGAATACTTGGAAGTGAGCTGTAGCTCACGAAAGCTTATGCTCAAATAAATTGGTTAGTCTCTAAGGTGCCACAAGTACTCCTTTACTTTGCCTTAATTTTTTATAAAGAAAACAAGGAGCTTAGGGGTAGTGGCGGGCTGGTTAACGAAAATGAGGATATGGAAGTCGAAATTATCACATCCAAGGTGGAAGTCAAACTCAAACAGCTTAATGAACTGCTAATATAGTAACTATTTTTAAGAAAGGGAAAAAAGTGATCTAGGAAACTACAGGTCCGTTAGTTTGACCTCAGTTATACATAAGGTTTAGAACAAATTTTAAAAGAGAAAGTAGTAAAGGTAAACAGTAATCGGGGTGAAATACAACGTGGCTTTACAAAAGATAGGTCGTGCTAGTCCAACCTTTATATCTATCTTTGAGAAGATAACTGATTTTTTAGACAAAAGCAGTGCAGTAGACCTAATCTACCTGGATTTCAGTAAGGCATTTGAAACTCTTCCATTTGTGAAATTATTAGTGAAATTGGAGAAGATGGGGATTAATATGAGAATTTTAAAAGTTAATAAGGAACTGGTTAAAGAGGCAACAACAACGGGTGATACTGAAAGGTGAACTATCAGGCTGGAGGGAAGTTACTAGTGGAGTTCCTCAGGGATTGGTCTTGAGACCAATCTTATTTAACATTTTCATTAATGACTTGAGACAAAAAGTGGGAATGTGCTAATAAAATTTGCAGATGACACAGAGTTGGGAGGTATTGCCAATATGGAGGAGGACCGGAATATCATACAAGAAGATTTAGATGACCTTGAGCAATAAAAATGGGATGCAATTAAAAAAATGCAAAGTGTAAGATCATGCATTTAGGGACTATCCAAAAGAATGTTTTCTATAAGCTTGGGGACGTATCAGTTGGAACTGACAGAAGAGAAAGACAGACCTGGGGGTATTGCTTAATCACAGAATGACTGTGTGCCTCCAGTACGATGTGGCCATGAAAAAGGTTAATGCAGTCCTAGACGCATCAGGGAAGGTATTTCCACTAAAGATAAGGAAGTGCTATTACAATTCTACCAGGCACTAGTGAGCCCTCATCTGAAATACTATGTGCAGTTCTGATCTGCCATGTTTAAGAAACATGAATTCAAACTGGAACAAGTGCAGAGAAGGGCTAATAGGACAATCAGAGGAATGTAAAACCTGCCTTGCGAGAGAAGACTCAAGGAGCTGAGCTTGTTTAGCCTAATGAGACAAAGGCTGAGGGGAGATATGATTGCTCTCTATATATACACATCAGAGGGATAATTCCTCTCCCTCCCTGGTATTTATTTAAGTTAAGGGCCAATGCTGGCACTAGAACAAATGGATACTAACTGGCCATCAACAAGTGTAGGTTTCAAATTAGATGAAGGTTTCTAATCATCAGAGTAGTGAAGTCCTGGAACAGTCTTCCAGGGGAAGCAGTGGGGGTGAAAAACTTAACTGGCTTCAAGACTGAGATTGGTAAATTTATGGAGAGGACGGTATGATGAGACTGCCTAGACTGGCAGGTGGTTCATCTGTGACTGCTATTAGCAAACATCCCCAGTGGCTGGAGATGAGACACTAGATAAAGAGGGCTCTAAGGGCTTGTCTATACTACCGCTTAAGTTGATGTAAGTTATGTGGCTCAGGGTGTGGTTTTTTTCACACCCCTTAGGGACATCGCTTACATCGACTTACTTCTTCTTTCCTTGTTTTCTTTTTATTTATATGGGTACAGAACCTTTTACTATGGATTTTAATTTCCTTTGCAAAATCCAACTCTTTTTGCCAGTTCTCACTTTTTCCCTATACGATCTGACCTCCAAGAGGTAGCTTTTCTTGCTGATCCATCCCATCTTCCATTCCATGTAGGCTTTCTGCTGTCTCTTAATAATCTGTTTGAGAGTTAGCTTATGCAGTTTGGTCTACAATTTTTTTCTCCTTGGTTGGGATGGAGACTTCACATAGATTCTTGAACTTTGACTTACAGTAACTCCAAGCCTCCTCCACCTTCAGATCATTGAGTTCTTCAGTCCAGTCCACTTCCCTACCTAATTCCCTTAATTTTTTAAAGTTTGCCCTTTTGCAGTTAAGGACCCTAGTTGCAGATCTAGTTTTGTGTATTCCTCAATTTAGTTTAAACTGAACTAGCTCATGATTGTTTGAACTAAAACAGCATTACTTCTTGTTGTTTCGGTGACTATTTGGTGAAGAAGTCTGCCAGCTATTACAGCCAGGATATCTGGGTCCTACCATTAATACTAGCACTTGTCCTTCAGCCTCTCTTTCAGCTGTTACAGTAAGCACAATAATCCCAGGGATGGGTGGATTGAGGAAGAACCTTTCAAGTGTGGGTGGATTTCTGTGAGCACTATGAATTAGTGATTTGGAAAGAGGCCTATTTAGTCATTAAAATTTATTCATGTGCTGCTGTCACAGTCCTGCCCCAAGTCTCTCACATGTGTGTGCGTGTTTGAAAGATATCCTCTCGGTGAATTAAATGTAAATCTGCTCTCTGGGAATGGAATTTTGTGTGTCTTTCAGTTATTCATTTTTATCATCTTCCTCATCATTTGTTGTTTTTTAAATCCCTCATTTGAAATATTACAGCCTGAGACAGATATTACCCTGATGAGTTGAATGAAGTTTCATGAAACAGAATTAAGTTAATAAATTAGATACTAAAAACTTTTATATACAAAAAAGACTAGGATCAAACTTAAATTTTGTAATTCTAGTTTTCTTTCAGACTGTATACTCTTTGCAGCAGGTACTGTATTTCCCTATGTGTCTGTACGCAGTGGTAAAAGTGCCACAGAAATGAAAGCAACATCATACCTGTCTGTCCCTGACCCTCATCTGTTAAGCCTCTTCAACCCCTCATTAATTCTATCCCTGGACCTGTTCTGCCCCAAGCTCTGCCAGTCCCCACATCAGTTCTGCACCACCAGCCTCACCTCTGCTCTTCCTGCAGCTCCTCGTGTTCTTCACCCTGCTCTCCTGGCCTGGGAGAGCTGCAGCAGGGAGGACTCTGCTTCCCATGCCAGGTGTTGCAAGGGGGAAGGAGCAGAGGAGCCCTATCCCATTGCTCACAGGAGTGGAAGAGCAAGCAGAGCCACCCTGAGCCACTGGCCTCTTTCTTACTGGAAGGTGCAGTGTTCTTTTTGTTTCCTGCAGCAGCTCCTATTGGCTGCTCTGCCCCCAGATGAGGGGAAAGCAGGTAGGAAATCCCTCAGCGACTGAGCAAGAATTGTAGAAAATGTCTTTGTTGGGTCTGTGACACCTTTCAAACGGGCACATTCCAAACACTGTTTGTACAGCACCTAACACACTGGGGCCCTGACCATTACTGGGATATCCGGATGCCATTGTAATATAAATATTTACTGAAAGTTGATTGGGAGGCTTAGTACAATGACTTGGGGGAGCTCTAAAACTTAATGCATTTTTAAAGAAGAGTGATGAGAATTTCTTTTTCTTCTTTAGTGCCTCCTTTCTTCCTCAGGGCAGCTGCGGGGGGTGGAGGCCTACTGTTGGTGATGGGTGGGCAGACTAAGTCTGGTGGTGTATCCCTACCTTATTTTGCTTGCATCCGTTGTGGGTGGAGGCCACACTGGCAGCTCAAAGAGAAGTGGCTGAGCTGGAGGCAGACAGTTTGTGACTGGAATCTAATACTTATGCTTCCTTAGTAGCATAAGTGGACTCCTGGGTGCTCCTCTTCTATCAGGAATCTGACACTCCTCCCAAACCCCTCAAAAACAGGATTGGAGGGGGCACATACATTATTTTAGGGAAAAAAATAATTGAGACTTCCAGTCGTAGCCAGTTGGTTTAAGTATTGAAGGCCAGCTCTGTGACTGGAAGTGCTAGAAAATGTCTTATAGTATTTAAAAAAAAAAAATCTGGGGTGAGCAGTGATACTCAAGGAGTCCTCAGAGAGCCTGCCTTAGCCCCACTGCAATGCCAGACTAAAATCTACCAGTTTAGCTTCAGTAGCCTCCAGGAGATGAAGGAAGGGAGGAGGAGGAGTTGATCAGCAGGGTCCGCGGACTCCCTGGAATACCCTTGGGGACCCCCAGGGGTCCGCAGACCCCAGTTTGAAAAACGTTGAACTAGATGATCACGACTCTTCTGACCTTAATGTCTGTGAGTCTGTGTATTTTCCCCTGAACAGCTATGACTACTGGCCTTCAGCAGCAGAGCTATTTTCTCTTGGGTCAATAATCCTGTGACTACAAATAATGAACAAGTGTAATGTGCAGAAATGGTCACTAGGAATAGGTTGACCTCACCAAGCAAATGATGCTTCTGACCTAAGCCAAAACTTCATTCAAGCATTATGAGAATTATAAACTGGTGCAATGACCCCCAATACTGTTCTGGTGTGTGAATCCTTGTACTGTTTGCACCAAAAGATGTTTATTCCAGGGCGGGTTGGTTGGGGTATGATGCAGACACCTCTAACTTTGTTTTCTTCTATGCAGAGTAGGTTTAGAAGTGAAACATGAAAATCACTAACCCTGTTTTATTTTATTTTTAATTAGGATGATCCAGAATGTTTGCACTGACAGAAAAGAACAGATCCATTGCTCAGCTATTACTGAATACTGGCACTTGCCCGCGATGTGTTTTCAGATTCTGCTGTGTGGGGTTAGAGGCATCTTACAGGCACCCATACAAGGTTTCCCTTTTTATTTTTAATTAAAACATATGAACATGAAAGTGTATTTGAAAAACAACACCAACAAAAAGCTTTCTTTGGGATAGTTCCGACTTATTGAATCAATAGGTAGATCCTTACACAAGATACTTACATGCCTGTGAGGAATAGGCTTAGTGGAATAAATTATGAAAAATTAATACTATTAATCTTCTGATACTATGTAACTTTATTGATAGGCTATTCATCAGAATACTGTTGATATATTGTATAGTCAACTGCTTGACCACACTTCGGTATGTTATGAAATATACGCAAGAGACCAAATAACCAATATGAGTCAAGTTTATTGCTAAAAGTCAATAATAGTATAGTACAGGGAAAAAGGTTCAATACGATACCAGTTTCCAGGAAGTCATCTCATGCAGCCTTGGTAAAATCACTTTACATAAGTATTTCTCCATTACTAATCATGAAAACCTATTAAATATTCTTTTAGTGATTTAAAGCATTATTTTTTACACTTAAATTGGGTACAAAACATTTCGTTGTAAATCATTCTCTGTATGCATATATGTAAATTCAAGCTTATTGTCAAAGTCAGTAGATGGAAAAGTTCTTAAATGGAAATAGACTTAATGATATAGTGGTGGTCCCCAAGGGTCTGTTCTGGGACCAGTCGTAGTCAACAGATTCAGAAATGATCTGGAAAAAGGGGTAAACAGTGAGGTTGCAAAATTTGCAGACGATACAAAATTACTAAAGATAGTTAAGACCCAGGCAGACTGTGAAGAGCTACAAAAAGATCTCTCAAAACTGGGTGACTGGGCAACAAAATGGCAGATGAAATTTAATGTTGATAAATGCAAAGTAATGCACATTGGAAAGCATAATCCCTACTATACATATAAAGTGATGGGGTCTAAATTAGCTGTTACCCCTCAAGAAAGAGATCTTGAAATCATTGTGGATAGTTCTCTGAAAACATCCACTCAATGTGCAGCGGCAATCAAAAAAGCTAACAGAATGCTGGGAATAATTAAGAAAGGGGTAGATAATAGGACAGAAGATATCACGTTGCCTCTATATAAATCCCTGGTATGCCCACATCTTGAATACTGTGTGCAGATGTGGTCACCCCATCTCAAAAAAGATATACTGGAATTGGAAAAGGTTCAGAATAGGGCAACAAAAATGATTAGGGGTATGGAACATATGAGGAGAGATTATTAAGACCGGGACTTTTCAGCTTGGAAAAGAGACAGCTAAGGGGAGATCTGACTGAGGTCTATAAAATCATGACTGGTGTAGAGAAAGTAAATATGAGAAGTAGTAAAGAACACTACCTTAACACAAGAACTAGGGTTCACCAAATGAAATTAATAGTCAGCAGGTTTAAAACAAACAAAAGGAAGTATTTCTTCACACAGTGCACAGTCAACCTGTGGGCCTCCTTGCTAGCAGATGTTGTGAAGGTCAAGACCATAAGAGGGTTCAAAAAAGAACTATATAAATTCATGGAGGATAGGTCCATCAATGGCTATTAGCCAGGATGGGCAGGAATGGTGTCCCTAGCCTCTGTTTGCCGGAAGCTGGGAATGAGTGACAGGGGATGGATCACTTGATGATTACCTGTTCATTCCCTGGAGGGCACCTGGCACTGGGCTAGATGGACCTTTGGTCTGACCCAGTTGGGCCATTCTTATGACATATTAAATGACACAGCTGTTCCCATACCCACACCACTAAAATGCAGCCACCTCTTGGGTGGAAGGGGACCATTAACTGGCACACATCTTTTCTGTTCACAAAGACTAAAAGGATTTCAGTTTTTTTAAGTCTTACAAATGATCCCCTATATAATAACATGTATGGAACTCAGTTATCAAATTCAGAGGGATGATGGGCCTAGCTGACTTTAGAGGATTTGAATTTGTAGTCCATGGGATTATTGGGATTTCAGTATGATGCTTCAAACTCTAAACCAATGGTCTCCATCTTTTTAGCTTGAGGGCCAAATATTTTATTTCAGAAAGGTCAGTGGGCCATAATCAGTACTTTGGCACAAACAGAGTAGAACAGGCCAGAGGATCTGCCCCACTTAGGTAGCACAGAAAGAGCTTAGGTCTCCTGCTGAAGATACCACAAAGTAGTGCTCTAATTAGTGCAGGGGCAGAGAATCAGGGAGCTGTAACTAACTGTTAGTTCTCAGCTTCTCATTTCCACCTTCCTTGTGGGTTGCGCTGGGTGGCCGCATGTGGGCAGGGTGCTTATCCTTTGCAACACGCTCTCCTAGGCTCCTGCAGAACTAGTCAAACTCCTATGTTGCTCTTGCAGGGGTTCCTGTACGAAAGCAGGCAATGGAGTAGCTAGAAGTGCTCTCTCCTATTTTCTTGGCAATGCCATAGATGGCCAGTTTGAGTGCTTTTGAGTACCTGCAGCAGGGAAGGGACAGCAACTGGTCAGAGTACCACTGGCTCATATCAGAGCTGCTGCCGGGGAAGCGATAGGAGGCAGTGCCCCTTACACACTCCTTGTAATGATGGGGCTGATAGAGGAACTGTAGTTTCTTCTTCGAGAGATGTCCCTGGGGGTGCTCCACTTCAGGTTAAAGTGCCTCCCAGCGCCTTCGATTGGAGATTTCTACAGCAGTACCCCTATGGGTTGTGCACACGCTGTGCCTGCCTCTCGAGCTGTCAGTGTTCTAATAGCGCGTACACAGTCCGGGCTCCCCAGTTCCTTCTCTACCATCCCCGGCTAGAGAGAGAGTTCGGCATTGCTCTTTGAGACCAGCTAGTTAGTTTGTTTCTCAGTTTAGTTAGATAAGTTACATTAGCTGTTACTTTTATTTCTTTAAAAAAAACAACACTTCCGCAGTTTCGGACATGCCAGGCTTCCCAGGCTTCAAGAGATGCACCTCCTGTAAGGATGCCATCCCCATCTTGGACGGGCATTTACAGTGCGTACGCTGTTTGGGGGAGTCTCATGTACCCCAAAAATGCATCTGCTGTAACAAATTGAAAGCGTGGACCCGCAAGGACAGGGAGCTCAGGCTTAAAATGCTGTTCCTGGAAAACTGCCTCAGACCTGCCTCTGACCCTGGCCAGCAAACCTCTGTGACACCCTCCAGAGGCAAAGGAAAAGAAAAAAAACGGACAGCTTCCTCTCCCCTCAGGAGTTGTTCCTTGGGAAAAAAGTTAAAACTGGTTCTCCGGTCTCCGCTGACTCCGGCTCTGCGGTTCAGCACCTTCCACAAGGCAGGCACTTCGGGCAGTGCCCGTGAGTTGGCTGCCCCACTACATGGTACCAAGGCTCAGGGCTTCCAGTTGCCCGCCTCTTTCAGCTCTTCTACAGCCACCTTTGCCAGTACAGTGCTGAGAGCTACTACGGTGCCGACAGCACAAGTGATGGCGGTGGCACCGTCCTTTGATCATGTGGTGCCACTTTTACAGCTGCCACTCTCAGCACCGAGGTCTCCTGCTGAGGTCTCCTGCCTCCCTTGCAGTGCCTAGCTCAGGGGCTCCTACTCTGCGGAGCCAGCTTGTGCCCCCGGGACACCCTTCGGTGCATCAGTAGACGGCCTTCACCAGCTACACCGGCTCCGACTTCTGGTCACTCAGCTCCATCGCAGTTTTTACAGCCAGAGGATTTAAGGGTGTCCCATGCCCCTGACTTTCCTCTTCTCAGCACCAGCCTATCACCGAGACCTTTAGCACCCTACCTTCAGTACTCCTCTACCACTACAAGCCCCTCCAATGAAGTGTGGGAGGATGAGGAAGAGGAATACGATGACCAGATGTTTTCTCTCAATACTCTCCCCAGAGTCAGTTACCGACATCTGGGAGATGCATTTCAGCACGATCTCCATATCCTCAAGGCTATCCACACTGGTATGGCAATCCCTGGATGGGACCACCTATGCTCCCCCCCACCCCCCGGGGGCAATGGCCACACTGGGGTCCATGGACCTACACCGCACCACACTCGGGTCTTCCACGGGCTGCCTGGAGGAAAGCTGTCTGACCCTCCCCACTGCCTGCTTACACTGAAACCTAGATAAGACCTAAAGTGGCCGCCACCCCTACAGAGGACACTGCCCCACACATCTCTTCTATAGTGATAACATCACAAGACACCATGATACCGCCACCACCTCCTGCTACTGATGAACTCGCTCACTTTCAAGAATTGTGTCACAGAGTAGCAGAAGAGCTCAGTATTACCCTGGAGGAGGTACCTGAAACACACCATGAGCTTACCGACATCCTGCAAGCTACGACCTCCTCCAAAATAGCCCAACCAATAAATGGGGCCATTATGGAACCTGCTAAAACTATTTGGCAGATCCCAGCTACAATAACACCCACTAGCAAGAGATTAGACCTAAAATATTTTGTTCCATCTAAGGGTTCAGAGTTTCTATTTACGCACCCCTCACCTAATTCTCTTGTGGTTGACAGGGCCAATCAGAAAAACAAATACCCAACACTTCCGCTCCACTCCATCAGACAAAGATAACAAGAGACTGGACTCCTTTGGCCGCAAAGTGTATTCTTCTTCCACTTTGCAATTAAGAGTAGCGAACTATGCAGCGCTGTCATAAATATAAAGGGAAGGGTAACCACCTTTCTGTATACAGTGCTATAAAATCCCTCCTGGCCAGAGGCAACATCCTGTTACCTGTAAAGGGTTAAGAAGCTCAGCTAACCTGGCTGGAACCTGACCCAAAGGACCAATAAGGGAACAAGATACTTTCAAATCTTGGGGGGGAGGAAAGGCTTTTGTTTGTGCTCTTTGTTTACGTGTTTGTTCTCTCTTGGGACTGAGAGAGGCCAGACAGGAATCCATCTTCTCCAACCCAGCCTAATCCAAGTCTCCAATATTGCAACCAATATAGGTAAGCCAGGCAAGGCTGATTAGTTTATGTTTTGTTTTATGTGAATTTTCCCTGTGTTAAGAGGGAGGTTTATTCCTGTTTTCTGTAACTTTAAGGTTTTTCCCAGAGGGGGATCCTCTGTGTTTTGAATCTGAATACTCTGTAAAGTATTTTTCATCCTGATTTTACAGAGGTGATTCTTTTACCTTTTCTTTAATTAAAATTCTTCTTTTAAGAACCTGATTGCTTTTTCATTGTTCTTAAGATCCAAGGGTTTGGGTTTGTGTTCACCTGTTCAAATTGGTGAGGATTATTATGAAGCCTTCCCAAGGAAAGGGGGTGTAGGGCTGGGGAGGATATTTTGGGGAAAGACGTCTCCAAGTGGGCTCTTTCCCTGTTTTGTTTAAAACGCTTGGTGGTGGCAGCATACTGTTCAAGGCCAAGGCAAAGTTTGTACCTTGGGGAAATTTTTAACCTAAGCTGGTAAGAATAAGCTTAGGGGGTCTTTCATGCAGGTCCCCACATCTGTACCCTAGAGTTCAGAATGGGGAAGGAACCCTGACAGGCGCTCTTAGCAAAATATGACCACAAAAATTATGCTAAGGTAATGCAATTTATTGATGATGTCTCGGAGGATAAACGACAACCATTTAAAGCAGTGGTGTCCGAGGGCCAATTGATCCCCCGCACAGCTCTTCAAGCTGCCCTCGATGCTGCGGATGCAGCGGCCAGATCCACAGCCACGGCTGTCGTCATGCAGCGGTCCTCATGGCTTGCTTCTTCCTCCTTTCCGAAGGAGATACAGAATATGGTCAAAGATCTCCCTTTCGATGGAGACAAGCTCTTCACCGCTACAACCAATGGGGTCCTTCACTCCATGAAGGATTCCCGTGCCATGCTCTGATCTTAGGCATCCAAACACCTGCCACAAAGAAGAGACAATATAGATATCAGCCATACCAATGACCACGTTACCATACCTTTGCTCAGCATCTTTCAGACAATAAGATACACAACAACAACAATGACATAGGCCCAGGAACCAATGACGTCGCCCTCCGCAAACAACGGTGACCCACCCTCCTAACCCAAATAAACAAATTTGAAGTCTTCGTCGAGGGTTTAGAAAACCTCGCACCCTCTCCAGCACCAACTCCAACCAACCATTTTTTTGGACACCGTTTGCGTCCATTCCTGGCCAACTGGCAAACCATCACTACGGACAGATAGATCCTGGAAATCATTAGATTGGGTTATGCCATCACCTTCCTCTCCTTACCTCCCACCCACCCTCCCACCCCGTCCCTCTTCAGGGACCCCTCTCATGAACAGGAGGTACAACATCTCATACATCTTTGTCAGGAGGTACAACATCTCATACATCTCAGAGCAATAGAGGAGGTACCCCCTCAACACAGAGGGAAAGTGTTTTACTCCCACTACTTCTTGACGGAAAACAAAAGCGGCAGTTGTCGCCCTATCCTCGATCTTCTATGTTTGGACAAAAAGAAAAGGAGTACTTGTGGCACCTTAGAGACTAACCAATTTATTTGAGCATGAGCTTTCGTGAGCTACAGCTCACTTCATCAGCTGTAGCTCACGAAAGCTCATGCTCAAATAAATTGGTTAGTCTCTAAGGTGCCACAAGTACTCCTTTTCTTTTTGCGAATACAGACTAACACGGCTGTTCCTCTGAAACCTGTCATTATGTTTGGACAAGTTCATCAAGAAACAGAAATTCCGGATGGTTACTCTCCCAATGATAATTCTGGATTGGTTTTCAACCCTCGACCTCCAAGATGCATATTTCCATGTCTCTAGCCACCCTGCCCATTGATGTTTCCTCAGATTTGCTGTGGGAGCGCAACACTACCGTACAGGGTCCTCCCTTTTGGCCTTTCCGCTGCACCACGTGTCTTCTCCAAGGTGCTAGCAGTTGTAATGGCACATCTCAGGAAAAAAGGAATCCTCATATTTCCTTACCTGGATGATTGTCTCCTCAAGTCTCCCACTCAGATAGAAGCGAACCATGCAATTCTTGCAACCCTTCACTGCTTCCGCACCTTGGGCCTGCAAATAAACAAAAACAAATCTACCGTACAACCTACCCAACAAATCGCCTTCATCGGCCCCCACCTCGATTCCACAACCAGTCTTGCATCTCTCCCTCAGGACAGATTCCACACAATGGGCATCCTGATTACCCAGATACGTGCCAGACCACAGACTACAGTCCGAGACTCCCTACAGCTCTTAGGACATATGGCCGCTTGCACATTTATGGTCGCAAATGCTCGCCTGTACATGCGATGCCTTCAGGGTTGGCTAGCCACAGTATACAAACCAAACAAGCATAGGCTAAACAGGTTACTAACTATGCCCCAGAAAGTCAATGACTCAGTCCTCTGGTGGACTTCTCCCATCAACCTCTGCACCGGGATTCCCTTCTGACAAGATCCCCCTTCAATTACCATCACCACAGATGCATCCCTCACAGGATGGGGAGCACACATCGGCCACCTCACCACTCAGGGTCTCTGGGCCACTTCAGAAACCAGGCTTCACATAAATTTGCTAGAGGTCCAAGCTGTACACAATACCTGCCTCCATTTCCTTCCCATCATCCAAAACCACGGAATTTGAATAATGACCGACAACATCGCTTGCATGTTTTATGTCAACAGACGGTGGAGCCCGATCACACTCCTTTTGCACAGAGGCAGTAAAACTTGGGAACTGGTGCCTTCAACACAACATCCATATTTCTGCCTCATACCTGCTGGGTTCGCAGAATACCACCGCAGACAAGCTCAGCCGATCATTCCCCTTACAGCACGAGTGGGAACTCAATGACACCATTCTTTCCAACATTTTCCAGACCTGGGGTTATCCCCAACTGGATCTATTCACCACAGCAACAAACAAAAAATGCCTGACATTCTGCTCCAGAACAGGCCTGGGGAAACAGTCACGATGGAATACCTTTATGCTCCCTTGGACCAAGACTCTCATGTACATGTTCCCACCAATGCCTCTATTGCACAGAGTAATTCTGAAGATACAAACAGACAGAGTCAACATCATTTTCATAGCCACAGCGTGGCCAAGACAACCGTGGTACCCCTTTCTCCTGCACGTCGGTCAAGCCACCCATTCCCCTTCCACCACTCGGCAACCTCCTATCACAATGCAGGGGACAAGTATTTCACCCTGATGTACAAACTCTCCACCTGGGGGCCTAGCTGATCAATGGTTCTTCAATGCGGAATTAACATGTTCGGACCAAGTACGCACTGTCTTGCTACAAGGAAGAACACACAACACGCGCACTACCTTCCTACATAAATGGAAACGGTTCACATCTTGGTGCGCTGGCAAACAGACCTCTCCAGTTTCTGCTTCACTTCCACTGATACTGGATTACCTGTTACACCTTAAAACATCTGACCTCTCTACGAGCTCACTCAAGGTCCACCTCGCGGCAGTCACCGCCTTTCACCATAAGGTTGACAACGTAACCGTCTTTGTCCATCCAATCACCAAAAGGTTCCTGAAGGGCATGCAGACGTTATACCCGGATGTGAAACTGCCTGCTGCACCTTGGGATTTACACCTAGTCCTCAAAGCCCTGATGGATACACCCTTTGAACTGATGGCTACCTGCTCCCTTGTCCACCTATCCATGAAGACCGCCTTCCTCATAGCAATCACGTCTGCCAGACGAGTAGGAGAAATGGGGGCGCTTATGGCGGACCCTCTGTATACCACGTTCTTCCACAATAAGGTCATACTCTGCATGCATCCAAGGTTCTTACCTAAGATACACTCTTCCTTTCACCTCAGAGAACCTATACACCTTTCAACATTTTTCCCAAAACCTCATGCTAATGCCTTTGAAACGACAATGCACACTCTTGATGTATGCAGAGCATTATCCTTTTACCTGGATAGAATGAAACCATTTAGGAAAACCCCTAGACTTTTTGTCTCTACTACTTGGCACTCACAAGGAAATGCTGTCTCTACACAGAGACTTTCCAAATGGATTGTTGACTGCATACGCCTTTGTTACCAACTCAGGCAAATACAACCTCCTACATCAATTAGAACACACTCTACCAAAGCTGTCTCCACCTCCATGGCCTTTCTCCGTAATGTCCCACTGTCTGACATATGCAAGGCAGCTACCTGGGCATCGAAACTTACCTTCGCTAATCACTATGCTCTCATTCACACTGTAGCAACTGACACCAGATTAGATAGAGCTGTCTTGTCAACACCTTCGTGCCTCCTCCGAAGTCCCAACCATCCTAAGGGATACTGCTTTTCAGTCACCTGAAGTGGAGCACCCACAGGGACATCTCTTTCTCAAAGAGGTTACTCACCCTGTGCAGTAACTGATGTTCTTCTAGATGAGTGTCCCTGTGGGTGCTCCAGTACCCGCCCTCCTCCCCTCTACTTTGGAATTTGTAACACACTCCGTTGTTGAGAAGGAACTGAGGAGCCCGGGCTGTGCATGCGCTATTAGAACACTGACTGCTCGAGAGGCAGGCACAGCGTGTGCACAACCCGTAGGGGTACTGCTGTAGAAATCTCCAATCGAGGGCGCTGGGACGCACCTTGACCTGAAGTGGAGCACCCCCAGGGACACTCATCTCGAAGAACGTCAGTTACTGTACAGGGTGAGTAACCTCCTCTTAATATCACAGGGCCTGGCTTGGGGACATACTTTCAGTTTATCATCAAACACACATTCTTCGAATGGCTGCATGCCAGGCCCACAATTTAGAGTCAATATGGCCACAAGCTGGACACCACTGCTCTAAACTACCCTCTTTGATGGTATCTGTTCTCTTCTGATTTTCCTCAGTTCTTACTGGCTACTCCATTAGCCTTTTCTCTTATGTCTCTCTATCTGCATCTCTGTTCCTGTTCATTGGCATCCCTCTGGTTCTGTGTTTGGCCCTGTTCTTTTTTTCTCTATACTGTTTGTCTCAGAAAGGTCATCCCCTTCCCTTGGAGCTTCCATATGCAGGTGATTTCCAGATCTACCTCTCCACCCTCATACACTCCTCCTTCTTCCAGATTTCTCTAACTGTTCCTCTAGGACGGTGGTTCTCAACCAGGTACGTGTACCCCTGGGCATACGCAGAGGTCTTCCAGGGGCGTACATCAACTCATCTAAACATTTGCCTAGGTTTGCAACAGGTTACATTAAAAGCACTAGCGAAGTCAGTACAAACTAAAATTTCATACAGACAACAACTTGTTTTATATTGCTCTATGTACTATACACTGAAATGTAAGTATAATATTTATGTTTCAGTTGATTTATTTTATAATTATATGGTAAAAATGAGAAAGTAAGCAATTTTTCCGAAATAGTGTGCTTTTGTATTTTATGTCTCATTTTGTAAGCAAGTAGTTTTTAAGTGAGGTGTAACTTGGGGGTACACAAGACAAGTCAGACTCCTGAAAAAAAGTACAGTAGTCTGGAAAGGTTGAGAGCCACTGCTCCAGGATGTCTCACCACTCAAACTCTCCAAAACTGAACTTGCTTATCTTTGCTTCAGATCCGTCTCCCTTCTGTTTCCATTGACAACTCCAGGATCCTTTACTTCAGAGACTCAGAATGTTGGTGTCGTCTATGAGTTTTCTCTCTCCTCTTCTCCCCGCATCTAGTCACTCACTGAGTTCCAACACTTCTTCCCTGTCTCTGCTCCTGCAAAATTTGTCCATGCATTAGTCAACTTGATAACTAATCTCTCTCTGTACTACCCACCCTTCACCTCTCTCCACACATCCCAATCCAAAATCTAAAGTCTTCTTCCACTTCTATTGCTCTGACCCTGTCATCATCACACACTTGAATCCCTTTCTTGGCCGCCTTTCTCTTATATCAAATCCAAACTCCTCCTCCCAAGATGGTTTGATTTAAATCAAAGCAATTTAAATCACTGATTTGACTCATGATTTAAATCAGCAAGCAGGAAAACTTGACTTAAATCATCAATTTTAATCATTTTGCATTTGTACTTTTAGTTATTTTCCAAAAGAAAGGTATGATTCTCATTAATATCCATTAAAATGTGGATTTGCAACTAAATAAAGGCTTTACACTAAATTTGGTGCTTCTCCTTGCTAACTTGGAGGAAACACTATATCTGTACATATTTACTTAAGCAATTATATAGCTGTCAAGCTTCCTTCCCCACTCTGAACTCTAGGGTACAGATGTGGGGACCTGCATGAAAGACCCCCTAAGCTTATTCTTACCAGCTTAGGTTAAAACTTCCCCAAGGTACAAACTTTGCCTTGGCCTTGAACAGTATGCTGCCACAACCAAGCGTTTTAAACAAAGAACAGAGAAAGAGCCCACTTGGAGACATCTTTCCCCAAAATATCTCCCCCAAACCCTACACCCCCTTTCCTTGGGAAGGCTTGCTAATGATCCTCACCAATTGGTACAGGTGAACGCAGACCCAAACCCTTGGATCTTAAGAACAATGAAAAAGCAATCAGGTTCTTAAAAGAAGAATTTTAATTAAAGAAAAAGTAAAAGAATCACCTCTGTAAAATCAGGATGTTAAATACCTTACAGGGTAATCAGATTCAAAACATAGAGAATCCCTCTCGGCAAAACCTTAAGTTACAAAAAGACACAAAACAGGAATATAAATTCCCTCCAGCACAGCTTATTTTACAAGCCACTAAACAAAAGAAAATCTAACGCATTTTCTAGCTAGATTACTTACTAACTTTACAGGAGTTGTAAGGCTTGCATTCCTGATCTGTTCCCGGCAAAAGCATCACACAGACAGCCCAAACCTTTTATTCCCCCCACTCCAGATTTGAAAGAATCTTGTCTCCTCATTGCCCATTTTGGGTCAGGTGCCAGTGGGATTACCTTAGCTTCTTAACCCTTTACAGGTGAAAAGATTTTGCCTCTGGCTAGGAGGTATTTTATAACACTGTATACAGAAAGGTGGTTACCCTTTCCTTTATATTTATGACAATAGCTATTCAGATTCTTAATTTTTACATTTTTATTATGTTAGAAAATGGTGATTGATGCATTTCTTATTTACTAGATGATAAATCACAAATAAAAAATTAATGTCAAGCTGTATTTGGATAGAAATTAAGATGAAATTAAAATGTCCCAAACCAACATTTTAATTTTTTTATTAAATAAAACTACCTTAAATGTGCTGTATATATAAGAAAAGTTTTATTAAAAAATTATCATAATATATTTTGCATTTAAAACTAACTTATTAAACAAAGAAAATATTATCTGTAGTTAGTGAACTGAACTGATTGTTTCTGGTCACCATGTCCTTCAAGATTTTAGAACTAGTAGGTCTCATCCTCTCACACCTCATTTTTATTCATAGATTGGAAGAAGAAAACAAGCTTTCCAGCTTTTTCATCTTCTAATTAGCTTCTTAACTTTGAATGAATTAATCATTGAATTGTACTAGTTGAATAAACTGAAATGAAAAAAAAATACTCTCTGCATCCGCATAAGAAGTTATGGATGTCAAAATCTAGTTTAGCGCTTCAGCAAACTCTGGTTCCAGGTGATCAGCCAGGGGCTTCCATCAGTTCAATGGTTAGACTTTCTTTAAAATTTGACAGCAAACATGTACTACTTAATATTGTTTCTGTATTTAATTTAAATGATTTTTAACATATTATAAAAAGTTTAGGCCTTAACTCAGGTTGTCAATTTCAAATTTAATTGTAACTAGGTTTACTTCTAAAAAATTAACTTTTATTTCATTTAAATTAAAAAAATTGATAAATAAAATAGGATATTTTTGATTTTAAAAAATCATTGATTTTTATCCACCCTGCCTCCTCCTTGTTTACAAAGTCTTATCTCATTTACCCTCCGCCTACATCTGTGTTAATTTCCTTTTTCTCCTCTAATTGTTCTATCCATCTCTCCTCATAATCATCTTTCCTTACTATTCCCGTGTATCCTCCCACTCCCAGGTGAATTCATGCCTCCCCTCTGCTTGAAATAGTTTTTCACTTCTTGTCTGTCAGTCTTCTCATCTCTCTCTCTTTACTGTTTCAAATTCCTCCTTAAAACCCAATTTGTCAAGGAATCCTCTACTCCAGTGCTGTCCACACCCTCCCTTATTTACACTATTGTCCTGTGTTATGTCTGTCTTAAACACTATTGTGGCTCTCAATACCTAGCTCCTAACATCAGTAGATCTCAAAGTGCTTTACAAAGAATTTCAGTGTCATTATTCCCATTTTACACATAGGGAAACTGAGGCAGGGAGCACTGAAGTGATTTGCTCATAGTCACCCAGTAGGCTAGTTGTAGAGCCAGGAGTTAGATCCCACGTCTCCTGAGTTCTGTACAGTGCCCAGTCCTCTGGGCCACATTGACGAGGTGAACTATTGTGCCTGCACACTATCAGTTGCAGGATCAGGTCCTTAGAAAATTAAACTGTTTGGGACAAGGAACATGCCTCAGTCTTTGAAGTCCCATGTAAGTTTATTTCACTGTCTTAAGTGATTAATGATAATAGTTTGAGTTAATGACCTTGCTGAGAGAATGATTCTAAACCTTTAAATTGAAAATGTTATTGTTCCAAGAGAAAGTTGTTTATAGAACTTAAAGCCACCAGTTTGTCTGTCCTAAGGTAGCATTGTGGAGGCAGGACTCTCCGCCCCTTGACAAAAGTCTGAGCTCTGGGGAAGATAAGATGAGTCTGGGTCACATGTGTGTATTTATAAAATTTAAACTATAGGGCTAGCCTGCTTGATTGCCTATATATTTTTTCTTATGGATTTCTTATTTTCTTGTGGGTTTGATTATTTGTTTTATTCTAATCGATTAATAGGTTTATATTAAAGTATTTTGGCTGTAACACAGGGAACCTACAGGCCACATTCTATAGGTTGAGCTTAAGCAAAGTTAGCATACATATGTTCGGGACCTTTCACCTATATAGGTGGTGATGAGAGAAAGCATAAGGTCCATATATGGATGCGACCTTTAACATAGATAGATAAAGGATACGTAGAGGTAGGTTGGCATGGGGGGCTTCCTAAATTCAGACCCTCTGTAAATTTAACAGGAACACCACAAGGAAAGAACCAAAATAACCGGGTAGGACAGAAATAACAAATGTGAGAATGATCTGATGTCATTAATATGTATGTATATGTCATCAATATGTACAAACATACCAGCCTGTGGTAGCCTAACATTTTGTGGTTGAGGAAACTAAGTTTGGACATAGAAGGAGGGCCTGAGTGCTCGAGCTCTATAAGAGCGGTGACCCACCATGCCAAGGAAGCTTCTAAGGTTCTAAGCTTGAGGGGTTATATTAGTATACTATTCAAGCTTCAAGCCTTCTTTGTTTATTAGTCCATTAGTCTGTTAGTGCTTAACTGTAAGTTTTAGGTCAGTTAGTTAAGTAAAACTCTAAGTTAGCTTCAATAGCTTTTAGCTCTTTAGCTTCTCCTAAGCTTTGCACCTCCCACGCAAGAATTGAGGAACCTGGACCAGAAGTCTCTTGGCATGCCAGAGGCGAGGCTGGTTCTTTGTCTCTTACAACCAGGGTATCAAGGAAGAGTGTGAGTATATTAATCAAAAGCGTTATGGTATATAATGGCACATGTATCTCTAGAATAATATTATTGCCTTTGTAACTCTGATTATTTTACTTTTTGATTATTATTCCATTTATCTCAATAAAAGTCTTTAAGGCTACATTTATCTCAGTGTGTGTGTCCTTTCATACATCCCAACGGTCCTTGCGAACTCTGTAGCCTGATTTTGGGACAAGAACCTTATTATCTTCTGATCAGATTAATTAGTGAGCCTATAACCCATATTATCCAAATTAATAATATTAACATCCTAAAATCAGGCAACAAAAAACATGCACAGGAAATATGGTAGCTATGCCAGAAAATGTATATCAATCAAGATTTCCAAGTGCTTAAAATAATTAAGCCTCACAAATCCACTGAGTTAGGACTCTCTATTTGCTAGTATTTATAACTCATTGCAAATGGAGATGTTGTGACACAGGGGAAGTTAAGTGACTTGCCCAAGGTCACACAGCAAGTCTGGTTGAACCAGAAATAGAATGCAGAACCTCTGACTCCCAATCCCATGATCTAGCTACTAGACAAAACTGCATTTCTTCCTCCTGAAAGATATGGCAAAACCTTACTAATTCATTACCAATGTAAATTATTAAATTTTGGGAATTAGTGGGTAAGCCAAACTAATGTGATTTTAAAAAAAATAAATTAATGATACTGCATCTCAAAATATAATTTTATTGCAAGGGTTGTTTAGTTGTAACTATGTATGTAGTAGTGTATTAGTTATTGCACATAAATTTTATTTATAAATTTTAGTGTATTATTGTAGACTTTAAATTTTTTGAAGTCTGTGTGATATGAGATCTCATTGCAGTACATATTATTTCACCTTCATTGAGAAGTTGCATGAGTCTGCTAATTTTTTCAGAGGGAATTATTAGGTCTGTAGATTAACGAACTGAGAATTAATGAGATTCTACTGTAATTATTGGACAATAAAATGGATATGCTAAATGGCAACATAATCTAAGTTACACAGGACTTAGTTTTCAGAAGTGGTGAGCACCTACAGCCTCCGCTGAGTTCAGCTGGAGTTATGGATACACAGGACTTCTGAAAATCAGAGCCATAGTAAAGAACTTCTACTGTTATTTACATAATATAAAGAAATCTGTTGTCTGTTCAGCAAAATTTAATTTATCTGTGTATCATTTACAGTTGTAATATTTTAACTTGGAGTTTTTGAATTCTGCAAATAAATCTTTCTACACAGATTATGAAAAGCTAGTAATTATATGCACTATTTAAAGCTAAACTAGAACAGTTAATATCACCTTTTGGAACTGGAGTTATTGGTGCTTGTTGTAGGACCGCCTGCATAAATGAGTCTTACACATAGGAGGGAGAAGCTGTATGTTAGCTGTGAAGCAAACACACACATTTTACGGTTCATTTCTTTGTTGTTTAGGATTTGCTTAGAGAGCTTCATGAATTCCTGGAGTACAATAAAGAAAAAGAGGACAGATTTTGTTGTGAAATAGCTGACCCCCCATGTAAGAGAATCAGACTTGAGAACATGGGAGAAGGGGCTGAGGATTTGAATCAAAATGGGGCCCTCCAGCAGACCCCTGTGGCAGATGATGTAAATGTTGCTATGGCGAACTCTACTCTGAAGGTTTGCAATGTGTGCTTGGGAATTCTTCAGGAGTTCTGCGAGACAGATTTTGTTAAGAAGGTAAGTGATCTTTTCCTACTTTGTAGACACATTTTTCTATGAACTGTTAAATGTGTGTTTGGTAGAATCCTGCAATGCAAACCCTGTGATCTAGTTGTTGTTGTTTTTTTAAATCATTAATCAGGTTCAGTCCCATATGTAGTTGAGTGGCTCCATCTAGATTTAAAATACTCTGTGTAACTTAAATCAAGAGCAGATGGGAAAATGCTTCAGTTTGTTTCATCATCTGCAATTACTGATTTAACTACTTAAATAACACTACTGGTGTGGTGTCTGGGTACCTCATATACAGTCAACAAAGGGGAATTACCCTTGCGTTGCTCAAGATCATATTTTACCCTGGCCTTGCTATAATTTAACTAAAAAATCCTGAGAAAACAGGTGAACCTTCAACTGTCTCCTGAAGCTAATCTAACTCGGACAGACCTCCATGATCATGTTTCAAAAGCAAAGGGCTGACAGCAGTTCCATGGTACTTGCATACAGTTGCATGGTACTTGCATGCATATAGTACAATGTGGTTGTAGACGGTGAGCCCATCTTTACTTATGCTTTGTGACTGGAGAATAAATAAGGCATGAAATGCAGTTGATGGTGCTGTGCTGTTCAGCATTTCTCTTAGGTGCATATTTTTAATGGATAGAGGAGTTGTAAAAGAGTTGTTTCAAGGAATCCCTGTTGAGGTTACAGGGACAAACCATCCCGATGAGTCGAAAGAATAGTAAATATGTCAGGCGACCAGCTTGGCTTAACGGTGAAATCCTAGTGGATCTTAAACATAAAAAAGAAGCTCACAAGAAGTGGAAGGTTGGACATAAGACCAGGGAAGAGTATAAAAATATTGCTCGGGCATGTAGGAATGAAATCAAGAGGGCCAAATCGCACCTGGAGCTGCAGCTAGCAAGAGATGTCAAGAGTAACAACAACGGTTTCTTCAGGTATGTTGGCAACAAGAAGAAAGCCAAGGAACGTGTGGGCCCCTTAAGGAATGAGGGAGGCAACCTAGTGACAGAGGATGTGGAAAAAGCTAATGTACTCAATGTTTTTTTTGCCTCTGTCTTCACTAACAAGGTCAGCTCCCAGACTGCTGCGCTGGGCATCACAACATGGGGAGTAGATGGCCAGTCCTTTGTGGAGAAAGAGGTGGTTAGGGACTCTTTAGAAAAGCTGGACGTGCACAAATCCATGGGGCCGGACGAGTTGCATCCGAGAGTGCTAAAGGAATTGGCGGCTGTGATTGCAGAGCCATTGGCCATTATCTTTGAAAACTCGTGGCGAACGGGGGAAGTCCCAGATGACTGGAAAAAGGCTAATGTAGTGCCAATCTTTAAAAAAGGGAAGAAGGAGGATCCTGGAAACTACAGGCCAGTCAGCCTCACCTCAGTCCCCGGAAAAATCATGGAGCAGGTCCTCAAGGAATCAATCCTGAAGCACTTACATGAGAGGAAAGTGATCAGGAACAGTCAGCATGGATTCACCAAGGGAAGGTCATGCCTGACTAATCTAATCGCCTTCTTTGATGAGATTACTGGTTCTGTGGATGAAGGGAAAGCAGTGGATGTATTGTTTCTTGACTTTAGCAAAGCTTTTGACACGGTCTCCCACAGTATTCTTGTCAGCAAGTTAAAGAAGTACGGGCTGGATGAATGCACTATAAGGTGGGTAGAAAGTTGGCTAGATTGTCAGGCTCAATGGGTAGTGATCAATGGCTCCATGTCTAGTTGGCAGCCGGTGTCAAGTGGAGTGCCCCAAGGGTCGGTCCTGGGGCCGGTTTTGTTCAATATCTTCATAAATGATCTGGAGGATGGTGTGGATTGCACTCTCAGCAAATTTGCAGATGATACTAAACTGGGAGGAGTGGTTGATATGCTGGAGGGCAGGGATAAGATACAGAGGGACCTAGACAAATTGGAGGATTGGGCCAAAAGAAATCTGATGAGATTCAATAAGGATAAGTGCAGGGTCCTGCACTTAGGACGGAAGAACCCAATGCACAGCTACAGACTAGGGACCGAATGGCTAGGCAGCAGTTCAGCAGAAAAGGACCTAGGGTTGACAGTGGACGAGAAGTTGGATATGAGTCAGCAGGGTGCCCTTGTTGCCAAGAAGGCCAATGGCATTTTGGGATGTATAAGTAGGGGCATAGCGAGCAGATCAAGGGACGTGATCGTTCCCCTCTATTCGACATTGGTGAGGCCTCATCTGGAGTACTGTGTCCAGTTTTGGGCCCCACACTACAAGAAGGATGTGGATAAATTGGAAAGAGTCCAGCGAAGGGCAACAAAAATGATTAGGGGTCTGGAACACATGACTTATGAGGAGAGGCTGAGGGAACTGGGATTGTTTAGTCTGCAGAAGAGAAGAATGAGAGGGGATTTGATAGCTGCTTTCAACTACCTGAGAGGTGGTTCCAGAGAGGATGGTTCTAGACTATTCTCAGTGGTAGAAGATGACAGGACAAGGAGTAATGGTCTCAAGTTGCAGTGGGGGAGGTTTAGGTTGGATATTAGGAAAAACTTCTTCACTAGGAGGGTGGTGAAACACTGGAATGCATTACCTAGGGAGGTGGTAGAATCTCCTTCCTTAGAAGTTTTTAAGGTCAGGCTTGACAAAGCCCTGGCTGGGATGATTTAATTGGGGATTGGTCCTGCTTTGAGCAGGGGGTTGGTCTAGATGACCTTCTGAGGTCCCTTCCAACCCTGATATTCTATGATTCTATGGTAGCAGCATGAATCGCCCTTATAATGTATTCTTATCTTTAGGAAGCCACAGACTAAGGGAAAATGTTAAGTAATTTGGTGGTACAAAAGACTATAAGCATAAAAGTTATAAGAGAGAATATGATTATGAATTAGGGAAAAAGATAGAGTGAAGAGCATTGTAAACACTATAAATGAAGGATAAAATTGCTTGGGTAACAGAGTGAAATGTGCAGGGGGGTTTTCAAAAATTAAGAAAATAAGACTAGTTGATTTAGTAGAATGAACATTGGATTCAGCATAGCCAATAAACTGGGACCAGTTAGAATTGTGCAGTTTCTATTGTTACAGTGAATGAGTTTGTTCCTTAGGCAAAATACCTTCTACATTATGGACCAGATTTTTAGTGTTGGCTTTTTAAAGTTATGCCATTGAGTGGCAATAGAAAACCTGACAGCAATTGATTAAAAAACAGCCAAGACTGATTCTTTCCTAAGAGAAACTCATTATCCTAACAGTGCAATTGACATACAGTATTGATTTTAATTGGAATGCTACCACTTGTTTTTAGAGAGATATGGTGGGGGAGGTAATATCTGTTATCGGACCAGCTTCTGCTGGTGAGAGAGACAAGTTTTCGATCTACACACAGCTCTTCAGGAGAAGTTGGTCCAATAAAAGATATTACCTCCCCCACTTTGTTTCTCTAATATCCTGGGACCAACATGGCTACAACACTGCGAGCAACCATGTGTTTTTAACAGTTACCAAAATAAGTGGATTTTGGGACAATGCCCCCAAATATATCTGTGTAACTCCAGCAGAGGTGTGTAGCTAACAGCTCTGGTATTACACCAGCCAGTGCTTAATTGGAGTTACTTAAATATACAGTATCAGATATTTAACTAGCAGATACAGACTGAAGTTCTCAAGATTCTGAATTAGGGTTTCAGCTTAGATTCTGGAAAGACTTTGAGTATCAAAATAACTCATCAAAAGTGTGTCTCTCTGTCTACTCCTTTTACTCATTCATTCCTTCTCTTTCCTCCCGCTCCTTGGACTTACCTTCCCTCCTCATTCATTCTGTGCTCCATGTACATTATTGCCTCCTTTTCACCACCTATCTGCTCCCTTTCACTCTTCATTTCTCCAGGAGGAAGGACAGGTAGGGACAGCTCAGAGGGAGGGACAGGTAGGGACAGCCCAGAGAAGAGCAGCTCCCTTCTCCAACAGGCACATGGTTATGTACAATGTCTGCCAGCAGGTTGCATGGCCATATAACCATGCAGCTTACAGGGACCCTTGCTCCTCATTCTCCCTTCACCTCATCCCATCTCTATCCCCCAGCACCTGTTCCCCATCCCAAAATTGTTACTACTTCTCTCCCAATAATCAGATACTCCCCTCCCTGCAGCTAAAGTCAGTTATAGCCCTGCTCCCAAAAATCAGTTGCTGCCATCCTTCTTCCTTCTCTATGTCAACTAGTCCTTGTCACACGCACCTCTGCATGGGGCTCTGTTGCTAGTGCTCTCCCATTCCTGGTGCTCTCTTAGACACCAGGCAACCTTTGCACAGATGGGTGGATAGGGTGGCGGAGAGGCAGCAGCAACCCTGATGGCTCCAGCAGCAGAAGGATAAGAAAAAGAACTGAAAATGTATTATTTTTAAGACTCTCTCATGACTTGTTGGGAGCAGACTCATGGTTTTCTAGTACTTAGGGTTGGCAGTATTTGAGGGGAGAGAGGAAGGGTGGTAGGGGCCGTGACAGTAACATGTGGGGGGATGGGTAGGAGATGTGCTGAGCGAGAGAGGAGAAGCAGCAGCAGCATTTGCTTTTGATTGCTGTTGGGATTTTCACTCCCCTTCCTCAGGCCTGGGCATTGGGGAGCAATGCTGGGATATTATTTTCCCAATTTGTGGGTGGGATACCACTGGGATTTCACTCTTCCTAGCAAGGAGAAGCAACAGTGGTAGTTGAGAGGAGAGGGAGCCCACAGGAGGTGAATAGTTGCCTCCTAAGGAAGGAGCTCACTTGTGCAACAGGCTACGCTCAATGTATGGGACCTGCCAAAGGAGGTAATGGCCGTGTATTCTGTACCTATGGTCATACTGGGTAAAAGAGAGAAAGATAGGAAAGACAAAGTCTGCCTGCTAGTTTTTTGTGTGACAAATTTAGTTGTTTAGTATTAAATAGAATAGAAATCTGGGCTCTGATGCTGCCTCTTATATTTGTAAAAAATTATACACTAATCTTGAGATAATGTAGGCATTTGCTTTTAAAATAAAAGATAAAGTATTTTATCTCGGGTAATTCATAATCTTCAAAGTAATAAAGTAATATGTTTGTGAGTGTACTATCCTAAGGACTTCTGCATTTGTGTTATTGTAGAATTGCAACAGCGAAAGATGAAATTAGACTATATTTGTTTCATTCCTCTACCACTGGGATTGTTCCCTTCAATAACTGTTATTTAGGCTTGCAAGGATTAGATATTTTTTTTTTGATAAATGTCAATTTCACTGTATATGCCCAAACCAATGAAAAAATATATCCATTAATAATAATCTGAATTTACAGATTGGCAAAGTAAGAAAAATGTTGCTTGAGAACTTATTAGAGTTTAATTTAAGGCTATTAACTCTGTATATTTGTGATGTGATATTGACAATTTGTGTTTTAATAGTTACAGAGTTTTAACTTTTTGAATTGCAGTGTCTGCTGCCATTAAATAATTACCAAGTGTTGCTCTGAAATATTCCTCTTAATGCATATTCTTTCTTAATGAATAGTAATATAAAAATAATGTACTGTAAGCAGTCACAGTAACAAATTGGGCCAGACTTTAGGCAAACCTAATTTAATGCATCAGAATTTTTTAAAATTAATCATAGCCTGTACATTAAAGTAGACCTAGTTAAAGTTCTAGAAGATTACCATGTTTTTGCTATTCCTTTCCAAAACTGGGTGTTTAAACAAGGTGGCCATTAGTGAAAAGTGAATGAAGTTCAAATAATTTAAAAGTCTATTTTACTAGGGTGCCTTGTGTGGGGCAACATAGATTCAGATCATGTAAGCTCCTTCACTGGAGGTTTTCAAAAGGAAGCAGCTGGATAGCTATCTGTTTTGGATGGTTTAGACCCAACAAATCCTGCACCTTGGCAGAGGGTTAGATTAGATGACCCTTGCGATCTCTTCTAACCCTGTGATTCTATGATTATCTGACTCCCTCTTCCCTCTAGCATTGCAATTTTGCACAGCGTTGAAAAATTTAGATCACTAAAAATTGAAAAAGAATGTTTAAACATAAACATCTATATTATCCATTGAAATTATTTAAAAAAATCTAATTCTGCCAAGCCTAGTCTTATTTTTATGATTAGCGTCAACATAAAATATTGAGTTGGGTTTCTTTTATAGTGGCGTAACAATGAGGGTATACAGTGACAATAATATAAAATCTGCCTGGAAGTTACAGTCCTTAAAGAAACCTAAAAAAAACCTGTCTCTAACTGGGTAGGATTTAGTGAGCTTATGGTCATTTTATATATGAATGTATACCAAAGAGTAATGTTATAGAAGATTTGCACTAGAATAAAGAATATTGTAAAAGACTATCAGTTTAACTCCCTTATTGAGGATTCATATCCTTCTCTTTTAGGTGTGCCAAAAGGTTAATTCTGCTGAGTACCAGTTTACTAGCTTTGTATTTTCTGTGTCGCTCCCACCACAGTTGTCTGTTAGAGAGGTAAGTGTTTACAGATACGTCTATTGACCATTGTAACTTAAACGTGTAAGAACAAAGAATGTGTCCTGGGAAGTGGAGAAGGCTTGCATTTCATTGATTTTGCTGCAGAATAAAATAGTACCTTTAAATATGCACTAAAAATAAAGAATAAGTTAAGCAATGTTACTTTTAACCAGGAAGTGTTCTTCAGAAATGATTAGAGAATGACTGTAGTCCTGCCAACTATTATTTTAATTAAAAAGATATTTGAATGACTCCAATATTCAGTGGATGAGTTTCTTTAAATCTGAAAACTAAAAGGAGTTTCTTCAAAACCTTTGTGTATAGTTCCCTTTGGTGAAGACATGAGCACTGCAGTGTGGATTTCTCGGGGAAGGAACAGCACAGCTGGTACCTTTCCTGAAATAGATGGTAATTGGTAGTGCAGAATACAAGTGAAAGAATTTGAAGATGAACTCTAGCTGTGTAGCACTGTAATAGAGGTAAAAGTACATATTTTAGTAGACTTCCTGGCTACTTGACTCATGTTTTGTGGGAAATCTAGATGAATGCAGCTGTGAAGTACTAAAATTTGTGAACAGTCTAGTCAAATTTGAACTGTTTACATTCCTATCCTCGTGTTTAGAAAATAGCAGAAAATGGACAGATGTGACACCCCAATAATTTTGGGCAAATCAACAGATTACAATATATAGTGGTAATTAAAACTATTGCTGTATTAAGTATATTAGTTACAATATGTTTTATAGTGTCCATCTGCCTTCTATTCTAAACTGGCATTGAGATTAACTGTTTTGAATGGCAACCTACAAATACTTAAGATAAATCTCTTCTTATCTAAGATAGAGTAAAATTTTTCAGTAAACATAGTGGGATGAAGGTCCTGGACATTAGTGATCATTAGAGAACCTGTGGCATTTTTAGTAAGATTAAGGGTATTATTTCTTGTATCTTGGGAAAATTCCAGTGTAGGTAAATACATAGGTCCAGATCCACAAAGGTACGTAGGTGCCTAAACCCCAGATTTAAGCACTTAAGTATTGAGTTTAGGCGGCTAAATCCCAGTTTTGGCTCCACTGCCTTCCACAAAACTCCTGCCAAACCCAGTAGGCATCTAAACTCATTCAGCACCTAAGTTTTCAGGGTAAAAGTTCCCTAATTTCTTCTTTGAGTAGATGCAGCAGTGTATTCCACTCAGTTGTGCACGCGCCCAGCTCATGAGAGCTGGAAAATTTTTCCTAGCCGTACACATAGTAGGCGGTGCTCGTGCCTCGTACTCAATACCTGGCTATATGAGATGGTACCACCTTTGCCCCCCGCAGTTCCTTTTTACCATCCATGACTGGAGTCTGAGCTCTGTGTGGTTCTTAACATCACAATCTCTCACTATTTTAGTGTTTTTTCCTAGTTGTGCACAGTTAGCTAGCACCCTTAGTGTTAGATTTAGTGTTAGAGTTAGTTAAGTTTTTACCTGTTGATTCCCTGACCAGGGTTTAGACATTATCCATCCTGTGGCGAGTCAATCCCCACACTTGGTGCTTGCTGTGCTTGGGTGAGGCCCATGTCAAGGAATGGTGTTCAATCTGTAGATTGTTCATAAGATGGACTTGGGTGGCTAGGGATATTCACCTGAAACAGCACCTACTCGAACAGGTCATGTGGCCTGCTTCAGCACCGAGGCCCTTACAGGATCAGAGGTCGCCCTTGGGTTCTTAGAGTGCCACGTTTCAAGCTCTGAAGCTGGCATCTCTCCAAAGAGTTGGAGGAGCCATTCCCTGTCAAGTGCACTGAGGAAAAGTTTGTATGAGACCACTCCAGGCCTCATGGAGACTCTTCCTCCTCCATCTCCAGGAAGAGCGTGGACTGGCATGGCATTACTGCCCGCATATGCAATGGAGCAGGTCCTCCCAGCTGTTCCCCAGTACCACGCAGGAGTATGGGAGATCCCGTATTGTTGGCTTCGGTTCCAGCCCCAGAGCTTCTTCATCTCCATCCTCTGGTCTGAGAGACGGTCCTAGTGGCTTTGATGGGACCTCTGTTTGAGCCCCTGGTGTCTTATCCCTTTCCACTTTTGTGTCAGAAGACTGCGTTCCTGGTAGCGATAACATCTGTAAGGAGAGTCTGAGTTGCACAATTCTCCAAAGACAATGTAAATTTACGGCCACACCCCACATTTTTGTCTAAGGTGGTGTCAAGGTTCCTTCCCCACTCTGAACTCTAGGGTACAGATGTGGGGACCTGCATGAAAACCTCCTACGCTTACTTTTACCAGCTTAGGTTAAAACTTCCCCAAGGTACAAAATTATTTTACCCTTGGATTTCCACTGCCACCACCAAACTTTATCTGGGTTTACTGGGAAATGTAGTTTGGACACGTCTTTCCCCCCAAAATCCTCCCAACCCTTGCACCCCACTTCCTGGGGAAGGTTTGGTAAAAATCCTCACCAATTTGCATAGGTGACCACAGACCCAAACCTTTGGATCTTAGAACAATGAAAAAGTATTCAGTTTTCTTACAAGAAGACTTTTAATAGAAGTAAAGGAATCACCTCTGTAAAATCAGGATGGTAGATACCTTACAGGGTAATTAGATTCAAAACATAGAGAATCCCTCTAGGCAAAACCTTAAGTTACACAAAAGACACACAGACAGGAATATTCATTCTATTCAGCACAGCTATTTTCTCAGCCATTTAAAGAAATCATAATCTAACACATACCTAGCTAGATTACTTACTAAGTTATAAGACTCCATTCCTGTTCTGTTCCCGGCCAAAGCATCATACAGACAGACACAGACCCTTGTTTTTCTCCCTCCTCCCAGCTTTTGAAAGTATCTTGGCTCCTCATTGGTCATTTTGGTCAGGTGCCACCGAGGTTACCTTTAGCTTCTTAACCCTTTACAGGTAAGAGGATTTTTCCTCTGGCCAGGAGGGATTTTAAAGGGGTTTACCCTTCCCTTTATATTTATGACAGGTGGTTTCTCAGTTTCATTTGAACCAGGTGATATATTTACCTATGTTCTTTCCTAAGCTGCATTCATCTCTGGAGGAGCGGCATCTCCATATGTTAGATGTTGTCTGGCCTTCTACTTGGATATGACTAAACCGTTTCATGCTTTGCCTTGCCTGTTTGTTTCATATGCGAATTATATGAAGGGGCAAGAGGTCTCTTCACAAATGATCTCTACATGGATAACATCCTGTATCAAGACTGTATATGGAATAGCTTTGGCTACACCTCCTCAGTGAGTGTGAGCTCATTCTACGAGAGTGGAATCTACATCAATAGTGTTCTTCCGTGACATCTCCATATTTGGACATTTGCAGGGCTGCCATGTGGTCATCCATACATATGTTTATGAACCATTATGCCAGGGGTGGCCAACCTGATCCTGAGAAGGAGCCAGAATTTACCAATGTACATTGCCAAAGAGCCACAGTAATATGTCAGCAGCCCCCCATCAGTTCCCCACCCCACTCCCAGCGCCTCCCACTGGCAGCCCCGCCGATCAGTGCCTTCCCCTCCGTCGCAATCAGCTGTTTCGTGGCATGCAGGAGGCTCTGGGGAAGAGGGGGAGAAGCAAGGGCACTGCAGGCTCAGGGGAGGGGGCAGGAAGGGGTGCAGTGGGGGCGGGGCCTGTGGCAGAGCCAGGGGCTGAGCAGTGAGCACCCCCCGGCACATTGGAAAGTTGGCGCATGTAGCTCCAGCCCCGGGGTCGGTGCCTATACAAGGAGCCGCATATTAACTTCTGAAGAGCTGCATGTGGCTATGGAGCCACAGGTTGGCCACCCCTGATTATGCCATTACTGCATCATCCAGGTGAATGCTAGCTTGGGTAGAGCGGTCCTGCAGTCCTTTCTTAGATAGACTCTGAGCCCCACCTTCTAGAGTGGGTAGTGCTTGTGAGTCACCTAAGTGGAATACATGTCTGCATTTACTCAAAGAAATAAAAACGGTTACTTATCTGTATTGTTACTATTGTTCTTCAAGATGTGATGCAGAGGCATATTCCATGACCCATCCTCCATCCCCTCTGCATCTGAGTCCAGTCTCTGGGCATTCAGTGAGGGGGAGTTGAGCTGTGTTGCTGCTTATAGCTTGGGGAGGGGCTATGAGCACAAGGCGTGAGCACCACCTCCCATGGATACTGATAGGCAAAATTCTCTAGCTCTGGTGTGCTGGGCACACACACACCTAAGTGGAATACATGTCTGCATCTCATCTTGAAGAACAACAGTTACAGTAAATAATCTTTTTTTCCTGTGTTTCTGCCTCTTAGCATGTGCTCTCTCTGAGCTGCCTCCTCCTAGGCATCTGGATACCTGTCTCCCACTTAAGACCGCAAGTAATTCATGAGCGAGGGAAGATAGTTATTCGACCGCATGCAGGACCAATCCGGTGGGTGTGGTCAGAGGCTGTTTACTGGATTGGGTCTCATTCAAAATCTGGCCAGATGAGATAGAGGTGGGCAGAACCTAAGTTCCCTCGAAGCTGCGCGGCCACGCAATTGCCTATTAAGCCCTGCACAGGGGCTCTGGGCGGCGGCAGGGAAAGGTGTCCTTTCCATCTGGCCCCAGCACAGACCTGCTGAGGCTGGGGAAGAGGTGCCCCTCCCCGCCGGCCCCAGCGTGGACCTGCGGCAGCTGGGGGAGAGGTGCTCCTCCCTTCACCCCAACACAGACCTGTCCTGTACTTGCCGCGGCCCCAGTGCGGATTTGACACGGTGCCCCTCCCCTGGCCCCAACATGGACCTGCTCCAGACTTGCTGCGATCAGGGGAGAGGAGTCCTCTCTCCCTTCTGCAGCCCTGGGGCAGCCTGCACCCCAAACCCCTCATACCCAGCCTCACCCCAGGGCCCGCATCCTAACCCTCTGCCCCAGCCCTGAGCCCCCTCCCGCACCCTGAACCCTTCATCCCCAGCCCCATACCAGAGTCTTCACCCCTAACCAGAGCCCTCACCCGCTGCACCCAGCCCTGATCCCTGTCCTGCACCCCAAACCCCTCATCCCTGGCCCCACTCCAGAGCCCTCATCTCCCCCACCCCAACCCTCTGCCCCAGCCCTGAGGCCCCTCCCACACTCCGAACCTCTCGGCCCCACCCCTACCACATGAATTTTGTTATGTGCACCAATATGAAGGTGATGTGTCACACATCATTTCCATATTGGTGCACACAACAAAATTCATTCTGCACATGGACGTAAAAAATTAGAGGGAACACTGGGCAGCACCATCTTCATCTCCTCCTCCAGCTGTTTTGTGTGGAGCAAGGTAGGCGCCTAACTCATTCCTATGGGAAACACCGTAGGTACTTAAGCCATCTGACTTGAGATGGTAGGTTCTTGTTCGTGGACTGCTAAATTAATATAGGCTCCTCCCTGCAGCCAAGACATTGGTACCTATCTCTGAGAGAGAAGAGAGGCTTCGCAAACCCCCATCTAGGCGGCATTTCCCATTGGCTAGCTTAGGTGGCTCTCCACCTAGTGTGCTGGCTTTTGTGGATCCCATTCTGAGGTGCCTGTCTCTCCCCATGCATTGCCTAGGTGCTTAACTCAGGCTTTGTGGGTTGGAGCGTTGTTCCTCTGATTTTCTTGGCACCTAAAAATTAGGTGCTTTGACGATTAGTGTTGCAACACCTAAGTCCCTTTGTGGATCCCACCCATTCTGCCTACCTAAAATCTCTCTGCAACTCCAGTTGGCTATAGGATTCTTTTTCACTTCCCATTCTAAATGGCTGAGTTAGGGACAGTGTGTACTGGCCAACAGCTGCTGTACCTGGTAGACTAACACAAAAACAAATTGTCTTGTAATCTTGTTGGCTTGATTTCTTCCTCTGACCTTCTCATGGTCCTGTTATTATCCAAAAAGGAGATTAATCAACAAGCACTCTACAAGATGGCTGAACATGGGAGCACACTAGTATCCAAGCAGATTCTTTGGACATCTGTAAAATGTCAGGCACCTTGGCTAAGATTTCTGAAAAATGGATGCCTGCAGGTTGGCTCCTCAGTCCAAATTTAGACACTTAAATAAGGAGCCTGATTTTCAGAGGTGTGGTGTACCCCGTTATTCCCATTAACTCAGTCATTTCCCTCTCCCTCATCTGCTTTCCATGCTCCATTGCTGCTCACTCCAGTAATTGTCTTATTCCCATTGGGGTAAAAATAAAGTAATGGGCTGAACTGGAGGTTAAAATCACCACTGTTGCTGTTATGTCATCAGATCCCTGCATCGTCCACTAAAATATATTATTCAAAGAGCTACACACAGCGTGGCAGCTCTAGGTGAGCTGGGTTTGTCACGTAATTCAAAATGTTATTTAATGGCTCAACTATATAGAAGAGCAAGGAAATGATGCTGCTGTTTTTTTCTTACGGGTCCTTGCAATAATGCCTCAGTAGAGGGCATCATTGCATTGCAATTCTGTCTCAATGATGCTTTGACATTAGTTTAAGCAAGTAGAGTAATTGTTGCAAAGCAGATGGAAACAAGCTTGGCTGCAAATGGGAAAAAAATAGTTTGTACTCACATGGGTTCCCTTTGCTGACTTGAAGTGCTGCATGCTGTCTAGTCCCCAGTACACCAGGCTTACAGTCGGATGTGAGCTGGGGAGATTGAGCTGGCAAATCAAGAATTCAGACCAACAAATATGTATCTTTCCTTTTATGATGTTATAGTATTTTGTAAGTAATATTTCCATTAAAGATGATGTATTTTAGGATTATTTTATTTATATTGCATTAGCACGTATTATTCTGGAGAGCAGGAAATACCATAACATTGTCCATACCAGAATACTTTGTGCTGTAAAGATGCAATTCCTCTCTCAATTCTTCCTTCATACTTTACTACACAAGAACATAAACTGTTTTAGGATAGAAAGACACCTAGAGACATCCTCTCTTTTGTTAACCATTTGTGTGGCACATAATGTTTCCAACATGTAAAGACAACTGCTAAAGAAGTTTTCAGGTGCTGCCTTTTGATAATATACTAACTGTAATTAACCTCCATAGTGCTCATCCTGCCAAGGATAAAACACAGGACAAAGGCCCAAAATAAAGGACATAAAGCATTGCAACAAATTTGAAATTACATAGGATTAATATCTTTATATTAAAAAGTCTTCTCTACCCTCAGTTTCATGAATCAGCATTCCTGGTGCAAATAAATCTGGAGTAAGAGTGCCAGGGTTGTGTGGAACAAATATGTTTGAATAGGAAATGAATCACGCCGTTTCATAAGGGAGAAAGTTAAAGTATTAATTGCTGCTTGTGTAAAGAATTCTAGAGAAATTATTATCTGGCCCTCCTTTAGCTTAAGTTGTGATCCATCATCCTGGCACATGACATTCATGCAAATAGGCTTGTCATATCTGTAGTCATTACTCCCTACAGAACTGGGTGTACCGCATGGAATTTCCCTGCTTCATCTTTTTTCTAATAAAGTGGCTGTGACTGGCCACAGTATATCAAATCTGGCTCCCATGGTCCCTCAGACAGTATTAAAATAAAAATATTCATGTTGTAATCAATACAATAAACTTTTGGCTCCCTGTCATGTGCTCACGCCACACACCCTTGTCTCTCCATCTACCTGAATCTCTTCACTAGTGGTAGCTCTTAATTGGAACAGGCCAGCAGCAGAGAAGTTGGTAACTCCTAATTCTGGTGCAATTTATTTAAGGCTTTCACTTTTGAAGTCCAGGAGAGAAGATATGAAATTTGACTCATGGTAGCACTTAACATAGTTAACTCCCTGGGGAAACTTTCTTAGAAACCACTAGCTTGTAATTTTTTACATTTTCTCCCCTATTTTGGAGGTGCAACTACAATTATGTGAATGAACAAAACCCCAGAAATACTATCTCAAATGAGGATGTGCAAATGAGGGTGTGTAAATCTGTATCTGACAAGTGCTGCAGTCAAGAACGATATTCTGCAGTCAACATATTCTCTCATTCAAATGTATATTCTTCATTACTATTGTAGACTGTTTTAATTTATGATTTAACATGGGTCATTATGCAAACAATATTAAGATATACTTCATGTAGCTTGTGAGGTACTCTTAATCATATACTATATATGTACACACGGTATAATGAATCAGACAGTGTGTGTTCAGGTAAACAATATTCCATCAGTACAACTACATTTTTCTTCAGTACTGATATAGTGGGTGCATCGGTTAGTATATTGTGTATCTAACAAAGTCTTAAGCATTCTTATTCCCCACTCCAATATTTCTTGCATTGGTTTAAAGATCCCTATTTCTTGACAGGCCAAACTGTATGCTTGTTCTTTCAGAAAGGCTGAGGGTAGGCCTAATAAAGGATGTAAAGGGCCTATTAGATTATTGAGTCCAGCCACCACTGTGTGGGTGAAAGTGACCTATGAAATCATTCTTTCCATCACTGAGGGAAGGATTCAGGCTTGTGATACATCCAGGCTTGTGATACATCGTCTGGCAAATATTATACTGACATGACGCTTGATCTTAGCCAAAAGGCCAACCAGTTCTGACCATGTCCCTTTAAGTTTGATATACCTTCTCAAATCCCTTTATTAGATTTTTCATAGGGATTTTTTTCCAGTAGGGACTGGTTAGTTTATTTTACAAAGATTTTTTAAAAACACCATATCCAAATATTAAGTCAGGAGAGCCCAGGAGAGTGACGGGAATGAGACAGCTGCAGAACTGACTTTAGATTTTCCCCTTCCCAGCAGAATTTGTCAACAAAACTCTCATTGAGTTTGGTTGGAGCTATGCCCATGAAAGGACTACAAGATTGGACCTCCAGAATTTGTATTGTTATAGTGGATACTCTTAGGTTGAACAGCTCTTTGCTTAAATCCACTTTCTTCTCTTCCCCACTAACAAAAAAAAACAGAAGTATGGCTTATTAAAATTGACCACCAGATATTGTAGTAAGTCATTGGTAGCTTTTCTTTTTATATTTACTGCTTTCACAGTGATCCTCTGCAAACTTGGCATTGGGATGCACATGTACTGCAGGTTCTCTCAGATCTATACCATTTTCCAAAGATGGACTGACTTCCTGCTAGAAGCCTGGTCAGTAGAACTCAGTCTTTACAAGACTGTTTTTGGAGAGTCTTGTATCTTCTTGTGACTGTAGGCCTAATCCAAAAGCCCAGTGGAAAGATTCCAATTGATTTCACTGGGTTTTTGGATCAAGTCATTAGTGATGTGGTCATTTACCTGTAGTGTAGAAAATGGGATTCACTGTGAATGGGAGCATAGGCAAGATTGATGGTATAATGTGTTAAACAATTATTGCAATCTAATAATTGTTTAGTTTATCCAGTAGAAAGACATGTCAGGCCAATAAAGGAAGTGGAGTTCTAGGGGAATGCACCTTGAAGAGTGATCAGCTTATTTTACTGATGTTTAGGAAAGGCATGCTTTTAGAATTTTGAGAAGATTGTGGCATAAGCAGCTTTGTTCTGCTTTGAAGTCCTTCAGTTGATGTATCCCTTTCAGTCAGATTGTAGGCACATGTACTTTATAGATGCTCCACTGATTTCATTAGTGGTTGATCTTCTCTTAATGATGGAGAGTGGTCAAGTGCCCATGCTTATTCTTTTATCTCTCTTGTTGACCTTTCATACCATTGACTATGAGGTCATGCTGACTCTCCCTTGGACTGTGACTTCTTAGCTGGAAAACACAAGGTGGTGGTTTTGGATCATCTGCCCTGAGAAGTGACTCTCTGATCCAGGGAACGGCTAAATTATCCTAGTCAGTGTACGTGAGATTGATGGGGGAGGGGGCCTGGGACTGTTAGCAGCAGCATACAGATGCCGTGCAGCATGCTCTCATTTTGGGGAGAGATTACTTACTGCAGCTTCTCAGTAGGTGGGTACTTGTAGAGCAGCAGATCCTAGGATCCACAGATCTGTATGGAGCAACTGAAGAGGTTATGGTGAGCAGATAAAGGAGGGGTCCTACTCAAATCTTCCCAACATCTGCATGCCTCAACACTCAAGGTGCAGATCTGTGGGGAATAAGTGAAACATTTGTGTGAACCCTGAAATATTCTGTATAGCAAAGGGACCTGTGGCTTCTAACCAGCATCACTTGCTCCACTCCCCAGCCCTCTTCTATCTTGACCCCATCCCTGTCCCCCAAACCAGCAGTCTCAGCAGAAAGTATATGTGGTTTGACAAAAGGAGGCATGGCTTGGTGGGAGGAATAGGGTTTGGTGTCTGGCTAGGTATGTGGTTTATATCACATTTGTACACCTAGATGGGGCATTATTTGATTTTGTTTTAAATGTAATGTGTATATATAGAATTAGGTTTAATATTCTATCAATAAAATTTTAGATATATTTGATGATCTTTGGATGTTAAGTTTCTTGTGATTTGCATTTGACTTGGATAGTTTAGGTACACTTCTAATTACAATAGCAATAACAAGATTTAAAGTGTGTGCAGTCAATAGATGTAGCCTAAATTTCAAAAGTAACAAGACCTCAGCTGGGTATCCAACTTTATATTTAAAGGGATATGAGTTTTAGGGTATGTCTACACTATGAAATTAGGTCGAATTTATAGAAGTCGTTTTTTTAGAAATCGGTTTTATATATTCGAGTGTGTGTCCCCCCACAGAAAATGCTCTAAGTGCATTAAGTGCATTAACTCGGCGGAGCGCTTCCACAGTACCGAGGCAAGTGTCGACTTCCGGAGCGTTGCACTGTGGGTAGCTATCCCACAGTTCCCGCAGTCTCCGCTGCCCATTGGAATTCTGGGTTGAGATCCCAATGCCTGATGGGGCTAAAACATTGTCGCGGGTGGTTCTGGGTACATATCGTCAGCCCCCCGTTCCCTCCCTCCCCCCGTGAAAGCAAGGGCAGACAATCATTTCGCGCCTTTTTTCCTGAGTTACCTGTGCAGACGACATACCATGGCAAGCATGGAGCCAGCTCAGGTAACCGTCACCCTATGTCTCCTGGGTGCTGGCAGACGCGGTACGGCTTCGCTGCACAGTAGCAGCAACCCATTGCCTTCTGGCAGCAGACGGTGCAATACGATTGGTAGTCGTCCTCGTTGTGTCCGAGGTGCTCCTGGCCACGTTGGCTGGGAGCGCCTGGGCAGACATGGGCGCAGGGACTAAATTTGGAGTGACTTGACCAGGTCATTCTCTTTAGTCCTGCAGTCAGTCCTATTGAACCGTCTTATGGTGAGCGGGCAGGCGATACGGACTGCTAGCAGTCGTACTGTACCATCTTCTGCCAGGCAGGCAAGAGATGAGGATTGCTAGCAGTCGTATTGTACCATCTTATGCCAGGCAGGCAAGAGATGAAGATGGCTAGCAGTCGTACTGTACCATTTTCTGCCGAGCAGCCATGAGATGTGGATGGCATGCAGTCCTTCTGCACCGTCTGCTGCCAGCCAAAGATGTAAAAGATAGATGGAGTGGGTCAGAACAAGAAATAGACCAGATTTGTTTTGTACTCATTTGCCTCCTCCCCTGTCTAGATCACACTGCAGTCACTCACAGAGAAGGTGCAGCGAGGTAAATCTAGCCATGTATCAATCAGAGGCCAGGCTGACCCCCTTGTTCCAATAACAACGATAACTTAGGTTCACCATTTCTTATTGGAACCCTCCGTGCAGTCCTGCCTGAAATACTCCTTGATGTACAGGCACACCCTTTGTTGATTTTAGCTCCCTGAAGCCAACCCTGTAAGCCGTGTCGTCAGTCGCCCCTCCTTCCGTCAGAGCAACGGCAGACAATCGTTCCGCGCCTTTTTTCTGTGCGGACGCCATACCAAGGCAAGCATGGAGGCCGCTCAGCTCACTTTGGCAATTAGGAGCACATTAACCACCACACGCATTATCCAGCAGTATATGCAGCACCAGAACATGGCAACGCGATACCGGACGAGGAGGCAACGTCAGCGCGGTCCCATGAGTGATCAGGACATGGACACAGATTTCTCTGAAAGCATGGGCCCTGACAATGCATGCATCATGGAGCTAATGGGGCAGGTTCATGCTGTGGAACGCCGATTCTGGGCTCGGGAAACAAGCACAGACTGGTGGGACCGCATAGTGTTGCAGGTCTGGGACGATTCCCAGTGGCTGCAAAACTTTCGCATGCGTAGGGGCACTTTCATGGAACTTTGTGACTTGCTTTCCCCTGCCCTGAAGCGCATGAATACCAAGATGAGAGCAGCCCTCACAGTTGAGAAGCGAGTGGCGATAGCCCTGTGGAAGCTTGCAACGCCAGACAGCTACCGGTCAGTTGGGAATCAATTTGGAGTGGGCAAATCTACTGTTGGGGCTGCTGTGATGCAAGTAGCCCACGCAATCAAAGATCTGCTGATATCAAGGGTAGTGACCCTGGGAAATGTGCAGGTCATAGTGGATGGCTTTGCTGCAATGGGATTCCCTAACTGTGGTGGGGCTATAGACGGAACCCATATCCCTATCTTGGCACCGGAGCACCAAGCCGCCGAGTACATAAACCGCAAGGGCTACTTTTCGATAGTGCTGCAAGCTCTGGTGGATCACAAGGGACGTTTCACCAACATCAACGTGGGATGGCCGGGAAAGGTGCATGATGCTCGCATCTTCAGGAACTCTGGTCTGTTTCAAAAGCTGGAGGAAGGGACTTTATTCCGAGACCAGAAAATAACTGTTGGGGATGTTGAAATGCCTATATGTATCCTTGGGGACCCAGCCTACCCCTTAATGCCATGGCTCATGAAGCCGTACACAGGCAGCCTGGACAGTAGTCAGAAGCTGTTCAACTACAGGCTGAGCAAGTGCAGAATGGTGGTAGAATGTGCATTTGGACGTTTAAAGGCGCGCTGGCGCAGTTTACTGACTCGCTTAGACCTCAGCGAAACCAATATTCCCACTGTTATTACTGCTTGCTGTGTGCTCCACAATATCTGTGAGAGTAAGGGGGAGACGTTTATGGCGGGGTGGGAGGTTGAGGCAAATCGCCTAGCTGCTGGTTACGCGCAGCCAGACACCAGGGCGGTTAGAAGAGCACAGGAGGGCGCGGTACGCATCAGAGAAGCTTTGAAAACCAGTTTCATGACTGGCCAGGCTACGGTGTGAAAGTTCTGTTTGTTTCTCCTTGATGAAACCCCCCGCCCCTTGGTTCACTCTACTTCCCTGTAAGCTAACCACCCTCCCCTCCTCCCTTTAATCATTGCTTGCAGAGGCAATAAAGTCATTGCTGCTTCACAGTCATGCATTCGTTATTCATTCATCACACAAACAGGGAGATGACTACCAAGGTATCCCAGGAGGGGTGGTGGAGGAGGGAAGGAAAATGCCACACAGCACTTTAAGCACAGCACTTTAAAAGTTTACAACTTTAAAATTTATTGAATGCCAGCCTTCTTTTTTTTGGGCAATCCTCTGTGGTGGAGTGGCTGGTTGGCCGGAGGCCCCCCCACCGCGTTCTTGGGCGTCTGGGTGTGGAGGCTATGGAACTGGGGGAGGAGGGCGGTTGGTTACAGAGGGGCAGCAGTGGCAGTCTGTGCTCCAGCTGCCTTTGCTGCAGCTCAACCATACACTGGAGCATACTGGTTTGGTCCTGCAGCAGCCTCAGCATTGAATCCTGCCTCCTCTCATCACGCTGCCGCCACATTTGAGCTTCAGCCCTATCTTCAGCCCGCCACTTACTCTCTTCAGCCCTCCACCTCTCCTCCCGGTCATTTTGTGCTTTCCTGCACTCTGACATTATTTGCCTCCACGCATTCGTCTGTGCTCTGTCAGTGTGGGAGGACAGCATGAGCTCGGAGAACATTTCATCGCGAGTGCGTTTTTTTTTCTTTCTAAGCTTCACTAGCCTCTGGGAAGGAGAAGATCCTGTGATCATTGAAACACATGCAGCTGGTGGAGAAAAAAAAAGGGACAGCGGTATTTAAAAAGACACATTTTATAAAACAGTCGCTACACTCTTTCAGGGTAAACCTTGCTGTTAACATTACATACATAGCACATGTGCTTTCGTTACAAGGTCGCATTTTGCCTCCTCCCACCGCGTGACTACCCCCTCAACCTTCTTCCCTCCCTGTGGCTAACAGCGGGGAACATTTCTGTTTAGCCACAGGCAAACAGCCCAGCAGGAATGGGCTCCTCTGAGTGTCCCCTGAAGAAAAGCACTCTATTTCAACCAGGTGACCATGAATGATATCTCACTCTCCTGAGGATAACACAGAGAGATAAAGAACGGATTTTGGTTGAATGCCAGCAAACATACACTGCTTTGCTTTGTTCTACAGTGATTCCCGAGTACGTGTTACTGGCCTGGAGTGGTAAAGTGTCCTACCATGAAGGACGAAATAAGGCTGCCCTCCCCAGAAACCTTTTGCAAAGGCTTTAGGACTACATCTAGGAGAACCGCAAATGCCAGGGCAAAGTAATCCTTTCACATGCTTGCTTTTAAACCATGTATAGCATTTTAAAAGGTACACTCACCAGAGGTCCCTTCTCCGCCTGCTGGGTCCAGGAGGCAGCCTTGGGTGGGTTCGGGGGGTACTGGCTCCAGGTCTAGGGTGAGAAACAGTTCCTGGCTGTCGGGAAAACCGGTTTCTCCGCTTGCTTGATGTGAGCTATCTACAACCTCCTCCTCCTCCTCATCATTTTCTTTGTCCCCAAAACCTACTTCCGTATTGCCTCCATCTCCATTGAAGGAGTCAAACAACACGGCTGGGGTAGTGGTGGCTGAACCCCCTAAAATGGCATGCAGCTCATCATAGAAGCGGCATGTTTGGGGCTCTGACCCAGAGCGGCTGTTCGCCTCTCTGGTTTTCTGGTAGGCTTGCCTCAGCTCCTTCAGTTTCAAGCGGCTCTGCTTCGGGTCCCTGTTATGGCCTCTGTCCTTCATGCCCTGGGAGATTTTGACAAAGGTTTTGGCATTTCAAAAACTGGAACGGAGTTCTGATAGCACGGATTCCTCTCCCCAAACAGCAATCAGATCCCGTACCTCCCGTTCGGTCCATGCTGGAGCTCTTTTGCGATTCTGGGACTCCATCATGGTCACCTGTGCTGATGAGCTCTGCATGGTCACCTGCAGCTTGCCATGCTGGCCAAACAGGAAATGAGATTCAAAAGTTCGCGGTTCTTTTCCTGTCTACCTGGCCAGTGCATCTGAGTTGAGAGTGCTGTCCAGAGCGGTCAGAATGGAGCACTCTGGGATAGCTCCCGGAGGCCAATACCGTCGAATTGTGTCCACAGTACCCCAAATTCGAGCCGGCAACGTCGATTTAAGCGCTAATCCACTTGTCAGGGGTGGAGTAAGGAAATCGATTTTAAGAGCCCTTTAAGTCGAAATAAAGGGCTTCATTGTGTGGACGGGTGCAGGTTTAAATCGATTTAACGCTGCTAAATTCGACCTAAAGTCCTAGTGTAGACCAGGGCTCAGAGAACTAAATGCAATTCCATATTGGTTGCTTTTGAGTCCCCCCTAGTCTACTACTAGATAGATTTGGAATAAAGCTAAATAATACTAGCTTATTTTTAGTTCAATCAATCCCCTACCACCTATTCACTGACATCTACAGAATTTTTGTTCTATCTCTCTGGAAATGTTTGAAATGGAGAACTTCATTTTAACTCTTTATCCTAGAGCCAGCATGATCAGATGAGAAATCTAATTTGCTTTTCTCAAACTGAGAGGAGTGAGATAGTCATTCAGAAGCTTGTGTGTGTTCAGGATGTCAGAATTTTCAAATGAGATAAGCAAAAATTCATTATAGTCAGAGCTCCTGTTTTGTTTTTGGCCCCTCTTTCCCAGTTATTACTTCTGAAATGTCTTTGCAGACAGCATTTACAACAAAGTCATTTTTACTGGTCTTTTTGTTCAGATCAATAAATCCAAATTTCCCTTTATGGGCCAGTGTACCATAGCATTTAACCATAAGCAAAGCCTATACACACAAACCTACTTTATTCAATCAAGTTAAAGGCATTTTCTTCTTAGGCAGAGTTACAGCATCCTCATCACTTTACTAATTTTATTAGTTAGGATTTAACGGTTGAGGGCTTTATGCCCTTTTTGTTGCCCAGCTAACCTTGGGCTAGAAGATGATGGCACAGTATTAAGGGGTGAAAATTGAGGCTGCCAGAAACTCTCCACACTGAAAGTCTGCATAATCCTTCAGATTTTACTGCTCTTTGAGGTAAATGCAGACTTTTAATTTCGACAGAAGTGTCTGAAATCAGAGAAGGCTAGCCTCTTGCCCTGAATTATACAGCACACCAAAGTGTGCTAGGTTCTTTACAAAAGACATAGTGAAATTTCAGATACAACACAACAAGTGAGGAGGACAAAGTAGAGGCGTTTGGGATATCAGGAATAGGGTTAAGATATGCACACATTGGTGACAGATTATTTTGATAATCTAAAACGTTAGAGATAAGGATAAAAATTTTATTGACGTAATTATTGACTAGCTCAGGAAGTGTCATATGGGTTATTTAAAATAGCAGGGACAAAGAGCAAATGGAGGGGAATATCAAGGCATTTGAGAAACAATAGAAGGTTAGATTAATAGGAAAGCAAATGTTCATTTTCTAGTGTTTCTTCTTTTAATACCAGGCTGTTGTGAGCCACCTGGATTTTGGTTTTCATCCATTAGTTTTCCCACTGCCAGATTGTCCTGGAACATTATGTGCTCTGCATATTACTCAGTTGTCTAAAAATGCCTGCTTGACTGCCATAAAATCATTTGTTTCATTGTTATGAGGAAAAAAAAGATGTGCTCTCTTTTTTTAAGAAATATATTTTGAGTGAATGATTTGAGAAGTGTGTACAGTTTTCACACATACTTTATTTAAAAAATCAGGATAAAAGCTCAGAGCAGCATTTTTTAAAATTCCCCCAATAGCTTTCCAGTAGCCATAGTGAAAATTGATCCAACTAAAAAAAAAAAATTACGTTAGCTTCTGAGTGCCTGCCCTAGGGGAGGTAAGAGCTCTTTATTGGATATGTTTTTGGGACAGTAAGCAGGGGAGAGCTCATACTTAGATAACAGGGGACTACTCCTGCAAAGAGGGAATACTTTAAAAAAAATGGATAATCTTCTCTTTAAAAAAATCACCTGTGGGATTGAGGGTTTACTCCTGTCTTATTCTTTCAGTTCCAAAGCAAAATGAAAGTGTAGTTTAAACTCCTAATAAGTAGCTGGAAATTCTTGGCTTTGCAAATATTTGTTTCCCTTTTAGAACAAAGTGGTTTGTATTAACAGCACTGTCAGATAGTTTGATGATTGAATGTTGTTGAGGCTTGATTTCACTTGCATTTTTTTTTCTCTCCTTCCTGTGTGTGGCTGATGGCCCATAGCATGCTGCCTGGCTGCTGGTAAAAGAGGAAATGGGGTGAGTATGTTTTATAGCATTTATACTAGAGAGTACTGGATTTAGTGAATTAAGAGATACTTCTATAACTTTTTTCAGAGTAGGAGCAATGAGGAACTTTCTCTGAAATATTGGGCCTCTGATAGAGAAATTCATGACTAAATGATTAATACTGTATTTTTCATGTGTATGAAAACAAAGTGATTCTCCTCCCCCCCTTACTGACAGTGAACTCAAAATAAATATGAAGCCAGGGAGTAAATGATCTGACCTTGTAAACAAGGATATTCAGCTACTTCATTTGCTTTTATTCTTTGGCTGGGAAGCACCTTTCAGCATCCAGGTACTTGAGCAATAGAGCAAACAAGTAGTTGCCTTTATAAGTTTGATATGAAGGCTACTACTTAGCTGAATGCCAAGCACCTGAAAAGATTATAGTTTCAGCTTTGGAATGTGCACATCCTACATTTGCGCCTAAATTGGATGTTTCTTGTTCAGTATGTTCATTGTGACTGCAGCATCTCTAGGACAATGCTTCTGAGTTTGGGGTGTGGGCTATCCATTCAATGTAGTGTTTTGAAATTAATTTAGTGCTCATGAAAATTGCCAAAATGACATCACTGGAATCGGAAGTTCTCGGTCTGTCAAATAGATACAGTGATGGTACATTTATAATAGGATAACAGAGCCTTTGACAGATCAGTAGTGTCCAAACTGTTACTGTTAGCTAACGGTAAAGAGTCAATCGTTTGTTTGGTTCCCAGTAGACAGAAGCCGTGACCACAGTTGATTAGGCAGCTGAGGATTGAATGATCAGAGACTGAACTATCCTATCACTCTTAGAACTGTTCTTTCTAGAGAAGAGCAGAAACAGATTGGTGGGGCTGTGAAGGGAAGCATGCATAGTTGTCTGTACTATACCTGTTCTGTGACTAAATAGAACTAATTTCATCTCCAACCCCGTCATGCCAGTTCTTTTCATGAGCATTACATTCACTTTAAAAGAAGGAGCACAGCACAAGCGGTTTAAGCTTTCCTTCACAGCCTCACTACTATGGCTTAGGGCTTGTCTACATGGGGAGTTATTCCAGAATAGCTGTTCTTGATTAACTCCATATGTGGATGTTCTTATTCTGGAGTGTCTTCCATGTCCAAAATGGACTAAACTAATTCGGAATATGCACTCTTATTCCAGAATAAGAGCAACCACATGTGGAGTTAATCAAGAATAGCTATTCTGGAGCAACTCCCCATATAGACAGGCCCTTAAACTGCCAACCAAAGTACCAATAAATATAATGGTATTCTGTTTTAATAACATGAGGTAACTACAGACTGGACTAAGTCCATCAATTCATTTTATATCAGTCAATGAATTACCGTCAGATGGTAATGTCTTTGTCACTACTGACCTGGGTAGGGACAGGGTATAAAATGATCATCTAGGTTAAAAGTTCTGTATGTCTTAAGGAATCCAGGAGTCCTATATTTCTCAGCAATCGCACTTTTTGAAGTTAGAGTTGCATTTAGTGCACACTTAGTTTGAAGGTACACAATTTCATCTGTGTTTTTAATGATTCTTCCATTTAACTTTTATTATTGGGGTAGCTACTAATGAGGTTATTAACATGTGGCTTTTCATATACTTTGGGTCAATATACAATATTTTAATTTATGGTTCTCAAGAACATATGGTTTAAGTTAATGAATTTACTTTCAATGACTAGCTGATTCACAGGCTGTTTTCCACTTATGGTGAAAAAAGTATGATTAACATGTATAGTTTGATGACACTGATTATTTGGATTCAGATATGACTGATGTATAAGTCTACACCTTGTGTGAGACATCAATTTTAAATATTCTAAAATTCTCCCAATATGTAACTAAATGGGGACATGAACAATTTGTACTAATGGCTAAAGTAATATCTTATAATTTTGAGTAAAGTCTTTGAATCTTATAAGGATCACATTAATTGTGAATAAACTTATAAGATACTCAGCTGTCTCCAGCAAAAGGATTATTAAGTGAATAGGGAACAGAGACTCTGGATACTGGCTGTAATAGATATTAAAATATATAACCAGAAATATGAATGCAGTGATTAGGTTAGTATTGAGACCTTTTGTTTATACATCAGTGATTTGAAGGAGTATCCATCCAGTACAGAAGGAAGAGAGTGTGTGCAACCTCTGTGATGTATCTTCTTGTCCCAGACCACTCGGAGGGTACTTCACAATATGGGGGAGAGACAGGGAAATAATGTCCTCCACTCACCAACCAATGGGGAATCCACCCAGAAGGCTATACAGTCTCAGGCTGGGAGAAGAAGAAATTAGTGGCCATTTGGGAGGCATTGTTGGAGCGGAGGCGACTCTGGTCTCCAGCAAGTTTCCTATGATCTGGGAGCTCTGAGGGCCAAACTCCATGCCCATTCCCAGACCTTCCCCCAGTAAAATGATCTGTTAGAAGCATCATGAGAGGAACACTTTGGAGATTCTTATTCCTTGTGTGGGTTTATCAGCATAGGGGAACAATTTGGCTCAAAGTTCATTGTTATTGAGCTATCTTCTGATGGAGGCCATCGTACTAGGAAGTGCTATGTGAGATATTGGCAGTATAGGAACTCAGACTTAGAGGTGGGAAAGCAATTTCTATCCTACTTTAATACTATCTTAAAAAGTAAATTTATTAATCTTTAAAAGCATATTTTTATTGTTAAATCAGCATTAAAGAAGCTTTCACAGTGAGCTCCTATAAGGAAGGTGTGAGTTCTTAGCAAGCTGGCCTCTCATTGGTGCTTGGATCAAGAGTGGTAATGCTATATTTTTTTTTTTTTTTTGATGAAATGTGCTACTTGTGTGGCAAAGGGTTCTCACCATATAAGCTTCCAGGTTGCTGGGCTGAAAAAAGTGTGTACTGCTTTCTCTTAATATTTTTGGCATCTTTGGTTAGGTACACTTTCCACTGCCCTTAATTATTTGGTGTACTGCCTACATACTCTTGTAACTTGATCAGGTATATGCCCTGTCTCACAGTTAGAAGGCTAACTGCCCCTCTGCGTTCACCCCCACAGATCACAGTCCTCATGCTTTCGCCTCCCCTGGGGTGGGTGATTCTCCTGCTCTTAGCCTAGTTCTGGGGCTATGTTACCTCACAGATTCAGTGCTCACGCCAGCAGGTTTGACTAAGTTTGGCACCTTCAGTTCTCCCCTTTAGGAGTTTGTGGCCAGCGGACCAGACGGCCTTCTTAAACCAAAATTACTATTTAACAGCAGAAATAAAGCATAATATAAGAGAAAAAGAATTTTAAAACAACAAAAGGTCACGTCTACACTCATGTATTTTACCTCAGTCCTCACCCCCATCCTCCGTGAGAGGAGTATAGGAAGGCCTAATTTCATACCCACCAGCCAGGGTCCACGTGAGAGAGTCTGTTCCCACAAACAGCTCCTCAACACACTCTGACCTTTGGACAGAGAGAGTCCTCATACCTGTTTTGTAGTCCTTTTGACATACTGGTAACACAAGCATTGGCAATTGAAACCCAGGCTAAACAAGCTATGTAATCTGGCTGGAGCTGATATGGTAGGATCTTCGGAGTTAATAGCTCAGGCAATATCTCAAACACACTGAAGTGTTTCCCTGAAGGGTTTTCTCCAGTCATTCTTTTGCCTTCCTTTTTATTTCCTCACAGCCTTGTTGATTTAACCCAATATAGACATAGTAAGCATCCCTTACAACACTCAGACAAGTTTATAGTATTCATAAATTATTAAAGAGCAGCCCCATGTCCTTCACACCATGTTCTGTATACTTTATAGTTTTGTCCTGTTTATGCCCAAATTTTATGTTAGTGACTGGTCACTTATTTTTAGCATGAAATGTCAGAGGTATGATTGTTTGACTGACTCATATGCAAGTTTTCATTGTTTATTTTTTATGATTCAGAAAACAGGGCCTGTCACTGGCAAAAGAGGACATTGTTCAGCTGAAAGAAACATACAAATGGATTATTCATCCCCTATTCTCAGAGGAGCTGGGTGTTCCTGCTGATGGAAAGGTGTTGTATGAATAATAAAGTTGTTGTTTTCCTGAATTTGTATAAATTACTCATAACATTGATGGGTTCTAATTAGACAGACAAGTCTGTCACTGGTTTTGTCTAGTAAAAAAAAAAAAAAAAAGCTCTTTTACCTCAAATTAGCTATCTCAAGTAAATCCTAGTGGAGACAAGGCAAGCAGTAGTTTTTATACAAATTAGCTGGTAGAGTTAAAGACTAAGGAATCTTTTCTTTGTCATGACATACAGAAACAAACTTCTTTAAATGTTAAAGATAGCAAGAGACCTTCTATAGCCCACAAACACTGAGTCCCTCTAGTCATAAGTGTACCATAAAAATAATGACAGGTTTTAGAGTAGCAGCTGTGTTAGTCTGTATCCACAAAAAAGAAAAGGAGTACTTGTGGCACCTTAGAGACTAACATTTATTTGAGCATAAGCTTTTGTGAACTACAGCTTACTTCATCGGATGTATTCAGTGGAAAATACAGTGGGGAGATTTTATACACAGAGAACATGAAACAATGGGTAAGTTATCTAAGGCCTTGTCTACACTACACAGTTCTGTCAACAAAAGTCAACAAAATAGTGGAGGTGTACACACGTCAATGCTCTTCCCGCTGATGTAACTCCCCTGCTACGCCAACAAAATAAAATCACCTTGATGAGAGGCGTAGAGCTTTTTGCGGCAAAGTTAGATCAACGCAGTGTCAGTGTAGACACTGCGCTTGCTTATTTCGCCATAAATGGCCTCCAGGAGGTGTCCCACAATGCCTATCCTGACTGCTCTGGATACTCCATTGGCCTGGAGCGGCGAACCGCGGACAGTGGGAGCCGCGATCAGCCGAACCTGTGGACGCGGCAGGTAAACAAACTGGTCCGGCCCACCAGGGGCTTTCCCTGAACAAGCGGTGGACTGGCTTTGAGAACCACTGCTCTAAAGTTCCTGATTCTGTTGTCAATCCACTAAATCACATTGCCTTTCTTTTGTGGCTTAAAGGCATCCAGTCACTGCAGACTAAATCCTGGAATGAACTGCTTTCAAGGTTGACTGGTTTGGTTTTGTCCCATGATTTGCTAGGCTTAGTGACCATAATAGGTAGGCTTGGCAGAATTTGATTTTTTAAATATAATTTTGACAGATAATATTAATGTTTATTTTAAGTATTTTTTTAAACTTTTATCAATTTAAATTTTTCACAGTTGCAGGAAGTTATGGGGGAGGTCAGACAGAAAGGGGATCAGACAATCATTTAATGACAGACTCAACGAAGTTTAAGCTTTGTAACTGTTAAAACACCAATTGTCAATATCACATGTCAAAATATGCAAAGTTAATATCCTTAAATCAAACTCGAATGTGTTCTCAAGCAGCATATTTCTTACTTTGCCTGTCTAAATTTCTATTACTGATTGAAATAGTTTTTTCATTGTTTTGTGTGTGTACGGTGAAATCAATGTTTACTGACATTTACCAATAAAGATCTAATCGTTCTAAGCCTAATAGGCTTTGGGCTGTTATTCTCTCTCTCTGCTAGTTCCCCCATGTGCAAAATGGGGCTAATACTTATTATGTGACTTGGGTCACATAATAGGTTGCAAAGTGGCTTGAGATGGTTGAGTGCTATAGAAGTCTTATGATATATTTCTGAAATGGCTTCTCGGTGACCCATTTAAAAGTTTCCCATTATGCTGCAATTCTATCTTCCTCTTCTCCTCTTTCTTTACTGTTTTTCTATAATATATCAATAAGGATCCTTGAACCGTTTGTTATACACTTGGTTAATAAATTGCTAGCACTTTGTAAAAGGAAATTGTTACCGTGCTTTTTTGTCTTAGAGCTTATTCGAAGTGAGTGTGGTCTTTGCTCACCCGGAAACTGATGAGGATTGCCATTTCCTGTAAGTTGCTATACCAACAACAAGATCTTTATCTTAATATTGTGCAACATTGTTAGAGTTTGTCTGTAGCAAATGCAATGTCTCCAGTATTTGTGATCTAGAGTTTGACCTGAATCCAAACTCCAAATCCAGATTCCTATTTGCAGCTTAAATCTATGGTATCTCTAAGGGGCCGAATCTGCCCACCAAATCCAAACAGCCTAAAGTCTGGGAATGTTTGGATCTGGATTGTCAATCTTAATATCAGGGAGTGCGTGGATCTAGAATTTTGATTTGGTCCATTACAGAGATATGTAGTCGGGTCAGGCATTTGATTTAGGCCTGTTTGTACTGTTCATTTTAGAATAAATAGTGACTTTACATGGTGTGTGAAGTGCTTTTGATAATCTATCAGTATATGTAAAAAAAACATCAGTTTATATAATACTGAGGTTTTCTGCTTATTTCAGGGATTTGGGTATGGAGGGAGAGATCAGAAGTGAGTTAGTTCTACTTAAAGACAAGACTTTTTAAAAAACACCCTCACAAAGTGCTACATAATCACTTTTGGTCTTGCTCTGCAGAGGGGCTGCCATAGAAATCCTTTTCCCACTGGCAAAGAAATCCAGCATTTCTGGAAACCTGGCTACCACTTAGTCAGATCCCTCAACAGCAAGAGGGAGCATGTTCTGAGAAAATGGTCTGATTGGGAACACCCTTTTGAGAAGTGTTTCAGAAACAGCCACCACTGTCTCTTCTGTCCCCTCTCAAACTGCTCCTGTGCTAACACCTGCAGAAGGTGTGTGAGAGAATGATCTGTTTTGTGTGTAGTGCTCTGTGATTTGAAGTGGAACATTTAACTTGTTTTTGTTATTTTAATCTAGTTTCCAAGTATAAGTTAAGAATGATTATTTAAATTCTGGAAAAAGGAAGTCCGTGTACTCTGTTTATCTCCCACAAATAGCCTGTGTAGAAAGTCACAAGGAGTCTGCTGTTAGCACCAGTTCCGTTTTACCCGGATGCAGTCTTAGAGGTGCTGCTGTCATAAGCTGAAGAGCAGCAGCAACAGGAGAGTATAAAAAAATGTGTGGCAAGGACAAAAGAAATTATATTGTCTAACTGCATAGAGAGCAATCCACTGATTTGTAAACTTCCTTGGCAAACATCCAATTCTCAGAAAAGCCTCTAATGCTAAATGTTTTATTGATCAGAATTTTCACTTCTGTGAAACAGAAAATAAATAGTTTTCTTTTAGGTATGTTAGAAAGAATCTCAAAGATCTGGCTGACCTGATGTTACCTTTTTTTATATTTGATTTTTCCTGTTCAGTAATAACACTGGTCAGAGGTGTGCTGGGACACCGCGAATCAGGGTGTTGCATTTTAAGCCATGATGCATGGGTTAGGAACAGGAAAAGAACTAACAGAGAGCTAGGGAAGTCAGTGCACCTTGCAAAGGTGCACAGTGTTGTCAGTCATCTTTGTTGGCAGTCTCAGAAGAAAGGTCAAAGGAGACTTATTTTCCCACCCACCTCCTCATTCCAGCTCAAAACTGAGGTACATGGGTGGGAGTCAAGATCGGAAAGGTTTGCACAGCCACTACCTAGACTGTACATGTTCTGTGGATAATCAGAGGATTTTAGTTTATGTAGGTCAAATAGAATGGCACCTTCTGGCATCAATTTAAGATTGAAAAATCTTAACTCCATCCCAGACTGGAGAGTGATAGAGACACAAAGTGTGGGGCATTGCTGCTCAAAAATTAGGTCTGGTACCTGGGTATTTTCGTTTTGATAAGAGTCTTTTATTTAAATGATTATATCAATTAATTTTCTATTTCTGTTTAGAGCCAGAGTGTGTCCAGACTGTTTCAAGCCAGCAAAGAATAAACAGGTAAGAATCCCATATCTGTCACCAGCATCATTCTTCTGGGATCAGAATTCTCATGTCAATGGTTAAAATAAAGGCAGGTTTCTTGAAATTCAGTCATTACTTTAATGCCTTTTTTTTCCTTTGCCCCCTCTCTAAAAGGTTCTCCAGTTGTTTCGTATGCCTCCTTTTATTCACTCAACTCTCAACTTTTCTTCTGTTTAAGATGGTTTAGGACTCCATTTCCAGACCTTGAGCAAGAGAGCTATCATTTAAAAAACGTTCCCAATATGTATAGGCATTTGGTTTGGATACACTAAAAATATCAGTATAGCAGGACCACTACCTACTGTCCATAGGGGATATGGCTGAAATAAGGCTTTGAAAAAAAAAAAGAGAGCGAATCTAGTCTTTGCAAAAGGAAAAAAAATCAAATCATCCTAGAGCATTTTCCCCTGGCCACCATTCCAAACGAAACAAAATATATGCAGAATGCTTTCCTTTCATCTAGTTCAATTGGTGAAAGAAACAAAAAGAGATCTTACCATAATTATAGTCTCTGAGAATTGGTATAGTCCTCAGTGCAAGACAGGCAACTATTTCTCCTGATTTTCCTTTCTCCCCTAACCAAGGTCTAGTTCAGGAGCCCTGTGGGTTATGAGAAGACTAAAGAGCAGCCCTCTGCTCCCTTTTTATGCTTTCTCCTTTATAGGAAGCACATCTCTCAAATCTGCCTCCCAGCAGCGGCAGGTAAACAAACTGGCCCGGCCGCCAGGGGCTTTCCCTGCACAAGCGGCGGAACAAGTTTGGGAACCACTGCTCTAAGGACTAGCTTTTTCCTTAATGCCCAGAGAAGGCATTTAATGCCTTCCTGGTTCACACAGAGATGAGGTACACAATTACTTTACCCTCGCTAATGAAATCCTCTGATGAAATGTCACTTTCTTCATGAAAAGGGTTGATTTCATCTCCTTAGTAAATTGTTCATTTACTGAACAATTGTTCAGTAAATGGTTTTATGGTATTTAGGATTGTTGACTTGTCCCAACTTCTTATGCGCGAGTTGTCTGTATCACAATGGTGGGCTTTAGCCCAACCATGAGTTCAAGTCTTACATATACATGACATAATGCTCTCTTTGGGATACAGCCCAAGTTAAATGTGCTTTGTGCTTGATGGCAGAGCTGCTTCCTGTTTACTATGGGACCACCAGGGCTGCAGTAGTACCCACAAACTGTTGTACGCCACCCAACAGAGGGTGTCACTACTGAATCCATCTTTCCTCAGCTCAATCTTAAACTCATCCCTGTAGTGGAATGAAAGGCGCACCCGTGAAGCACAGGGAAGGCAGACCCTGTGTGGGTTTTCGATATCCCCCTCCTCTTCTCCTCATGACATGCAATGAAGCGCACAGAGTCCACTTTGTTTTCAGAGCTCTATGCCTGCAGAGAGCAGTACTTGCCTTTTAGTGCCAAAGATGTAATGTAGCCATACGTGATTTAGGAGATGCAGGAATGGGCATCAGTCTGTGTAACACTGTGTTCCATATGAAACTGTAAACATTACTCTGTACAAGTCACTTTCATGTGTGGAGCTGAGTTATTGTCCGTGGCTGAAAATAATTTTTAGAGCTGGAAAAAAAATTCTGTCCAGACTTTTTCTAATGAAAAAAAGCTTTTCAATTAAATGGAAATTTTTGTGGGCAAAACTTACATTTTTCAGCAACCAAAAATTAAAATAAATTAATTTTTTGATTAGACTTGAAAAATGTTGAAGGAAAATTTTGATAAAAACAGAAGAATAATTGGTTTGAGTCAAAAAATTTCAGAAGAAAAAAATATTTTCCTGACCAGCTCTGGTAATTATAGCGCTGCTTGTGTAACACAATGGAAGAAATATAGTGCAGTGAGACTGTTTGAACTGAAAATAATAATTTTTAAAATACCACCCAGAAGGCTTTTGCTTAGAGACATTATATCTTTGAGATAGGAAATAACAAAGAAACTCTTTATCCAATGATAACAATAACTTACTTGAGCTCCTATAGGCCAGCTGCATATTCTACCCTACTGGTCTTCTTGGGTATCTGTGACATCCCAGAATGATACATTCTGGCTGTCACAGTATAGCTGACAGCATGATTTTGGAGAAGCCTAGAAACAGTGGAAACTCCCTATCTGTGGCCCCACAAAAGCCATGGGACCTCCTGGTCAACCTCCCCCTGGCCCTGGCTAAAATGGCCATCTATAAAACCAGGGAGAGGAGGTTGGTCGATGGAGACTCCTGTGACTGTGGGGCCTATTTCCAAACCTCCGTCTGTTCACGCATCCGGACAGAGTTCCCTTGATTCCCTTGATGCCTTCGAGGAGCAGTGGACGCTGTCTGGGATTCTCTGCTCGGTGTCCCCGTCAGGTTCCCTTTGTTTGACCCTTTGACTGCACTCCTGTTCTTGTTATTTTATTAGTTGTCCCCCGAAACCACTTGGCTTCCAGGTCCTGTGGATCCCCCCCCTTAGGCTGGGGGGGGGACCCTTGAGCAGTGGGCGGGCTTCTGCCTGCCTACTTCCTGGATCCCAATAGGAACATTGGGAAAGTTTCATTTTTATGTAGTTGTTTATGCACTGACTGAGCCTAGATACCATGGAGATGAGCACATTGAAAGTACATAGACAGATGACTACTATGCACCTGGAGAGAAGGGGATTCAGCATACATTTCTGAAGTAAATTAAATTTGCCAGTCTTATTTGTTCATCACCTTTAACTGTACACTTTTACAGAATATATTAAGATGTCTGTTAAGTACAAATCTATCTAAGATACTTATATGCTTTCCATCACCCTACTATGTGAGTGCCTCACAAGCTTTAATGCATTTATCCTCACAGCACCTCTGTGAGGTAGAGGAGTGTTGTTATCCTCACTTTACACAAAGAGAACTGAGATATAGGCTATGTCTATACTTACCAGGGTGTGTAGAGTACATACACTGCATACCCCCCTGCACACGTATAAATAGCAGTGCAGACAGAGAGGCACAGCTTAGATGAGTAAAGACGCACCGGAACCTTAGGCTGTGTACCCTACGTGGTTCTCCACAGGCCCATGCAGTGCCTCCCATATCTCTGCTGCTATTTTTAGCAGTGTGGTGTCCCACTGCCTCCCTGCTCCCGGAGCCTTTCCCACTGCAGTGAAAGATTCCAGTAGTGGGGAAAGGCTCTGTCAGAGAGAAGGCAATATGGAAAGGTTTCAGCAGCTTCCTGCTTTTTGAAGCTTTGCTCCACTGCTTCCCCCCACCAGAGCCTTTCACTGCCACATATAGCTACATACCACAGTGTGAACACTTTCACTGCAGCAGGTAGCTACCCGTATCTTAAATGCCACCACCAGCGTATACAACGCCATAGAGAGAATAAGTGACTTATCCAAGATCAGACAGGAAACCTTTGGCAGAGCAGGGAATTGAACCCAGGCTAGCACCCTATCTGCTGGATATCTTTCCTCACTACCAGATGTGTGCACAAATCCCCAGTAGGTACATGTGCATGGCTAACGAGTCACCTACCTTGTCTTGTGCTGTGCATATCTGATGGTGTTCAGAGCAGGCACCCAGGAATATCACTTTGTTGGTGGTAAATCCATGTGGAGTTCTGTTTTCAAAGAAATTAAACTGAGGAATGTGTCCTAGTCATGTACTTAAATGGCACGTTATATATTTTTTCTTAGCAGAAGATTGTAATTGTTTCATAAGGGTTTCTTTCTCTTTCAAAAGTCCTTTCCTCCATGGAAAATCTGAGACATACGTTAGCCCAATCATATTTAGTCTTCCATACATAACATCAGTTTCTACTATCTATTGTCAATAGTACATAATCTATAACATTTGTTACTATTATTAAGTGTACATTGGGGCCAAGATTTTCAAAAGTTGGAGCCTAAAAATAGACTCCAAAGCCCATATATAGGTGCCTAAATTTGTAGCCTTATTTACAGAAGTGTTGAGCACCCAGCAGCTCCCAGTGAGATAAATGGGGGTGGGTGGGTGCTCAGCCTTTTTGAAAATGACCTCATTAATTTAGGTGCCTAAATATGGCCTTACAAGTCTGATTTTAGGCTCCTACTATTGAAAGTCTTGGCCTGAGCCCTCCAGTCCCACTGAGCTTTTTTCTTGCTTTTACATATTTTTTCATATAATCTTAAGGAGGGACCAAACTAGCGATTATGTGTCCCTGAACCTTTGAAGGATCTGGGGTGGGATTTTTCAAAAGCATCTAAATGACTTAAGACCACAAGTCCCATTGAAAGTCATGAGACTTGTTCTCCTAAGTCACTTAGGCACTTTTGAAAATCACATCCCAGATTTATAAAAACAAACATTAAATATTTTTGGGGAAAAGTTATGTTTTGTTGTGAAACGATTTGTGGGAGGGAACATATTTTGTAGTGATATTTTCTACGCTACCTCTCCCAAACCCCAGTATTTCAATTTATAGGAAGTTGGATAGAAACCATAGAATGAGATAGAATAAGTAATTATATTTTTTGAATATCTTCTAGAATCAAAGAGATGGGGTAAAAGAAAAGAGCCTAAGTCCCATTGGTTTTATTATGAGTTTTCAGTGCTTACTTACACATACACTTTAAAAATGTTTAGGCCTCAATCCTGCAGATGCCAATGTTAAGTAGCTTTACATACGCAAGTCAGGTTACTCATGTGCGTAAGTATTGGCAAAATCAGAGACATACTGACTAGCGTGTATTGTCAAAGAGCGAAGACCATGATTATTAGGGTGTCAGCACATGCTTTTTCAGGCATAGGAAAATAGGATACTTAAACTTTAAGTATAAAAAAACAATCTATATTGGTAAGAGTATTTGTGTTCTTTTTTTTCTGATTAGGCAAAATGATGTAACTACCCTACCCACATCCTTTCTTCAGCCTCTCATATTTCCTTGACTCAGATATTTTATTTTTCATTTCACTGTGCAGTCTGTTTTCACAAGAATGGCAATTATAAAGGCTTTGGATAAGATAAAAGAAGAGGATTTCCGTGAGTAAGTATACATTAAAATTGTGTGTTTCTTATGTTGGGCTGCTTCTGTACAGAATTAAGATGGGGAAGAAAATATCAGAGGGAAATACACAAGCATCATTAATTGTTAAAAATCTATTGATATATGTAATCTTATGTATGTATTGGTCAGGAAACGTTGCATTTGCATGTCTTTTGTTGACATTAGAATGTGTCATCGTTATCTTTTAAGAAATAATCACAATGCTTCAATTAGATCACAAAGAATTGAAAAGTGAACATGCTGAAAACAGTACCTCCCTCCCCCAGATTATTTTATGGTTGGAAAATTTAGGGCTAGATTGTACCACAAGGGCACAACCTTAGATTATTACTGCATGGTCAAACTGCCACAATTCCATCGCTGCTCCCCTGTTGTACCCGCAGTAAATTACTATGTGCTCTGTGCTTGGAATGCTTAAAACTGACAATATAGTACAGTAGCAATATTGCCAATGCCAGCTATTCAAAAATCATGAGTCAGGTCCCAAAAAATCAAGAGATTTAAAAAAATACATTTTAGGTTTTTTATTTGCCTTCTGGCTTTTGAGCCTGAGAGTTCGTACTTTCAAGCTTTTCTCTGAAACAGTGAAGATTACTTATTTTAAAAATGATGCTAAGATTCTCACATAATTTCATGACTCTGGGAGCTGAGACTTTAAGAAAAATACCAAATATTTTGAGACTCACAATAAAATTATGAGGTGGCAACATGGTAGCAGAAACTTTCTAATATGCACTTTGCTGAACTGCACATAAATCATTGGTCTTTTCCCCACCTCCCAGCAAAGATTTAATAGCAGATGATGTAGCTAGGTTCTGTACAGTATTAAGAATTTCTTTATTTCTGTAAAATGTACTACAATACTTTTTGCTAGTATACTTTGAAGTATATATCAAATTATAGCATCAGTTGACAAAATAAATTAACAAAGTACATTTTGCAATGTAGTCTGCTCAATGTGCTTCATGTTTGGTCACTTAAAGATTCGCAAGGGGTCTCACAGTTTTTAATATGAATAGGGAGGCTATATTGTAGTCGTACTTTGCTTACATGGAAACAACTGCTGGATTAATTTTTGCTACAATGATTCAGCATTATGTTTTGAAATTGCTTGTCTTTTGAATCTCTCTTTTTTTTTAATTCAGGCATTTTCCATGTCCCCCAAGTTCACCAAAGAATATCTGTGCTGCTCTGGAAATTCAGTGCACTAATGGTGCAATTTTTGTGGCTGGTAAAATATTTCTCTTGCTGTTATTTTCTTTAAAATATGCTGTACGGTACCTACTATGTAACCAAATGGACTCCTGCTATTTATTATTACTCTTGTTATTAAGAACAGGGAAAAAGAAAATAGATATGCAAGAGTGAAGTTCTAATGAACTTCTCTAGAGAGGAAAAGAGATTACTTTTAACTTGCCTTTCATAGTTTCATAGTGTTTAAGGCCAGAAGAGACCATTAGATCATCTAGTCCAGTGGTTTTCAAACTGTTTTTCTGGTGACCCAGTTGAAGAAAGTTATTGATGCCCGTGACCCAACGGAGTTGGGGATGAGGGGTTCAGTGTATGGGAGGGGGCTCTGGGCTGGGGCAGGGGGTTGGGGAGCGGGAGGGGATCAGGGCTCTGGGCTGGGGGTGCAGGCTCTGGGCTGGGGCCAGGGATGAGGGGATTGGGGCCTCAGGGCCAGGACAGAGGGTTGGGGTGCAGGAGGGGGTCAGGGCTCTGGGCTGGTGATGCAGGCTCTGGGTGGGGGTGGGGATAAGGGGTTTGAGGTGCAGGGCTGGGCCAGGGTATTGGGGTGCGGGATTATCTTGGGAGGCTCCCGGTCAGCGGCACAGTGGGGGTGTTAAGGCAGGCTTCCTGCCTGTTCTGGCACCGCGGACTGTGCTGCGCCCTGGAAGCAGCCAGCAGCAGGTCCAGCTCATAAGCTCTTGCCCTCAGGCACCAGCCCTCCGAGCTCCCACTGGCAACGTGGAGCCGGTGCTTGGGGTGGGGGCAGCGTGCGGAGCCCTGTGGCCCCCCCTGCCTAGGAGCCGAATCTGCTGCTGGCCTCTTCCGGGGTGCAGTGTGGTGTCAGAACAGGTAGGAATTAGCCTGCCTTAGCTGGGCAGCACCGCCGACAGGACTTTTAATGGCCCGGTCGGTGGTGCTGCCCAGAACTACCGCAGCCCAGTGTCTTATATTCCGCGACCTAGTACTGGGTCATGACTCGCAGTTTGAAAACCACTGATCTAGTCTGACCTTCTTCATATCGTAGGCCAGTAAACTTCACCCAGATACCCCTATGTTGAGCCCAATGACTTTAGTTAAACAAAAGCATTTTAGTCCTCAGGAGACTAATGACAGAACTGGAGAGACTGAGGTGCCGCCAATGGCTGAGGCCCCTGCAATGGCGAGATATATCCAGATGATTCTAGCAGGTGATCCATATATCCCCTTCCTTCCTGAGCCCCATAGGCGACCAGTTGAAGCCTTGAAGCATGAGATTGTATTATAATCATTATCAGAATACAGAGCTAAAAGTATTATAGTTTGAACATTTAAAGGGGAAAAAAAGGATATAAAATAAAATATTAAAATGGAAAAGTTAACATTCCATGGCCAGCTAGCTCTTCCATACTGCATATTTGTAATATTTTAATTTACTAATTGGGCTGTGAAATATTTATTTTAATGGGACCAAAATAGCCCAAGTCTGTTGGCCTTCAAAGCATGCTGCAAAACACATACCTCTATTTTCACTGGCTGCTGCAAAGGTGGGCCTTTGAGAAAATTCATGTGTGGAGTGTGACAGACTGTCAGTTTCCTGCAAGGAGAGGTATGCATATGCTAGTTCAAACTGGATTCTCCAGGGACTAAGAGACAGACAAAGGATTTTTGGATAAATAGCCTGGTTTTAAACTGGCTCAGGGCCTTCTTCCTGATCCAGCAAATGGACAGGAGACCCTGGTACATGAAGGGCCCCAATCCTTAGGTTAGGCTTGGAAAGAATGGGTCTAATTGAGGCTCCATAGCACTGAGTGCTTAGTCTTAGCTGAAGCTATAATGAATTTATAACCACAAGGAATCCCCTTGGATGGGGATTTGAAGGACTGCTCCTGGCAGAATCCATGTTAGGATTAGGGTGTTGTTTGTAAGCTTATTAGCAAGCATGTAGGTTCTTTTATTGTTTTTAATATGTTTTCTCTGTAGTGCTTTTACCTTAAGAATAATACAGTCTTGCGTAGAAACCTGTGTGGTACCTTATAATTGCAGCAGTTACACCTGTTTAAGTGACTCCGACGAGAAAACAAGCAGATTCTGCTTGGGCAGCCTGTCTCTGCTGGGGATAACACAGTGAAAGCAGGGAACTGTGCAGACTGGAAATACCCCAGTCAGAAGGGACTGAGACACAGGTCTCCACCCGAGAAAGGCTACGACTGGGCAGCTGGAAGCCTGAGAGTGGGTGGCTTTGCTGGACCAGTGAGGGGAAATACAGGTGCAGTTGCCCTGAACTATGACATGGAGGAAAGAGGGGCTTGGTGTTCTACAGGTGATCTCATATTGTTTTTATAACTTATGGCAGGAGCACCTACAGCCTTGGATAGGCATCCCTGTTTGTTTGTTATATAAATCCAGTTATATACAATGTGCAGGATTCTGTTCTCAGTTTAGGGTAGTGTAATCCAGTGTAGAGCAAAGAAACCTGTCATTTATAGTGGTGTTACTCTTGTTTTACAGCAGTATAAATGACAATCAGAATCTGACCCAGTGAGTGGAGTATATGAGAGTTGACGGTGTTTTCAGGACCTTCACTTTTGCATTTCCTGACTCTTAGTAAAAATTTGCAATATTAAAAGGAAACTGTCAAACTGAAAATCATGTTTTTCTGGCTTGGTTTTAGCCTGCTATTGTTACAAGTAACACCTAAGTTTATTAAAATTGAGAGAGATGTAGTATTTTTCTCTCTTAACATTTTGATTACTTTGTGCATTTGACAATGCTTTGTGCATATTCATTTCACTTTTTGCCCCACAGAAGCTGTATTAGTCAGTTTCCTCATTTGTTTGTGTGGGGTTTTTCACAGAGTAAGGCGGGGAGGGAGAAACACTTTTAAAAACAGGAAAATGTGATAGTAAAATCATAAAAGCTGACCAGGGGGCTGAGAGGAAGGTGTTGTACCTGTAACTGCTTTGAACTCTTACGCTTTTAATAAACTAGATTTCAGTTTGAAGGAGTCTCTCTAACTTTATATTAAAATAGGGTTTTTGCACCCTGCAATTCTACATAAATCAGTTCTTGCCATGACACACACTCTTATTTTTCATAGAAGTGAGAGATGGAAAAGACCTTTTAGATAACTCAGTTCCATCTCCCAGCCAGTTCAGGAGTGTTCCTTGATTGAAGCATTCCTTCCGTTCTGTGGGAGGTGTTGTATTAACATGTAATAACATGAGGCTGTGACAAGAGCAGATCAGAGGAATACAATTTTGTTTTATGGCAGATTTTGAGGTTTCTAAATTCAGGCTTGTTCCACATTGAAACAAAACTAAAACCTTCCGAATGTTTTCATGAAAATGGAATTGTGTTGAAATGTATGTTTTCTGATTGAAACCTGAGCTTTGTGATTTGGGAAGTGACATGTGGGTAGGTGTTTAGAGTATTGGGATGTGAGAGACCCAGGTTCAAGTCCCCTATCCTCCTGATTCAGGGCAAAGTTTTTCATCCCAAATCACTCTGAATGAGGCACGGGGATTTGAACATGGGGGCTTGTCTCACTTAAAACGGTACAAACTGCGCCAATATAGTGCTTCAATGTGGACACTACCTGTCGTGCCAGGAGGGATTCTCCCACTGATGTAGTTAATCCATCTCCCCGAGAGGTGGTGCATCGGTCAACAGAAGAATTCTTCTGTCGACCTAGCATTGTCTGCTTGGAGATTTAGGTCAGCGTAACTATGCTGCTCAGGAGGGTGGATTTTTCACAGTTCTGACCATTGTAGTTAAACTGACCTAATTCTCTAGTGTAGACCAGGCTTGAGTTTCCTGTTGACCTAATCATCAGGCACTAAACCTCTCTATCTCCTTCCCTTGGGTCTCCCAGATATGGCTCTGTGACATTGTACTCCATATATTTATGGAAATATGCTTATGAGTGTGAATATAATGTAACTGGAATATGCTTTATGCAAAAGGTCTCTTGTAAGGTATCATTACAAAGCTTATAATCTATTGAGTGTGTTCATCCTATTTGTTTCAGAGTAGCAGCCGTGTTAGTCTGTATCCGCAAAAAGAAAAGGAGGACTTGTGGCACCTTAGAGACTAACAAATTTATTTGAGCATAAGCTTTCGTGAGCTACAACTCACTTCATCGGATGCATTCGTATGAATTTGTTTGAATGTATCATTCTTGTATCTGAAGCTAGTAATATGAAGTATTACTCTGAAGTCCTATCATAATTAAGCAAAGTGTGGGCCATTAATGATGTCTTTGAATCTTGATGGCTTCCGTTGACCAGGACAATTGGTTGTAAATTGCTCTGTTTACTTGTAAGCCTTCCTGTGTTCCTGTGAGTCAGGCCGGAAAGAATGGAGGCTTGGGATCTCCCAGGGCATGTGACCATGTCACCTGGTACTGGAATCCATCTTAAACCTTTCAGAGTAACAGCCGTGTTAGTCTGTATTTGCAAAAAGAAAAGGAGTACTTGTGGCACCTTAGAGACTAACCAATTTATTTGAGCATGAGCTTTCGTGAGCTACAGCTCACTTCATCGGATGCATACCGTGGAAACTGCAGCAGACTTTATATACGCACAGAGAATATGAAACAATACCTCCTCCCACCCCACTGTCCCGGGGTGGGAGGAGGTATTGTTTCATATTCTCTGTGTGTATATAAAGTCTGTTGCAGTTTCCACGGTATGCATCCGATGAAGTGAGCTGTAGCTCACGAAAGCTCATGCTCAAATAAATTGGTTAGTCTCTAAGGTGCCACAAGTACTCCTTTTCATCTTAAACCTTGTGCTTTTCCATTTAGAAGAAGGGGTGGGGACCCAGAGAGACAAAGGATTCCTGCCTTGTGCCAAAGCTATAAAAGGGGGTGGAGCAGGACATAGAGGTTGCCAGTCATGAGAAATCCCCTAGTTACTACCTGAGCTGGAACTAACAAGAACTGTACCAGGGGAAAGGATTGGACCCAGACTAAAAAGGGGTCTAGTTTGTGAAAGAGGCTTATTGGAACATCTCTGAGGGTGAGATTTACCTGTATTCAGTTTTTTAAAGGTATTAGGCTTAGACTTGCGTGTTTTGTTTTATTTTGCTTGGTAACTTACTTTGTTCTGTCTGTTGTTACTTGAAACCACTTAAATCCTACTTTTTATACTTAATAAAATCACTTTTGTTTATTAGTAAACCCAGAGTAAGTGATTAATACCTGGGGGAGCAAACACCTGTGCATATCTATCAGTGTTATAGAGCACGGACAATTTATGAGTTTACCCTGTATAAGCTTTATACAGAGTAAAACGGATTTATTTGGGGTTTGGATCCCATTGGGAGCTGGGTGCTGGAGATAGGTGATTTGCTGAGCGGTTTTTGGTTAAAGTCTGCAGCTTTGGGGTCATGGACCAGACCTGGGTCTGTGTTGCAGCAGACTAGTGTGTCTGACTCAACAAGGCAGGGTTCTGGAGTCCCAAGGGGGTCTCTGTGACCAAACCCATCACAGTCTCCCTGAAACATTCTGACTTTAATGAAATGATGTTCTAACCAGCTCTAACTGTGACCTCTCTGGCACATATCAGCTATCAGAATGGAGAGAATAGCTCTGATAGCGTTTTCCTATCTCTATTTTAGTTATGCACAGAAATCAGAAATTCAAAATTGAGATCCCTTGTGCCTGTGTAGTATTTAGTACATGGTGTTAATTTTAATGATTTAAAATAGGTGTGCAATATTGCTGAGTTACAGTTGCTGGAAATTTGAATTTCCTATCCGTAAGATGCAAAGTATCAGCTGTAACAATGCATTAGCATTGTTTTTTGCATTTAATTTAATTTAAAAAAAAGAAAAAAGGAAGAGAAATGTGATATGATGCAGTAATAAATACACTAATTACATCCAAAAAACTATGTTAAAAAGAACAATAAGGTGACAAAGTTAAGTACTCAAAAATTCCAGAATTAAGATTGCTGTGGAGCCTTAATTTGGCTCCCTGGAGCAGGTGTATTATCGTACAACCTTTAATTACATAATTATATACTATTTTTAACATAGGGCCTCTGCCTCATTCAGTGAATGAGAAGTTATTTGATATTTCCTTTTACCTTCCTTTTTCAGTTGTGGACCTCCCTTTATTTAACATACACCATCCAAACCCTGCACTGAATACAACACTTTTAATTTCCTCCTGAGCCTTCCTGTTTTGCTCTCCCCATATTATGTAAATTATTATTAACAAACATGAGAATTTATCTTTCCAACACCCCTGTAACTCAAAGCACCCGTCCATTAGGGTGAGAGCTCAGTGGTTCTTACCCTATTTACTATTGTGGGCCCCATATGCAGCACTCTGAGTGGTATGTGGGCCACATCCACACAATATATATACTACCTATATGGGATGTCATGTGGGCTGCAGCTGTGTGCTGATTGGGCCGTGTGGGTTGAGAACCACTGTGTTACAAACTTGTTTTATTGACAGGAAGGTACAACAAATATTCAAGGAATTTACCACAAACTCCCTGGATTATAGATGGAGAGCGAAAGCTGGAGTCTTCAGTGGAAGAGCTGATTTCAGAGCACCTAATGACAGCGTTTAAAGCAGATAGTGAGTGTCCAGCATTGTATATCTAATTCATAGTACTTGGGTTAATTTTTCTTACACATCCTGAAAACAACTCCCACAACTGGCCCATTGGTTACCAGCCTCAATAGACAGGCAAATTGAGTGCACATGGAGCGAGAACTACTGTCTCATCCTTCTCAGCTGTCCCTGCAAGCCAAGGCTGGTCCTTCCATAGCCTATGTTATGCCTGATCATTAAATAATTCAATGCTTGCTTTATTTTGTATAGTATTATTACCCTTTTAAAATTGTTCTGCAGCTGAGCCTGATCGTGCCAGTGGGTCCAGCATGCATGGTAGTCTGTTTTAACTCCTACACCTCTTTCTTAACAATTTATAAATGAATGCTCATTACAGAAGACACTATTTAACAATTAAGAAATGCTAAAAAGATTAATAACGTATTGGTTTATTATCTTATCCTTTGACTAGTGCAGTGTGAAAGTGAAGTAAGTGTGAATGTACTCATCCAGAGGTGAGTGGGGCTTAACTCCCAGGCAGGGTTGGGGCATAAGCGGTCAAGCCTAGTGTGTGGAGTCAGATCTTGCGGGTTGATCTGGAGCCAAGGGTCGGAGCTGGGTGTCAGAAGCCAGGAATTAGAGAAGATGAAGGAGCAGGGTCTGTTTTAGCAGCTGGCTGGGGAACCACCTAGTTGCACAGACAGATTCTTGGTGTCTCCTCCAGGCTTAATTATTGCACCTGGACCCATCAGGGACCCTGGAAGCACTGCCAGTCAGACCCTCTGTGGGCAACACATCCTGTGGTGCTTGGGCCTGCAAGGCTCGCAGCCTGTTGACAGCTGCTCTGCCAGAGCTGCTGGGAGGTGGTATGCATGCAGCAGGTTCTAGAGCTGCGGATCCTCATACTCCCAGCTGGAAAGCCTTGTTTATTAATTGCTTCTGTCTCAAGTGTTCCGGAATACCTACCTTGACCCTTTTCTCTTGGTCTTGTTTCACTGCCTTTCTGATGTGCATAGAGATCAACTGTCTAAACACGAATCAATTAAATAGGAATTTATCTGTAGGGGAGGGGTGCTTATTGTCCATTTCTTGGCCACCAGACTCAGGGTTAGTGACCATTAGGTACAAGGACAAATTTAATTTGAAATTAGCAAAATTCCTTTTCTCCCGCAGTTGTATATGTCAGAATGGACACTGGGAAAATCCCAAAGTAGTAATCAGAGCATTCTATTAGGGCAGGTACTGAGGGGCACCTGATTTCAGCATGCAGAACTCCCACAGCTGCTGTCTACACTGGCCTGTACATTAATGGTGAGAAAAGGTATGAAGGGCTGCTCCAACTGGTAGCTTGCAGAACTCAAGCAAGGGATCACCTTCCCCTTTCTGCTGCTGATGTGGTTAGTGACCTGATAGAACTAGTAAGTGCCCTGATGGTTGATGGAGATGGCTGGGTAGGCCTCACTGCTTCTGTCCCTCACTCACCTGGCAGTGGAAGCCGAGGAAACCCCATATACAATGAAGAGAGATGTTCAGTTTATGTGGCCTCCAGGGTTCTCTTGAGACAGTTCCACAAAGCTACTGTCATATCCAGAGTGTGATTTTTTAACATGTTCTTCCTAGGAGGGATGGAGGTGTGACTGCTCCTGGGCCAGGTTAACTGGGGAAGGGGTCAGAGGTAGGAAGTCAAGTACCAATCTAATCCTTACCATACCTTGAGAGAGAAAAAATAAGTCTATTCCTGCAAGTGACACCTGAAGTTCCCTTCCCCTTCTGGCCAAGTGTATGGCTAACAGACTCAGAGGTGAGGAATCTTGCTGAAATCTTGGGAAGCTCATTAGTGTGTTTAGGATAAGAGTCATGGCATGAGGGGACAACAAAAGGCTGGAGTCTCAGATTGAGTTTAATCACAACCTTTAGGTATTTAACTCCATCTGGGTAAGAAAAGGAGTAGAGATTAGCAGCGAGTGGGATTCCTTTTAGGATTAAATTGCTCTTTCAAACTTTCTCAAGGTTATGATGTCCCTCACTCAGGCAGAGGAATTAGGAAGTCTCTGTTTGAGAGATGAGACAGTAACTCTCTCCAGTTTTATTAAAATAGAGTGCAGGCTACATTTTAAAATCAATTTAAACAGCTTTTCTTCTTTTTCTACAAACAAGCTGAGAAAGTTTTGATTAAAAAATTTAAAAGTAAAATCTCTCATTCTCTGTTCATATTTGTTTTTAAAGGTTTTAATTTTTCATCCTCGGGAAGAGAAGATGTGGATGTGAGAACACTAGGCAGTGGTAAGGTTGGAATGTCCCTTGATTAAAATCATAAATCGAACAAAATGGTGTCTTGGAGCTACTCAGACACATTTTGCTGATTGTAAATGGAAAACTAGCTTGCGACACAAGTGCTACTTTGAAACATTCTCCCAATAACTTCATTGACATATTTACTTAGACACACAGACTGACATTATTTCATAAAAATAATTCTGTGTGAGAGAATAGACCTCACCATAATCTTCTTGGCTGCACAAATACAAACATTTAGAAATCCATAGCTTGTTATAAATGTTCTATCTTGCATTTCCTCATTTGAATCCATGTATGTCACATTAATAAATATATTGTTTTCTATTATATAATTCACTTTTGCATCTTTTAGTTAGAAAAATACCTGTTGTTCTTTCAAGATGATCATTTCACTTTCTGGATGTAGCTCCTTTAATCAGCTGTGCTAATACTTCCAATAGCTTTCAGCTACGCTGAAACAACTGTAGCAAAAAGAGTAAAAATCAATAATGAGGTATATCAGACGCTGGCTAATTTGTGGTATAATTCCAGGCATTGAGTATCCTGGGATCAGCGCTGGCCCAGAGCACAGAAAGTGCAGCCATTTCAACAGATGTTTAGTTGAGGGAGCTGGATTTAACATCATCTTGCACCTGGGCATTGCTGTAGGTGACAGAAAATAAGCTAATTAACTTTTTTCTTATTTTATTTTTTAATTAGAATAGACTTGTACAAGATGTCTTCTGGGAAGCAGTAATTTGCACTTACTGATAATACTTAGGTTTAGAAGCCAAAAAACGTCCCTTGTTACTTTTCTTCCATCTGATGGCCATGTCTCTGAAAGCCTCAAACCTCATATGTGTGTGCATAAGAGGAGACACATTTTTCACACCTTCCGACCTTAATGAATAAATCCAAACATTAATTTAGAACAACATGTTTTTATGTTTTATGACTCTGTGCATGTTGCCAGGAAGGCCCTTTGCAATTGAGCTTGTGAATCCTCATAGAATACATTTTACTGCCATGGAAATGAAGGAACTTCAGCAGGTAAATCATTTGCACTTCATGAAAATCATAAAGCACATGTACTTTTGTAACAGGACAGCTTTGCTAACTAACTCCTTTTCTGACATCACAGAAAATTAATAACTCTTCAGACAAAATAAAAGTTCGAGATTTACAGCTTGTTACCAGGTCAGTATTTACTGTCTCTGGCAAGGGATTTCAAAATGATGCTTTGGGAATTCTGCAAACATCCTCATTTATACAGCTCTGTAGTTATGCTTATATGTGATTCATTTCTTTTGTTTAGAGAGGCCATTGGACATATGAAAGA